>NW_015090812.1:13751653-13987296 GCF_001431845.1 Calidris pugnax
TTGGTCTCAGCCCATCCATCCAGCCTGTCGAGATCCCTCTGCAGAGCCTCTCTACCCTCTAGCAGATCAACACTCCCACCCAATTTGGTGTCATCTGCAAATTTGCTGAGGGTGCACTCGAACCCCTCTTCCAGATCATTGATAAAGATGTTGAAGAGAACCGGCCCCAGTACTGAGCCCTGTGGGACACCACTCGTGACCGGTCGCCAACTGGACTTCGCTCCATTTACCACCACTCTCTGGGCTCGGCCCTCCAGCCAGTTTTTAACCCAGCGGAGAGTATACCCATCTAAGCCATGAGCAGCCAGTTTCTCCAGAAGAATCCTGTGGGACACTGTATCAAAGGCCTTGCTAAAGTCTAGGTAAATAACATCCACAGTCTTTCCTTCATCCACCAAGTGAGTCACTTTGTCATAGAAGGAGATCAGGTTTGTCAAGCAGGACCTGCCCCTCGTGAACCCGTGCTGGCTGGGCCTCATCACCTGGGTGTCCTTCATGCGTTGCATGATGACACTCAGGATGATCTGTTCCATGACCTTCCCAGGCACCGAGGTCAGACTGACAGGCCTGTAGTTCCCTGGATCATCCTTCCGACCCTTCTTGTGGATGGGCGTCACATTTGCAAGGCGCCAATCGGCTGGGACCTCCCCAGTTTGCCACGACTGTTGGTAGAGGATGGAAAGTGGCTCTGCAAGCACTTCTGACAGTTCCCTCAGAACCCTTGGGTGAATCCCATCTGGGCCCATAGACTTGTTTATGTCAAGGTTTTGGAGCAAGTCCCTCACCATCTCCCTTAGAATTTTGGGGGCTTCATCCTGCTCCCCACCCCTAACTGCTATTTCAGGGGTCTGGGCACTTGGGGGACACCCTAGTCCACTGCTAAAGACTGAGGCAAAGAAGGCATTTAGTACCTCAGCCTTCTCCTCATCCTTTGTCACTATGTTACCTTCCATATCGAGGAGAGAGTGGAGGTTCTCCCGAGTCCTCCTCTTGCTATTAATATATTTATAGAAATTCTTTTTATTATTTTTAACATCCAGGGCCAGGTTTAGTTCTAGCTTAGTCAGACTTAATCATGTATGCCAGTCAAAACAAACTCGTTCTCGACCCTGAGACATACTCCCAAGCAGAAATAAATAATACAAGATATACTACTTCGTATCTTACATTTACTCAGAAAATAGGTGTTTCCAAGAAGTGGCAGCACATGGGAATTTCTATTCTTTTTCTAAGGTAGATTCCTTTCTATTCATCCACTTATTGTACTAATGCAATGGATGCTACAAATCACCTAGAAATGTCTCCCTGTCAATTGGATGTATTTATGGACAACCTTTTTCACAATATTCCCTATCTTGATTTGGGAAAGCTATCTTCATGATTACCCAAATATTAACTTTTTTGCTTTTTCATCCTGTACGACTAGCTAGGAAGATCTGATTTCTAATCAGATTGCATTTTTCTAATGATTGCTAAATCTTGCAATGTTTTTTCTTCAGCCAGAACTACCTGTGAAATACAATCCAGTAACTCACCTACCACTGAAAGAACTACCAAAGAAGAACTTTCACTGCTGTTCGCAGTCTTTAGATGAGGCCTTAAAATAAAGGGCTGTACACTTCCGTTTTATTTATGAGTATGTAACAGGAGAATATGCCATACACCTTTTAATCAACCATAGTCAGGACTACCACTATTGTACTTCTAGGCAATTGCTGATGGCATTCTTGCAAGGATACTGACAAATTATTTATCAGCATTCATTATCAAGCTATAAACCCAGCACAGAATTGCCGAAAGTAAAAGCAGCATTAGGTGGCTGAAAGTGTTAGACAAATTGAAATAGTGACAACAGAGAACTGTAAGCACAATGCACTGCCATGTAAAGATGCTCAAACTAGCTTCTTTGTAAGTAGTAGAGCTAGATTAGTGTGATGTTCCGCTGAAGCTGATTTAGTCAACTGAAAAGGAGACAATAGCTGCTATCACAACATTGCATTGCTCAGTGTAGATATATTTTGAGGGACAAATTCTAATCTGCTAAGAGTGAGAAATGAGGTGCTGAGCTAATGATTTTTATTTTTTTTTTTTGTTTCAGGGTTTTTACTCAAACTATTTCTCTAGTGCAACCAAAAGAAGAATTCAGTAATCAAATCCCGCACTTTTAGAAAGGTACACAATAGCAATACACTAATAGCTACTTCCTAAACCTCTGGGAGCCTATGTAAGTCACTAAGTAATTAAGTGCAATCAATCCTTGATAGGTAAATTATTCCTAAAATTACAATTCAGATTTCTCCTGAATTATCTACTACAAAAGCATTTTTACTGAGGAGACTATTTAAAGCCCTGTACTAAAGACACCACTATGAATTTTATATGACCGAGCACATCTGCAATGACCATCATCTTCCTAAATAAAATCTTAACATTTTTAACAGCACAAAGAACCATCTTTCGTAGCCATGTCACCATGACTCTGGCAAATGACACACACAGTATGGGTATATACTCATAACTCCATCTCCTAAAGAACGCTCTTTCTCTCCCCATGATGTATAGGAGACAAGACAAAGAAGATGGCTCCTTTTTGAAATGCCTTTCTTCTAAAAGGAGACAAGATATTGACACACTTGAAATCAAAATTTTTCCCTCTTCAAAAAGGGACAGAGCAGAGTTTAAGAGGTTACCATAGTTTCATCTTTTTAAATTAAGAAGAGAGAATTTAGTGAAGAAAAAAATTTTCATCCATTGTTAAGAGTTCATTTTACTTTTTGTTGGTGACATGTGCTGATACAGGGGCTTCATGCTTTCAGTACTTCGTTTCTCTTGGGACCTATTGAAGACTTCAAAACATAAAAGAAACCTATTGTTCAGTAAGCCACTGTACAACATAAAATCGTATTGTAGTATAAGTTTCTTTGACAGGTTGACCTCATGAAGAGATTTTAGTTATTTCTTTTTATTTTCTTTACTGTGGCTTTGGTGAATTAGGCTAGGATATTGATTTTGTGGCAACACTGAAATCATAATAGCTTTTAATTTCAAAGATGACTGTTTGTCTTATATTACATGTCTGTTTCTGAGCAGTTACATTAGAATTTAAGCATTACTACCCTTAAACTCTACATCTGCTTCCCACTTTGAGGTCTAACAAAGCCTTTAAAGCTGCTTTTGTTTTTTTTCTTTTTTTTTTTAAACTCATCTAAACATACGCTCAAGTAGAGGACTGCAGATCATTTCCTCTTAGTCCTGACTTGATTCAAAGCACTTGCCATATGCATCTATTCAGCACAGGACACAATGTCCTCTAATTTGTGTTTATTAGACACTGATGTTTAGAATTCCTTCATTAATTTTTTTATTTTATTTTATTTTGGATATCCTAACCCAGACTACCCTGGATGTTTCAGATAAAAAAGGGCAGAACTGGTTATTATGCAATGAGAAGTTGCAATCACAGAGAAATCCTTGCTATATAACCTAGGTTCAAAGAACATTGAACCACTCCCCAGTGTTCGACTGAAAGGTTCAGAGTCTTGGTCATCAAAATACACATGAAGTGCTTAACTGAATTTTTCAACCACCTTTGATCTATAGACAACTCGGAAGGTGGATGAGGGGAGAGAACACTAACCAAAGAAAATACCCAAGGCAGGATTTAAAAATACCATGAGGAAAAATTCTGTGGCCAGTATTCAGGCACATTAAAAGTGAAAGCAGAGATATTTCTATTCCAGAATTCCTCAAAGTCATTTATATCATAATTTATAAACTTGAAAACATAAATTGAATTCAGAGAACAATTTGAACTAAAGATGAAAATACTGTATGGTTTTCACCAAGCATTCCCTCTTCTTCCTCAGAAATACATTTCTCTTTTGAAGAATTTTATAATCACTATGCAGCCCAAATTTTTAAAATGCTAGAGGCTGTGTTTATTACAGGGACCATATGCTAAGTGGAAAAATTTTCAAAAAGACAGGACATCTAAGAGAAGAAAAAGAAACCAGCAAAAACAAACAAACAAACAACCTAGTTCACTGGTAAAAGCACTGAAATTCTTTTTCTAACAAAGGTATTTATATTCAAAAAGTTACTGAATTCTATTTTTCAGTACAAGTAAGTCAAAAGTGCAAAATAATAAGCAAAAAAAAAAAAAAATACAGGAACTGACTTTACATGTTTCCATAAATTACTGGAATGGTTAGTAACAATAAAAATACCCACAAAGGTCTGAATGTCAGGAGTAAAAGCAGAAAGACATGAAAAGGATGCCAGTTTTACTAATGTCAACAATTGCCTTCAAATGTAAATAAAATCCAGATAAATACATGTATTATTTTGCTATATAATATCTGTAAGCAAGGAATTAAGGCAGATATAATGCTCAAAGTTGTAGCTGATTTTGGAATAGAAGCATTGAATAATTTTTCTTACATTTTTCTGTTTGGAAGCAACACAAAAAACCCATGATAATTAAAACATTAGAGTTACTTATATTAAAAGTTCATTTTTTGAAGGTGCCTGTCTTATCTTTCAATTGTAAATACAAATTATTCCTGGTGGACACGTATTAAATATTTTAACCTAGTAGAGGAGAGAAAAAGACAGAGAGCTCTTTTCCTGTACTTCTATAGAAATACTACAAAATAAATTTCATAGCCCACTACTTCAATCATTGCCTAATTTACTGACTACAGTGAATATTTTATACCATTAAAAACAGGGGAATATGTTTAAAGGTTTAGATCTATATTTCAGTTAAGTTCAATGTGTATTATAATAACTTTTTTTGCCTGAGGTACTTCCACTGCATTGGAAAATAAAGTTTATTTTTATTTTTCACTATAGTTCTTCTGTATCTTTTTGCATTAATATTGAACATATCTGTCCCAGTTTTCTCTCTACTATTCTGTACTTGCCAGTTGCAGACTAATAACCCAGGATTTGGGGACCGCTAGAGGGTTATATGAGCATTCTACTGAATTTTAAGTCAAGTTAGTCATATGAATCTTAATTATCATGTGTAGGAAACTGATACCTCCTTATGAAATCCCTTGTGATAGAAATAAAAAGGAGAAGTCAAAAGAAAATTTTAGCAGTTTCAGTTCACAGTTCATGCAAGCTTTTCAGTTTATGACAGCAAGTACTTTACTATTTACTGCCTTATGTTAGTTAGATCTGTTTTGAATAAAATAAATACATTAAAAAAAAAACAAACCACAACCAAAAAGTGGAGAAAAGAAAGAATCATTATCATGTCCATTTTTCAGTTGAGAAACTGAGGCAGAGAGTTTGAGGGATCTCAGTAGCAATGCAAATGCACAGAAACAGGGCTGAACCCTAAATCCTTGTGTATTGATTTATCTAAAAATTCTTCTCGCGTTTAAATTTGGCCCAGCCTTATACGCATGGCCAAAACATCCTTGAACCACTCAGAACATGACCTAACTTTGCAATGAAACACAGGGGTTTGGTTTCATCTCTAATTTAAATAAACAATTAAGTGGCAACTAGTTAAAACAAGAAATGCACACATTTGGGGAACACTTGGCACACATACACTTTACAGCATTCTGTGTTACTGGGTTAAGCAGAAGCTCACAAAAATGCTGAGGTTTCTTCTGTTCTCTTTGCAAGCAGTCTTTTGCAGTGCATTAATTTGTTGCAGTAATCCCCAGTATTAGACATCTAAGTTGTTTATAGTCAATTATAAAACCCTCTGCATTACAGAAGGTCTGCTGACCAAACAGTTTGTTGGGTTTTCAAGATGCTGTGCCTTCACAGCACTAGGCACTGCTGAATTCCAGAGTCTTTTAGTCATAAAACTATTTTTTCATTCAATCATCAGCCCCCAGGTAACATTTGTGGATTGGAATCCTAATGAGTCAGAAGCTGATGGTTGTTATCCAGTCTGGTCATTACCACATCCTTTGTCAAGAGCCAAGAAATCACTGATTCATGCTCTGATTTTCAGGCAGGATTGGTTCTACTCAGACATCAGTGATGTCCAATTCCGTGGCAGTTTCAATCACAGGCATCCATCTAATATCCAGTGAAAAACACCCAGTTCTGCCACTAACACAGTCCTTAAGTGCTGCTCTCTGCAAGGTGTCCAGACCTGGATTCATCTTCAAGTGACTCTCATCTGTGCTCAAATACAGCAGCTGACCTCTCGGCAGTGAAATATCAGGAAGTCAGCACAAACGATACTCAGACACTCACTTAGTGAAAACTCAAATCATTTATTGTGATGGCGAGGTCCCTGCGCATTGCTGTGAGTTCCAAACGATCCAGGGTCAAGAGCCATCTCCTCTCTGCCCATTTCGAAGGTTGCCTTCAATTACCTTCAAGGCATAACTCCGCTCCTCCTTGGATCTGAGCTAGATGCCATTTAAATGTATCATGTCTCTTTTTCAAGGATAGTTTGCTGTCTGTAAATTTCTAAGGATAACGGTCCACTACCATTTAAATTCCTGATTTTTTTTACAGTTCTGCCTGTTTTGAGTTGTTCACTGCAAGTACGTAAAATATTTGAAGAGCAACATTTAATAGCTACATATCAATTATGATTCTCCCACACCATAGGCTGTCAAAGCTAATTTACACCATCAGTTCTGAAACCTTTGCCACCTTCTGATTACCACGTGGAGCTCCACAGTGAGTCTGGAAATACAATCTCTTAGGGTTCTGTCAAACTATGTATTTTCAAGTCAGCAACTCCTGCTAAAGTCCCTTTTATCCTCAGTTCCTACTTATCTAAGCTAGAAGGCTCTCTGCCTGGGCATTTTGGTGGAAAAAAAGAAGATTGATCAAAAATCAATTAGAGCTTCTGTGCCAAAATTAACACCTGCTATTTATTCCAGTACAAGGAACCAAGGCAGAGCATTGAGTATAGATGTAATGCATCAGTGCCAAGAAGCACCAACAACCACACAACTCCTACACTGACATAGGTCAAGAGATGGGGAGAGGACACTCCCCCCTTAGCCCAGCCCTCCCACGCTGCCCCATGCGTGGGACTGCACTGGACAGACACATGACCGCATGCACTCAGAGAAAACTAATCTCTCTGGCTGAATATTAACTTAAATTCTCAATCAGTATTCAGACACCATGTGTTGTTGATGTCCAGCTTTCAGATGACAAAAATGCAGGTGTTTATTAGGAAAGCGAAATCCTAAAAAAATGAACCTAAGAGGAGAGGCTGGAAAGGGTAATAGCTAGCAGTACTGTTACTTGTATACCCAGAACCTGAGTTATGTTTCTTCCTCCGTAAAATAGGGACAACAGGTTAGAAATTTTCAAAATCCTCCGCTGGAGAATCAAGGTAAACAAGCAATCACTTTTAATGGTCTCTTATAATCTCTCAAAAGGGGAGGACTAAAAATTGCTCAAGTGTACTTCTACCCATTTTTTTCTAATGTCAACTGCTCATGAATAATTATCACATAACCAATAATAGCCAAAGCATCTGTAAAACAGTCTGCTAAATCATTGGAAGGATTTCTATACTTATTCATAAAAGAATAATTTTCCATTTTAAAGGTCTTTTTAAATCTGATGAAAAGTGGTAACAGCCACAAAATACTGGTATACCTATAGAAATATATAACAATATAAAACCATTAATCATTAATTGAATACAGTAACACAGTTTATTCAAATATATTTGAATGTATCCTCAAAGATCTGAAAGCTTTCATAAATTATTTATATAGCAGCTGGTCAACAGATAAGAAAAATTGATAAAGAACTTAAGAAAATGGGAATAACTGGAGGCAAGCACAGATAGCAAAGGGGTAAGAGAATGATCAGCAGCAACATCTTCAGCAGACAAGAGTTGAAGTTAACTTTCTCAAAAAAGGTGGTGTGGGCTACATTAACTGCCAGATACACACGCTGGAGAAAAGCAAAGGAAGTTCTAGAAAAAGACCATTTGAAGAAAGTAATGAAATCAAACAATTTCAAACAGCTAATTTTTCATCTAAACAGTAATTTTGCATCATTACTATGAAACAATAAAAATTCTTTTAAAAAATTCAGCATTTTTCCAATTTTTAAAGACCACCTTTTTCTCCTATTTCCTTTTCACTTTAGCTAAGCTTCAAGGTGAACTTGTGTCCCTCCTCTCATCTTCTCCACCTCCCCAAAAATGATCAGTTAGAGTAAGGAAAAGCAACTCTTATGCCTACAGACGTTTTATGTGGTAGGACAGACTCAGAAGGAGTAATAGCAGTGAAATTTCATTAGGAAATGTCAATCTCAACAAGATACAAATGGTGACAAGTGGTGATTTAAACTTCAATGCCATGTCAATACCTAGAGAAGAGTTTGTATTAGGGTATCATCTTGATGATGTTAGGCTAGTCACATATCCTAAAAAAACCTGAAGAATATACTGCAACAACATGAAATATTTGGTCTGTGTGGGGAGGGCAGGGTTTGCTGCCTTAAGCTGGGACCTAGAGGAGGAACTGACTCGGAACCGCTCACTTTAACTGGACAGACTGCATCCAAAAAAAAAAGTGGGAATTCCAGCCTAGCAATAGCAACCCGTGCAAAAAGAATACACGCTCAGCCTCCAGCGCACAGAAAGTGGATATGCAAACACCGGTAGCAACACTGAAGGACAAGTTCTTGGTCTTTGGGGAAAAGCAAAATCAGACCCATTTGGGCTATTAATCTGCATATTTAGACAATGGGAGTTAAAAAAACATTGTTACTGCACAGAAAGATGTGCACACACAGTGTCCCAGGGAAAGATACTCCTGAATAATGTCAAAGACCTTTCTCTGCTTAAATGAAAGCATTATTATATTGTTTTAAGCAATGTCATTGAGGTTACTTCTTGGCTCTTCAAATGTCAGGATAGGTCAGGAGCAAAAAGCAGTTTTAAGATTATGGATTGAGCCACAGAATACCCAATAAACCTTTGGGGTCCTCACAGGACAGAAATATTATGGATATGTTAGGAAAGGAGCCTGAGTAAGATTGAGCCAGTCCCTCTGACTCCAAAAGCCGAAGCCCAAAGTGCATTGACAAATACGTATTTCTACCTCTCTTCCCAGGTACCACTTTCTAATAACCATGGTATATCACAAAAACCCATGCCATCATTCTGCTTTATAGGAGACCAGAGACCAGCACAAATTGAGTCCGCTTTTCAGTACTACTGCTCCCTCAACACACTAGAAACCAGGGGTGCTCCTGAACCAGCTTACTATGCAACTGCAGAACACTGTAAATTTTGTTTCACACAAAAGTAACTTTTGGTACAAAGGAAAATCCTCTGAGTGCTCCACCCCTCTTTTAAATACTAAGTATAATAAAGGCAAGAGAGTTATCTGGGCATATATATATATATATATATATATATATATATATGACAGAATTCAGTCAACCCAACCATGAAATATTATAAAAATATAATAAACAAAAATCCTATCATTTTTTCATAAGGCAGAAAAAGTGATTTGCTAACACAATAATATAGATAAAATTTAACTGGTAAACACACATATTGAAGCCTTCATTCCCAACATCTCTAGTCTGGCTCACTCCCAATGAGGATTTTTCCCCAACGCTACACTCAATGTTATAAAAACTGCTGTCTCTTGATGTGCTTTTCACAGAGAGCATCATCATACAGTTTGTTCAATAGGTCTTTCAGAAATTAAAATAAAACCTCACTACCTCCTTTCCCAACAGTTCTGTCAACACTTATAATGTTTGTTGATAAGACAACTTGCCTAATGCTAACTGTTCTTGTAGTTTTGCCTTCCTGAACACATGTTATACAGTGCAGGCACAATTATTAGAAGAATTAAAAGTCATCTGGCAAGCAGCCTTTGAGCCTCAGGATTTTGATTCCAAAACATAGACCCTAATGTAAGCTTTCATTCTGCAAGCAGACATAATAGAAAATCCTTCGTTCTCTGCATTTGAAATCTCTCCCAGCTGACAGCAGTACCTTATGCTCCATTTTCAGTCAATTTGTATCACTTTGTTACCTCTCCTTACATCTTCTCTCACACACAGACAGAACATAGTCATAAGGTTGGTGGTTCTGGTTCATGTCATTAGTCTTTTTTTGAAGCAGTGTTTAACACTCTGTCGTGAATGGACCTCAGAAAAGACAACAGTTCTCAACAGAAAATGTATTCTAAATTGTGCAAACAAGTGCACCACAAATATAATCTCATGGCTATCTAAGAGTAAAAAGTAAACTGATTGTAATATATCTCCTACACAAAATCAGTTTTTATGTTGATCCTAGACTTATTTAATAGTAATTTTTGAATAGGGATGTCAAGCAATATACTAAAGAGTCTTATGGCCTGTGTGTTTTGCGAAGATCACGGTATTTGCATCAAAATAGAAATAGAAATCTGGAAGGGTTTTTTGTGTCTGGAGAAGCTCTGGATGAAATACACAAAATCTATAGCCTCAAGAAGCAGCTCGTAAACCACAATAAAGCTGGGACTCACAGCATTGCATGACTGAACTGGAGGCCTCAAATGATTTTTTCTCTTAAAGGATTCTTAGTACGTCTTGATTGTAGACTTGAAACAGAAATGCATTGTATTTGTTCATTTTCTTTGAAATGCTTTAATCTAAATGAGATAAAATCACTATTTTATAAATAGTGAAGGAGAACAAACTATACTCTTGACAGAGTTTGCCTGTGTTTCAAATGCAGATATTATCAAGCTAATATTAAAATTTTATAATAAATATCTGAACAATTCCAAGCCACAAAAACCCATTTGGACCTGCATCACAGTAGAACCTTCAGTAGGTTTATTTCAAGTCCTTTTGCCCAGAATAAATATTATTTGCACTGGCAGACTTCATTTATCAAGTCACAATGGCCATGCATTTGTGGAAATGCATATTTCAAGATCCAAATATTAACACAAACTATTGCATTGGACAGAAACAGATAAAGTTTTTGTACAGAAGCAGATGTTTCCCAAAGATAAAACTTTACCTAAACACAATTGTGTCATTTCCACTACATTTGAAGGTTAAGTGGGAACTGTTTTCAACATCCTTAAGCAAGAATTGCTCCTCCACAATTTTCCTCTCCATGTATCTGAATGTAATTCATATCATAACCTAGAATCAATTGTAAATCATGCAGTTTCCGACAGAACTATGATGAATACACATTCAAATAAAAGAAAAAAGTGGTGGAGCAATATAGTCCCTGGAATTTTACACTCTGTGGTCAAAAGGTCACATATGTTAAGTTTCTTATTTATATCCCTATTAAAGCTCTGATCTGTGGGAAGCAGGATAGAAGAAATGTGACTCATTTTACAAATAAAGAATGTATTGTTGTTGTACTGTACATGTTTTGTTTCTGGGTACTTAATGATAACAATGTATGAACTGCAGGTGACTATAATAAGGGGAAAAAAGATCTTCATCAGGAGACATAAATATTTGTTCCTATTACTTCTCTGGTAAGTGCTTCATTAAAAGCATAAGAAAACATATATTTTATGAATGAGTCATGCAAATTAATATTCTTCATAATTTTTTCTGACTTCTATGTACCTCTCGACATCAAATAATTTACAGGCTGACCAGATATTTTGACCGCAGTTACGCTGAACAACAATAAAGAAGGAAGAACAAGGAGTTAATGTACATTGCGTACTTCAAATCAAGACAGTGATTCTGGTCTAAAGATTAAGCCTTGCATTTGAAAGCAACCCGGCAAGCCTTTATTCACCAGAGGAGCTTCTCCATGACATTCAGCAAACTACACTGTGGCTTAGTATTTGTCCCAACTATTTCCACCTGTGATATTAATACTTCACTGCTGTACATCAAATAGGCACATCAAAAATGACATACTGCTAGCTTTGTATCAGCAAGGTATTAATGTCCCATCCAAGAAATTTTCTTTTAGAAACAACCAAGTGAACACACGTTCTTAATGATCCCAAAGACAGGCAATAAAACCAAATAACAGTAGAGGACGAAAGAAGGTGGACAGATGACAAACTGCTGAGCATTTAAAAAGAAAGTGAAAAAACCCCAAACCCCAAAAAACCCCCAAAACCACACCAAAAAACCTAAGCTCTTTTTAAGGAGTGAGAAGGTTCATTTGGGAATTTTGAGGCTAGGTGTCTTGGGGTGTACTTTTTTGATATAAGCCTTCTACCTCTGGCCTAGTATAGTACAAAGCACATTGTTACATGTACCCAGATACATCAATACCTACACAGACTTGCCATAGCCAAAAACTCTCGACTGTTTTTTTTTTTTCCAGCTTCATCTATTCTGGCAATGGATGGTGAGGAAGTGTTTTTTCTTCTCACGGTTTCATACCATAGTTGTGAATGTGTTTGGCATGAGTTTGATAGGACAGCACTACCTCGGTTATGGCTTCTTCTTTCTGGCATAAATACGTTCCCTTTGAGCATATTCCATTTTAGTTGCAATAAAAAGTGTGATTCTTATTATTTGTTTGTTTTCTTTAGGAGAAGCAGCTGCAAAGTTATAATTATGTTCACTTCCCACATTGGCAACAAGCAAGCTTCACTTTTTGTGCATTTGAAATCACCTATAAGGAGGTGCTGAACCACTTCCACCTGGATGTATACAATTTTTTCAGTATCTAAAACATATTGCTATTGAAAAGGGCCTTTGTTTCATTTTTAATTATATTGAGGATATAGCTAATAGCTAATAAATCAGTTCAGAATATACTAAACAATTAAAAGTGCAGTATGAGTAGAAAGATACAAGAGTGTAGTAATGTTATCAATTATTTTCATAAATTCAGGCTTGAAACACAGCAAGAATAATTGATGACTGTATTATGGACTTAAGGAGCTAGGTAGTGACACCTCAGTCAACAAATGGTTTCTGAGAAAAAAAAAAAAGGTGGAAGGAGAAGAGGCTGTGAGGAAAAAGAAGGGGGGGACAGAGATCCTGGAGAGTCAGAAATGCCGCAAAAGCTGCAACACTTGCTCTGCTTATACACCATATACCTTGTTATACATTCTGTTTGTCTTGCTCACATAAAACCATGGTTTGGAACAGGGCCCATCTCTTGATAGTTAGAGTGCCCAATAAAAGTTAGTGGCCTGCAGATTCCTTTATCAATATCCAATAAGAAAACTTCATTATTAAAACAAAACAGTGTCACCCTTCGACCTAAGGATCTATCCAGAATTCAGACTCTAAATCCTCAAGAGAAGGAACTGATCATAGAGTCCAGAATTTCTTCAGTGCAATCTACAGCAAATTATATGTTAAAGCCCAATTTTCATGAACACAACAGGAATCAAGCAGCAGGAGATAGCTTCCTTGCTCACAGCGTCATGCCTCTTTTCAGTTAAGTACTTTATGTAAAAGTCTCTCAGCTCACAGTGTAACTGCTTCTTTGGTTGCACCTGGAGCTTCCCTGTTCCTCTCCTGTGGGTTCCTGTAGCACGTCTGCCCTTTTCCTCACTTGTACTGCCACCCGGCCACAGCCAAAGCCCTTCCCCTACCTCTGCATTTAACTTCCAGCCCACCAAGAGACTGCACCAACAGAATAATGAACAGCAGTATACCTGAATTGAATTTTTAGGGGTTGTTTCAATATTTTCAACTATCTCTAAACACAGATGCATTTAACTGTTCCCTCATTCAGCTTGAAGAGAAGGTGGCTGTTACATTTAGTAGCTGCACCGTTTCTCCCTATCCCTAACACAGCCATAACAATACCACCCCATCATTTCATTCTTTGCTGAACATTAGTATTTTGCCTTTTTATTTTCTGCTCCACAAAGAACAGTACATTTAGAATACTTTTGTGTTCTTTTTCATAAGTGGAACAATCTTTCAAAAATGACAAGTTTTTTTCTTCTCATTTTTCTTTTTGTGTGATATTAACACACACAGAGAAGCTGGAGGCATTTTCTGAAGAACTAGAAATGGCTTGGCAGGAAATAGATCCTCTCTTACACTAGATATTTCCACAATCTGTCCACCAAACTATTTTTTAAAATTTAGCTGTCAACCTCTACACTACCAGATTCACACAGCTACTCAGAGAGTCTCTCCAGATCACCACCACCACTGGTTTTCATGCTTCCACACTGAGCACCACATCCGAGCCCCGCGAGTTGCTCTCACCTGACAGGAAGATCTCACCTCCCCTTGCTTACAGACTTGCTAAATTTAGAAACTCAAACAATGGCAAAGCAAGAGTGTTTGGTGAGCAGCCATAATCTTGCAAACAGAAACTAATCTTGTTTAAAATCCTTCAGCCTACATGTGGAAGCTGGCCAAAAATACTATTAATGAACATTCTTCAGTTTCATGGGGACTTTCAGAAAGGTCAAAATGGAGTTACATTATTTATGTTTTATAGGAAGATCTATTTAATGTTTATAAATCCATTTGAATAATAACACTGACTTTAATGGACTGATAGATGTATCTTCTAATGTACATTATAAAAACGATCACCTACAGAGTATGAAAAATTTAACATTTCCCTGTTGATTAGTCTGATTTGTCTGTTACTTAACAAAAGTTTTCAAACCCTCACTAAAATGAAACCAGTTTTCTTAAATGTGTTAACAACCCACGAATGTCAGAAGGGTACTTTCTCTTTGAGCTTTGGGAATGTCAAATGTGAAATGGCATCTTCAGTCTTCTGGCTTCTTGAATTGCTGATAGGTCTCAAGAGAATGGATCTTTCTTTCGTCACTCTTAGATAACGCAGCAGCTTTTGGTAGCAGCAGTTTTAAGAAGGGGATGTCCATGCTAATGACATGGGACTAATACAAAAATGATTGTTTTAACAATTATGTTAAGTCTCCAAGCGCTGTGTGCTCTGTATTTTCCACGGCCACAAAAGTCTCTCGAGTTGGCAAATCAGAAAGTTAGTAAACATTATGTCTTCAGAGACACATCAAGGGTCTAGATAGAGATTTATGGAGTGCTAAAAGCAGCAGACTCTAAAGCCTGACTAAAGATGCAGCTCTGCAGGCTGGGGCTGTAAATAAATAAATAATGCAAAGCCTCTGTAGACAATGCACCAAGCAGAACTCACTCTGGCCCAGCAGACTACACAGCCTCCTGGGTGCTCTTAACTATAATAAAAGAGGAAACTGAAACCTAAATCTCATATAATGGCAAGGAAATACAAGACACCTTTATTTTGACCTCAGTGGCGTTGATGGGTTTAAAACATCAGCAAGCATGTCTATGGGACAGATACTCATAGTAAAATAAAGATCACAGATAAGGATTTTTAAATGCTGTATTTAAAATATGAAAGAATTAAATGCTGCATTTAAAAATGAAAGAATATGGAAGAATTTTAGTGGATTTAAATTCCTTTCTACTTAGATCTACTATATACGTGGAATATAGTGGAATACACAAACTACCACGGAATGCACGGTACTACCAAATAATAAATGGAAATTACAGGCAAAAACCACAACGGTAGGCATTAAGAAATTGTAAACTTAATATTGTTGTCTGAATATTTTTTTAAAGACAAAAACAGCATATAGCTCACAGAATTTGCGGTGAAAACATATACAGTAAGACAAAAAAAGATGTTTCTATCAGAACTGAAAACCAGACAGAGAGCTTGGTCAGAAGATGTATAATCTCTGCTGTCATAACACAAAACTAATGGTGACAAGCAATCTATACCAGAAAAGAAACACACTGAAATGCATGCTGTAAATATATGTCAGGAAGGATATAAACGAATCACAATTTCAAAAAGAGGACCAAATCTCTGCAAAACAGTCCAAATTGTTTCTGTGCTGGAAGTGACCCTTTCTACATCTGCTAGCAGATCTGACAGCTCCAGTTGCCAGGATAACGTATCTAGCATAAGGAAGGATTTTCAAAATCATAGTAATAATCTCTTCACAACTATCAACACCCACGGAATTCACCTTCTGACATCCGCACAGACATACCTAAAGGAAATAGGATTTACTTAAAATTAAAATGGTAATATCTCTAGTTATGACTGATTCCATGCTAAAACATGCACGGACAAATTAAGGGAGCATTGTTAAATTCTCAAAACTAAAGAAATGTGAAGTCTCTTCTGTAATTTGACAAGTCTTGGCTAAAAGTCCACAATTTAGTTTCTAGGAAAGTAAACACAAACATAATGTTGTCCACATGCCCACTCCTAACATCTGAACCCCAAAGTTTTGAGATGTCTGAATCAGAACATGGTTTAATTCTGTGTACAAATATGAATGCTTGGTTTCTGTATAGATTTCATTACAGTAACCATTAATGGTACAATGACTTCGCTTTTTTTCCCAAATATATAGCACATCTTCTTGCATATATTGCTATACATGCATTGCCATAACGATGCTATTGTTATCATGGTCTTAAAGCATATTTTGAGACTTCAAACAAAATCCTAAAACCTGTGGCATATTTACAGTACATCTGTCACTCCCAACAAGTCTCAGAACTTGATTCCAACAGCTCATTACTTACACACAAACAAAATGTTACTTACCTTTCTCAGGCAAGCAGTCAGTAGAACCATTCATCACAATAAAGGATTTGCCTCCATTTTCTGGAGTATAACAGTATAGCCACAAAATGAATAGCATTTTACTATAACTTTATTTTAAAGTAGATATAATTTCTTCAAAATGATTCTTGGACAAATTAAAATTCACTGTCAATATTCATAATCTGGTTTTAACATACCAGCTATTACTTAAAAAAAAAACCAACAACCAAAACCAAACCAAAAAATGTCCCCAAAAAAACCAAAATGCAGTTGAGATAAGGACAGTTTAACAGAATAGTAACAGTAGAGGAAATAATAATAACAACAACAATAATAATAATAATGGTAAAAGAATATACAAAATAAAGGGATACAACACAAGTCACTGTCACCACCTGATGGATTGCTCACCCAGCCATTTCTGAGCAGTGATTGCAGATTCCTGTCCCCCAGCCATGCCCCATTTATATACTAAGCATGACATCTATGGTATGGAATATTCCTTTGGCCAGCTTGTCCTGTCTATGCTCCCTCTCAGCTTCTATTGGAAGCTGAAAAAGACTTTGACTAATGTAAATATCACTTAGCAACAACGAAAACAGTATGTGTTATCAACATTATTCTTGTACTAAATTCAAAACACAGCAGTTACTAGAAAGAAAATTAACTTTGTCGCAGCTGGAACCAGGACATAGGTATCCATACCTTGAATTCTTTCCAAGTTCGACAGATATTTTGCTGATCTATCATGATTTTTAAACCTGTAAAGAATAATTTCAAATAATGGATCTTAAACGCTATTTTCAGGGACAAAACCTACATAGTGTGGATGATCACCAAGCTGGTTTTGTACAAAGGAATCTAAACAGGTACAGATCTGAGTGCTTTATATCTACCACTGTTCCATTAGACCATAGTTTATTGGAAAGGATGACGCAGAAAAGACGGGACAAGAAACTGCAGCTTAGAGACATAAAATAACTTAAGTTTATATATAAAGACCAGGAAAGGCTTGAGAATAGTGCAGTTCTTCAGGCCAGTATAAACTGACAACAGAATTACCAGTGGAGAAACTGATGAAGATCAGGTAATTTTTTTCTTTTAGGGAAGTCCTATGTTCTCCCAAGGGAACTTCTTTGATGACTTGTGTAAAGTTCTAGCCATGAGGCCACACACCTTCTTGTAACATGACTGTGCATGCAAAGAGGGTTGCTATTGGAAGAGGCATAACCGAGGGCAAAAAGCAAAGCTATGAGTATACTTTTTCAACTGAATGTACAAAGTGTGTGAACTATTTCATAACTTCCATGGAAACAAGCATGTCGTATTCACCTCAAAGAACCTGGAACAAACCTTTGTGGTACAGTATAAAACACAAATCCTTTACCATTTGGTATGCACATGTCTGCCTGTGTTCGCATAGCATGCTCTTGTGTTAGTCTTAGAAAGCAATGCTTATACCAGAACTATACAGATACTGACTTTCTTAAAAAAATGAAAATCTTATCCATTCAGAAATTCCTTAAATGAGACAGAACTCTGAATCTTTCCTCTGTTTTGAGGGTTTCACCTAGCTAAAGATTTAGAGCCAGAAAACAGCATGGAAATTATTAAACTGGGACAAAATAGCACTACTCTGCCTTTCACAATAATTATAAATGAAGTGGTGTAAGAGTAACTAGCATTAGGACTTCTATAAATTACAATATTCTGAGGCAATGAATCACAAAATACCAAGGATTCTTTGCGCAGAAAAAACTCTTTATAGAAGAATACAGAATATGAAATGCATAGATATAGCCCAGAAAGATTAAGACGTAAGACTAAATTCAAACCTAACAAAAGAAACATCAATGGGATAAAACCATATGAAAATGAATTTTGTCACAGTAATCTACAATGGGAAAAGGCAGCGGTGACTTGCACAATGTGTTTCTCTGAAACAACAGAGCTCCCTGCAGCCACAGGAAGGACATAAGCGGTACCTTTTTCTTCCCCAATGGTTCTTTCAGTAAAGAAACAGATATAGATGCCCAGGGACGGACAAGAAGAAGGCAGCACACATATAGCAAGGTAACTTTATATCATCATGCTTTTGGAACCCAAATGACTGTGTTACCTGAACATATATGATAGCAGTATATGAAGGGAATAGAAGGTTATTATAAAGCTAAAGTGAGAGATTCACCTGATAAAACAGAGATGGACATGGGCCATTGGCTGGTATCAAACAAAAATGCATTCACACCAGCAGTTCAGTTGAACTTACAAGAAATATCTGATTTTTGGGAACTTTGTCTGTGATAACCTATTAAACTGTTGTAATATACAATTATTCCTTCAACAGTTCCTGAGAAGAAAATAAGCACATCCCAAAGAGGAAAATATATGCTGAAGAGATCTATTAGGAATAAACTATATTAGAAAGCTAAAACAGTGACCATTGAGCAGAATCTGGACAACTTCAAGTATCCAAGGAAGTACTAATCAGGTGCACCAAAACTAGGAAATTGCTGTTAAGAGTAAGATGTAGATACAATTACATCTGATCAACCTTGAAGTAGGATACAAACATCAGAATAAAGAATTTTAAAGTAATTCAAATTTTAAAACCGTACTGAGATATGAATGTTCAAATAATCTAAAGTACTTCCATTTAGAAACTAAGATAAAAGAGTACAAACTTTCACAGAGGGTACTTGAGAGTGATTTACAGATCACACACATTCAGTGAGCTACTCTCATGAACGTATTTGTTTGCAAAGCACACAGTAGAAGAGAGACTATAGAAAGCAAGAATTTAGATCTAAGTTTAAAAATATGCTTATTGTGATTCAAAGCTAATGTTATTCATTACTCAGCCAACATATTAGTGCAGACAATATTCTCTCACTTCCTCTGGGTCTTCTTTAATCTTATCTGGATTTATTTTCTGTGTATTTCTCAGTAATCAAAAGTTATGGGCTTGATATCTTTTGAGTTAAAACCATCACCCCTGGTGTTCCTGCTGTTTCTTTTTTTCAGTGAGTCACTGAAAAGGATTTTAAAAAAAAAAAAAAGCAAATAAGGTTATTTCAATCAGAAAGAATCAGCAATTTGATTTCTTCCAATGTATTAAGTAAACATTCCTGTTAAGACAGCAATTGATCCGAGTTGATGTTAATAAGGGTAGCTGAAAATTTAATGTTAGGCATTCCTTCAGCAGATATGCACGTTCAGGACGATGGTAATGAAGCAAAAGTCAAAAGCACTTAACTCATCTTTCCTTTCAGTAAGTAAAATTATTCAACAAAACCTTCATTTGAATTATATACCAAAAGAAACTTAAATATACTCACAAGACATTCATAAATAGAAATGTTGAGGAATTTTCTGACTAAACTGAAAATGACAATTTGTCAAAGTCAAAATATTTTGCTGAAATGTCACTGATTCAACAAACTTTCATCAACGCACTGGCCAAGTACCCACCAGGGCCTGGCTGGTTCCTGGCTGGGATCCAGGCTCCTGCAGCTCTGGCCAGCTGCTCTATGTGGGGATTTTTAAGAGCCAGGGGACTGGAAGTCCTCAGAACCCTGTGTCACAAGAGTGCTTCCTACAGGGAAGTGCCAAAACCTTGAACTGGAGCTCACGTGAAGCTCTCAGAGTCTCCATATTCAATATTGCGGAGCCAGAAGCCTGGACAGTAGGACATGACAGCCTCAACACCAACACAGCTCCTGTACCTGAATACAGTGTGGCCCCAAGAGCCTCTGCTGAATTTCCTGCTGTGAGAGCTTTGAGATTTCATGTGCTAATGCTGGAAGCCTGCACACACACAGAAATTCACTAGAAAACTTCTTTACAACAGGCATGCCTTTTCTTGAGTTAGCTTTAAAAACGTAAGTCAAGCCCGTGAACACCTCGTGATTCTGTAGCACAACCTGAGTTTATTTTGAACTAGGTTTAAACTACCCAGGTCAGGAATTGCTAGCAATATAGCTACACTACCACTAACTGACCATCCAGTTAACTACCATCTTCCTGGATGCAATTCAGTCTGCTGCATTGCCATGAAATACTAACACTGATTTGACCAGCTAACTTATATGAAAACCACAAACCGCTTGGTCTTTACTGGACTTCTATCTCTTGCTACTTAAGTCAGGATGGCTAAATCAAGAATACACCACACTTCCCAGTAAAGGCAAAATCTTGATACTTAAAGGTTAGGCTACTTTTTTCCTGTCACATTAAAAATACACATGGAAAAAGCATGGAATTTACAGGCAGGTGTGAGGGGAAATGAAAGGTAGCTGCACTATTCAGTGCAGAGAAAATATATATGATGTGTCAACACATGGCAAAGTGTGAAGAATGCATGCCTGCATGTATAAAAGAATATATGTATTCACAGTACTAAGCAATTTGCAGTTTAAGGAGTGGCTATTGTTAAGATCTGTTGAATCCATAAGGAAATCCCTGGTTGCTGTAAGATTTGGTTAAATTTAAACTTCAAATTAATCTGTAAAGATGTCCCTGCTCTACCAACTTAATATTTGTAAAGAAGAGAGTTGACAGCCTTATGATTATGTTCTGTGGGACCAATGCTAATGCCATAGTACCTTCTGGTTTCCCAGTGAGACGGAAGTCAGGCATAGAGAAATTCCCCAAAACTTCCATTAATTCATCTTTGGAAAAAGCATGTTGTTACATAAATATCAAATGGAATTTCCTAACTGGCCCATGCTACTTCCATACATTTTCCCAAAATCGTTTATTTGAATTGTTATGGCAATATAAAACTTCATATCTCTCTCAGATTGGAAAGTTGGGAGCACTATAATACTGTCTGTTTGAGTTTATTTTATTATTTTAGCCAGGCAAGGTCTGGGGGTTGGTTCTGTTTCATTGAGTTGTTTTGTTTGTTTTTCCCCTTTATTATTTCCTGGGACCCTAAAAGACTGACTGCTTGACAGAGACACTTGGTTCTGGGCACTTGCTTTCCCTCATTATCTCTGAAGAGGAAAAAAATACTTTTGTTCCCCTTATCGCTTCACTAACTTATCCAAATATTCATTTCTCTTTTAAGAAGAAAAAGACAACTGAAATCATGCAGAAACTATGCCTTATATATTAAGAAAAACATTATCATTCAGGCAAAGTGCTAAGCACTCAGATAATAAAACAGAATAATTCTGTTTCTAGGGTTTTCCATTTCATGTTTTTTCATTTTCAGCTTAACTTGAACAATTTAAGAGAGACTTTGTGTGGTATAAAAGAAACATTTTCTGCACCAAACTTTGGGATTATATTACAAATAATTTATCTGCATTCAATCATGACATTTTTATACAACATCATTAGCAAAAAATAAAAAAAATGGTGACACCTCAGATGGTGTGAACTAGCAGAGCTCTCCTGATTCCAGTGGAGTTCTGCCAATTTCCACATTGGCTGAGAGTTTGGATCTTTACCGTATACCATAAAATTAGAAATAAATAAATTGCAAATTCTTTCTCCCTAAATAATGCAGCCCCAAGGAAAACAAAAGTCTTCTACCCAAATAAGTTTAAAAACATGGATAAAGTATACTTATTTACCAGTAACTGCACCCAAGATACATTACTGGCAAAGCAGCAATGTCAGAGGTGAAGAATTTGCATTGTAATAAATAAGATGAGGCTTTTCAGTTTGAGAAAGATTTTTAAGAACTTTATTATTTGACTAATTTTTCCTTTCTTTTTGTCCATAACGAAGTGAAAATTCTACACTCCCATGAAACACATAATTGTTTTCTTTTCTTATCCATGTCCATATGCTACAACAAACTTGGATCCAAAACATTGTCTCATGAGTGAGGGTAAATGCCTGATCATTATTTTGAGCATATGGTATCATTTTTTATTGTTCTTCTATTTATAAATACATTATTATAATTTATTAAAGGATATAGAACATATATCCAGTCTGGTTCACATATACAGCAAGCAGGCATTCTATGGACTCTGCTTCAGCAAACTGCACAGCTATAACAGACATTAGAGTCACCCGCACAACTGTATCTGTGAATTGTTAGAAATAAAGAGCATTATACTAACTACATTTCTTAGTAAATTTTATAACTGACAATATAATAATTTTGATTTCCAGTTCTAAAATGTTTCAACATAAAGCAAATACTGTATCTGTATCTGTCTTCAATGCATGATATGAGCATGAATTCTCCATCAGCTCCACTCTGTGCTGCTTCCCCCTTTCAGAGCTCATCACTTCTCACAGGCCAGGACCTGGCCCAAGAATAATGAGCCTTGGTGTGGTAAAGATCCAGACAGCCAAAGGGTACAAAACCAACATGCCAAAGCCTACAATACCCTGAAAAAATAACAAATGAAAAAACCCCTCTGGTCACCTATTCATAAACCAGCAAGTCCAAGTCGTTTTTCATTAAAAAAGTGGACCAGAACTTTCCTTCAAGGGTTCTCTAGTCAAACTGACAGAATTCCGAAGAGCTTTGGGGCTTCATTTACAGGCTCTGAGATGATTCAATATAAACCCTCAAATCAAGTGAAATTTGTTAAATGCAAGTGACAGAAGCACTGTATCATAAATCAGAATGATGGCAATCAGAGTTACTGCACATCATTAATGATTAGGCACCTGTTTTAGCAAAAAAGCCTTCTTGGTTCCTGTACAGTCAATGCAAAGACTCTGGCCTGCCCCTTGGAGACTGTCCATCACTCTCAGCTGATGGTAAAAGAGACCTAGGGCACAGGTTAGCCAGCTTAATTAGATGGCTCACATTGGGTTGTGTGAATTTCCCCTCTACGTACAAAAATGTATAGAATTTCATTTAAAGAGGAGCTGCCTGTTTTTTATAGATCAGGAGGAAGGCAAGGAAAATGGTTATTGGCAATGGCCTGGGAAAAGCGATTTTGACGCTGCAGGGAAAATTGTCAGCTCATCTAAATCAACATAGCGCTTACTCTTCCACAGAGCTCTGCAGACTCGTGCAAGCTAAGAATCTGGCTGTATACACAGCTAGGAAAAACTACGGACAACAGTTAATCTGGGAAAATAGCTATCTGGAGGAGGAAGTGCCTGTAGAGAAGGCAGATCCACTTAAGATAAATTCTAAATTGTTCATCTTTAAGATGAGTTCAACATTTCTAGCACTGAGGCCCAGGCAGTGGTTTTGGGACTGTCCTTCCATGTCACTTTTCCAGATATGTTCAATGTGCGTGTTCATTTACAAGAAGGGCATTTGTCTGTTGTTGTCTGTCACAGGCTGCCATTCTGCATCTACGCCTCAGCAAATAAGGTTGAAAAAGAAAATCTTCTTATGGGCTCAATCCCACTCATAGCAAAGCATCAGAACCAGAAAATGGGAAAAATGGGAATGCATCCATACCTTTATTTTTGCAGACCTTGCATAAGTACTGTGCCTAACTGTGCAAAGACACAGAGTTCCTGTACTGGATGGCCCAAGCAAACTTCATCAGAGAAGGAAAAAAATCTCAATAAGTAAAATCTATTAGTCAGGTATCATTAGCTAACACAAAGAACTTGCTACGCTCCCTTAAATCCTCATCCGGTCCCCACAACAATGCAATGGCACAGAATCAAACTAAGTAACTTAGACAATTATTTTTCACCTCTAATTTCCATCTCTCTTTTTTTTTTTTTTTCTTTTTTAGCTAAATTTTTGCCTTTTGGAAGTATATTTCCATTCCTAATGAAAAACAATTTCTGGAGGTTACAGATAAGTAACAAAAATGTTGGCAATCATGTCTAATCAGAAGGGAAAAAATGAGTTAGCTCTTTGAAATGTTATTTAAAAACAAATAAAAAAACCAGTTAATTTTTCCAAAGGCCCACAGCAATTTCAGGGTAGCTGCTGTCAAGAAGAGTCAGACAGGCTGTCAGAAAGTAAATGTAACTTCTGGCTGTGAAGATTGCTGGTCCCTAAAGAAGCCATGTTTCCAAAATTATTTAAATTTGAGAAAGAAAACCCTTTTATTATTATCTTTTACCTTTCATCAGAACAGCGATGTATCATCAGAACCTAACTACGTAAGTCCTTAGCAGTAATAGTTCATATTACTGAATCTCAGAAGTCAAAATCTCCAGGTATCAAGGCAAGTTTTATAGGGTGAATTTCTCCAGAGTTTAGTTCACTGGTTTGATATCTACAAGCCAGAGCTATTTAGGTTTACACTCAGCGTCTGACATGTTGAAGATTTTATTGCATTCAGAAACTGGCAGAGCACATACTGAGAAAAATGTGTAAGAGGCAAGTGGAGAGTGTGTTGTCAGATTCTTAGTTCATTTAAGGTTACAACAGTACTTAGACGTCTCAGTCAGGTATGCACAACTCTTAACTTTCAATTCAGGCTAGTATTAGGAATGACCAAATGTAAAAGGTTTGAGAAAGCAATTTTTTTTGTTTTTCAGTATGAGTTGTTTTTCTCATCCTGTTTTGTTTTAAATCTTCATTTCTTGTTATAGTCCACTGCAGTTCTTTGCATGAATTCTAAATATACACAGTAATGTTACTATTATATTTATGTAATTAGGCATTACAGCTGGCACAGGAAAAGAAGGAAATTTTTTGTAAATTATATTCTTAAATTATAAACAATTGCTATTATTACTAAAGTATTACCAAAGACTTTTGACTTCTGCAAAAAGTTGTGCAGCATTCTGACAAGGACAAGTTCCCTCTTAAGTTCTGTGGGAATTTTTTTCTTATAAGCAGGCCAGAATATACCACATAAATATTGCCCCTTTTTGGTACAGAATTCCAGCAACACATAGCTCACATCTTGGCCAGATCCTGGAAATGCAGAGGAGCATAAAAATGAAAAGTAATGAGGGTGGAGAGGAAGGAAACATTCCAAACTTGTCAAGCCTCAAGAAATGTTAAGATTGGGTCCAGTTCAAGTTTTGGGTGAAGATTTAACTCAGTTTTTATTTTCTTCAAAATGCCTGAGCACCCTCAGGGAGTATTCTCTTCCTAGAGAGCTCTTAGAAAAGCATATTTTTTCACTGACAAAAGGATCAGCAAATGGACCCTGATGCCAAAAGCTTGAAGCTAAACCAGTTACTGTGGCAAGTCTCACTCTCATGTTTGTTCGTTAAAAAGGATTTTTTCGTTAAAAAGGATTTTAAGAGATTAGGCAGAACTTGTATATTTAGTGATTCTTCATATTTCCAAGTGAGACAGAGACAGTTGTCTATTATACTATGTGCAATGAAGTAAAATTACTTCTTTATGCTTTAGTTTCAAAGTCTCTTACACACTGAAGTTGTTCCTTTAAAACATATTTTCTAAAGACATTTACAGCTAGAAATGTGCTGCTGATCCAAAACATCAAGAAAAGGAACAGAGGAAGGGGGAGGATCTCTGAATAATTTAAAGCAGCCTCCTCATTCAAAAGTCATTCTCTTTTTAATCTCTCACACTTTGTAGCCAGAGACTTTATGCTGGGCTCTGGCAGAAAGTCAGGAAACAATATATCTGCAGCTTTAGAGCAGGATGAAAAGAAATAACAAAAAGTAGAGGAGACTCACTACAAATACTACTTTTACACAAAGTTTCTTTTCCAGATATTTCTCTGCATCCACAGGTAGAGTCCACTGCTTGAGGACAGAATCTCTCCCCCATCACCTGCCCTCTACCTACCCAGAGCATGAGCATGCATGCACATGTGCCTGCGTGAGTACACACAATTTGCTCTTCTAGAACAGATGTCTTTGATTAACCATTTGATAGTTCTGTTATTTTTGATAACGAGTTCTGCTGGAACAAAAACTTGAATGAAAATAAATTATCTGCATCATTAACAAAGACAACAATTAATAACCGATTGAACCAGGCCAAAATTCCTCTATCCAGAGTTTATAAAAACAGGCTTTACTCTAACAAACTCTAATACTTCCCTTTTTTTGCCACAATCACTTTGAAAAGACCAGAGAGGCTTATTTTAGAGAATGTCTTAATGGATCCGATAATGGAATAGAGGCCACCTGTATTGAAGGAATACTTTACAAAGATCCCTGGGAAGAATCAGATAATCTGGAGAAGAAAAGCTGCCCAGACATCACCTACTTGGAAGCTGACTCCAAGCTGAAAAAGCTTGGAAGCTGAGAAAACTTATCTAGAATTAGCAGAGCACCAAATTATCAACTTTTCCAACCCTTAAGGCCAGCTATAGTATTTTGGTCAGCCACTTGTCTTTTCTATAACCTGAAAAGCATTCTCAAACTTTTGCATACTATTTACCATCTAAAAAGGAATTTTTTGTGCCTCCCTACTTCCCCCTCCATTTTCCTCTTCTTCTATGACACCTTTAAAAGAAATGCTTACTAAGAGAAGCAATATTAAAAACACAAATCATTTTCTTTTGCTTTGAATGTTACCACTTAGAACACAGCAACATCCTATCAACATTAAGCTTCTGAGAGACCACCAACAAAGATTTCATGAACCGCAGTGTAAGAGTCACTAACACCTTCAATAATTGTTATGGAATTCTGATTCAGTACAGAAGTGATCAGTTAATTATTTCCTAAGGAACCTGTGACTTTATTCTCAAAACTCATGCAAAAGCCATCTAAGAATAGAGGATTAATTGTCATGCCATGCTTGTGTGGCCCAAACTCAAGCTTCTGTCTACTGCATGTAAATAACTTCAGTAAATGGCTGCTTGTGAAGTTCTAGGCACACAAGCATTTCTGACTGTCATTGTGCATGACTACAACTAAGGGCAATCATGCAGATGGGCATACAACAATGCGAACATAAAATGAAGAACTGGATTTCAAATCTGAGTGTCACTCCAGTTGTACAGTTAGATCACAGGAAAGAAACATAAAGTAGATTGATAACTGTAGAAAGAAAAGAGAAACGTGTTTAGATACAAAGAAAGGACAGCACGTAGAATCATTGCACAGGTACGTCTATTGTTGCTAAGCACATATCCTGAAGCTAAGCACTGTAGTATAAAGAGGAGCCACAGGACAAAAGCAAATTTGGAAACCTGACAAGCCTTCTTTTAAAAAGAAAGCAATTCTGACCGTATTATAAAATTACTATTCACTGGAAAAGTTATCGTCTCATCATCCTACTGTTCTTGTAGCCACCTGCTCTCTTAGGCACTCATGTACATTTTTAGCCTGAAGATTCATGAAAAACAAATCTTTACAAATAAATATAGAAAAGTGCATTACAGTCAGACAGCATACTCTCCTGAAGTCATGGTTGACTCTAATCCAGTCAAGAATAAATCTGACCACTAAACCACACTTCCAGAGGAACTTTGCTCATTCAGTGCCCAACATGGCAACCTTCTAAATGTCCTGCAGAAGGGCAGGAAATTAACAACTGTATTCCCCAGCGCAAGGCTGACCTGGGAAGTCACAGGGAAAAGCCCCCCTTGCACTCATGCTTTTCTTCTTAATCCAGAGCCAGAGCAGAGCAAGACAATGTTCTGTAAGAGTTTTGATAACATAAGCAGAAATAACCTAATGGACTCCCAGGTCCCCATGTGCTGTAGCCAAAACAGACTACAGAAATCTTAGAGAATTGAAGGCACCTCAACACATAGCAACTCAGCACAACAGCAACACTGACTTGGGCTGCAGCCACTCTGTGTGTTCTGCGTACCAGTAGGATATACCTAGAATTTTGTAATATCATTAGGATTTAGTTGAGTGTAAATAAAGACGTGTTTTCATCTTTTCAGGGAAAATCTTGCAATTGGTTTCCTAAGAAGCTGAAAGTCCATGATGTGGTATCTGAGAATACAATAAAATATTTTAACTGATTGCACATTACCACTAAACCAGTCAATATATCAAATATTTATCTTTCATAGATTTTTTTCTTGCCATTATATATTATTATTATTAAACACCTTTTTATTCTCATCTTTACTGTCACTCCTGTTAATTAGAGGTTCCAAACAAAACTATTCAGGGTGGAGGGTGCACTTTCCTTTCCTTTGTCATTAGGATGAAAAATCTTCTTTGACCATGTTCCATTTCCTCTATTAAATTGTTTGAATCTGTTTCCTCTGCTTAATTGTTGACGCAGTTTACCCATGCCTATGTAATTTTCTCATTGAAGTGTCTAATGTGAATGATACTGTATTTTCAAGCCAACTAGAATTTTTATGAGACTATGCAATCCTAATTGGCTTTGCTTTTTCTTCAATGGTCATGCGGTAGGAAATAGCACGCAGTATGAACAGTTGAACTATTCTAATTATTACATCTGGTTTAGCGTATCCCACACATTTGCATGTTTTAACTGAAGGGCAACAAAGATCTCCAGTTGATCAGTGATACTTCTAAATTGGCACATAATGATAATACTGAGTTCTGAAGGGAGTCCTTCCTAAATCTCAGCATATGTCTTTATGTTTAAATAATTAAGCTACATCTGGATACAAAAAGCAAATCAGAATATCTCTCAGTGGACTGTGCAAGGAAACTCACTCAGTGGACAGAATACCTCATAAAAGAAGATGACCTTGAAGATAACTTTTGGTTAAAAAAAACCCCTACAGGTATTTGAAAAAAGAATTCTGTGGAATGCATAGCTTGATACTAGCAATGCATTTAAGCAATAACAAGGGAGATTTCATTCAAAGGCTCTAGCGAAGCTTTGGCATTGAATTTGTACAACTAAAACAAGCAAGTCAACTGGTATGTGTAGTGTAAACAGTTACATATATTCTATATCCACACTTGGAGAATAGTTTTAATCTTGAAAAATATTTTCTTTTATGACAAATTTGATTAGAAGTTTAAAATATTGAAGTTTTAACAACACAGTAACTTCAGAGAAAGCAGAATCTGGGCTGCACATCATGAATGAATATCAAGCAAGACACACCACCACCAAAAATAATAAATAGGGGGACATCATATGGTAGGCAGTAACAATCAAAGAGGGATAGACAGACCTATAAATTTCAGTTGAAGTTTTCCAATAACGAGTTACCTTTTAAGCTGCATGTGGCAGGAAGATACCCTCATCTGAAGGATAGTTTTGCCAGGGTGAGGCTCATCCATTGCTCCTGGGTGTGCTCATCCTTGTTGTGAAAAACAGCTGAGCTGAAAGTAGTCGAGGACTATATGTCCATTATTCTCTGAAAAACAAAAATAAACAAAAAAAACAGAAGCTGAAGGAATTTGAGCATGCAGGGGAGGTTGTGGCCACCTGAAATCTGAAACCCACCGAAAGACTAGAAATGCTTTCAAGAGGTATCACATCATGCATATACTTCCCAAAGCCATTCCAAATACTAGAATGGTACATAATCAGGCCCACTGTTAGGAGATGTAACTAAAGTAGTTGTTATAGACTTACACAAACAGTACGGCGATACATACTCTACTACACAAGTTATTAGGCTTTACAATCAATAAGACAATAAAATTTAATAGCTCCTTCACTCTTAACCATGACACTTATCACACAACTCTATGTCCTATTAATCTAAAAGCATATAATTGGCTTTTCAGCCCCCATCTGTTTTGTCAAAATCAAGCTAAAAGAATTTTCCAAATAGAAGAATAACTTGTTAACTGTAAAGACATCCAGTGAATTTCAAAAGATCTGTATATCAAAAATTCAGCACAATTATTTACTAATTTTTTTTTATTTAAATCAGTATGGTCTTATATTTAAAAAACAAATTCAAGCTTGACTCCTATAACTGTAGAAAAATTGTCTTATTAAGCAAATGAATATCCATGCATGTTGATCAATCCTGTTCTTCCCACGTAATTAGGTTGATCAACAATTCTGGGTATTCAAAAATTTAAGAGCTTAAAAACTACATATCTTTAAAAAGAAAGCCCCCAAACTCTTGGGAAGATGGAGGAAAAAAAGTTTTATTTTTATTTATTTATTTTATTAAGTACTTAAGTGATTCTTCAGACTACTGGTAGGATCCCTGAAAATACTCAAGGGACTTCCACTGGAAATGCTTCCAGACTTCCGAAGGTTGATTTGCTGAAATTACAAAGTGAAGTACTTTCTCCAATATGTTTGTTCTCTCCACGTATCACGTTTCAGTGTATAAATATATAATAGTGAGCAGTAAATTCTGTTTTAATATTTATTATTCTTAATATTGTTATAAACATCTATTTCCAAGATGTATTAACACAGTCTTTGGGAATCCAAGGCCTCTAGGAATACAAAATGAACCACAATAAATAGAAGTGAAATGCGAATAAAAATTCATCCCATACAGAGAAACAGATCCACACACAACTGACCAAATAACACAGATGCAAAGGAAATCTTCAGTCTCGTGCCCTCCCCTGGAAACACTATCCATCTACCCTGTCAGACTGAAAAAGGAGGTCAGAACATCCTGTGAAATCACTGTTCTTAGTCTCTATGGAGATAACCTTCTTCCTTCCCAAGACAGGTTACTATTTCTAAACATTCTCACTCTTGCCAGATACATTATAGGACACCTGGTGAAGTTTAACTAAATTTAATCTTCATGTATCTTTGAGACTAGGATCCATCAACAGGATGTCATCTCTGCCACTCAGTTAATGCATCAGCTGGCCACTAGGAGGAGGGGTCTACAGGTTACTCAGAGAGGAAATGAGAATAGTGAATTCATTCCACTTCACAGTGGTGAAAATAAATGTGTGATGCAAAGCAAAGGACTATGTGATCCAGGATCTGAAAGTCACAGAGTAAACATTCAGAAGCAGCATTCAGAAGGAGCATCTAGTTATCTATTTGAGGTGTATTACTATAATAGGGATTTCAATTTTGTCCAGTAATTTTTATATTAAGCAGAATAATTTATGATTTTCTAGACAGCATTTTCCCAAGAAAGTATCTGATCATGATTTGAGCACATGCAGTATACAAACATACCACCCCACTTAGTAAGTTGTTTCATGGTACAGTGAGCACCAGTTAATATTTGTCTCACTTCAGCTTTCAGTCCATCACCCTAGCTACGATTTCATACTGTTCTACTTTGTTCTGAACAGTTAGTCACTTCTAAATCCCCTTTTTAAAAAATTATACACATTAGGCTTTCTACAGCTCTCACCATAGCCATTTTCTTCACTACTTGTATAAGCTTGGTAGCTCTCTATCATCTACAGAATCACAGAATGATATGGGGCTGGAAGGGACCTCTGGCGATCATCTAGTCCTACCTTTATATGTCTTACAAATAAGTGATATCAAAACTGTATACAATAGTCTACTAATGCCATCTTGAAGAGATTTAAAAAAATATTTCCATCTTGTATTTCCATAGATGACACTAGCCTCTTTGCCTCAGTACTGGTCTGGGGACTCACAATCAGATGTTCATCCACAGTAACAACCTCCTCCACCAGAATCTCCAGTTTTCAGATTACAGTTCTCCATTCTCTCACCTTGTTCCTAGCTAGGAACAGCATCAGTTGAGATCAACACACATTTTGTTTTAGAAGATTACACCAGCAAATGATACAGACGACTCCAAATGATTGCCCTCTTGTCATGCTTATTTCCCAATTTGTCAGCCTTTTTTGCCATCATGTATTTCATCAGCAGTTACAGCCCTGAGATGAAGACGTGACTTGTGATTCTGTCAATTATTCCACCACTGGCAGAATACCCAAATAATATATAGGAAAACCTGTCTATATGCATACTAACATGTTCTTCCTAGTTAAATCTTAGTAAGGTCATATGAAACTAGTCATTAAGATTGGAAATAAAGTACTTGCAGCTATGACCTCCCATTTTTTACTTTTAATTACCAGGTGAGGAACACAAACCACCTATTGGTTTTGTGGTTCTTATGCATAGCCACATTAATTAAATTGTTCAATTTGGGAGTCCACTAGGCCTTTCCTTCGGTAACTGGTATACATTGCTCATTTTGACAGTGTATTTGTTTCACATTTGCTTCTGAGCACGTAATAATCACTTCCTTCCCTAGATTCTGCTTTTATAAATAAAGCAGAAAAAGCAGTTTTGCTTGACTGAAGCAGAAATTTTCATCAGTAAAGTTATTTGAGCATGTATGAGAAGAATAGCAGCACTCCTCTTCATAACTTGATTTTCTGTTATATGCAGATAATTTGTTTATTTAAACTAAGAGTTTGAAAAACAATATGCAACTAATTCACCTATGACAATAACTTAATTGTGAAATTCCTTTCTGAGGTAGTTAGGGTAAAATTAAAAGAAAAATTAGGGAACATCAACACCACCGTCATTCTAAAACTCTTGTGTCTCATTTAAGGGAAGAGCAAATAATGAGCTTCAGGAACTTCCGCCATTTTGATTTATGAAAAATATGTATTTGTTAACACAAAAATCTATTGTTCAATGGTTAAAAATAGTGCACACCAACCCTGCAATTTAACCAGGTTTGTAAATCAATATGCATGGGCTCCCAATGGGCTAATCTGCCACCCCTACCTTTTCCTGCCCCTTGCCTTGTACAAGCGCTGCTGAATATGGCCATGATTATCAGTGAAATCTGCTGAAAATGATTTTTCCTGCTTTTTGGCACAGTAATTTCTCTGACGGATCAGTGGGTTGTGATCTAGCCCACTCAGCAGTAACATGACCAGTACAGTAAATGCAGGGGAGCAGCAGGAGCATCTAGCTCGGAAAATGAGTGATCGCTCCTTGGCAGTGCAGTCTCAGGTCAATAGGTAAGCTAAAGCTTAGTATGACACTGCATTTGTAAGGAAATAAAAAATGATCTATTTTTTTAAAGGGAACGGCAAAGCTATCTCCTGCATAACAAAAATGCAGGTGAGTTTCAAGAAGAAAGATTAATTTTCTTTAAACCCCTTTGTGGACTTCAAATGAAAAAGGCTATAAAAAATAATACGTTCCACCATGAAGAATTTCCTCCAAGCAATACACTGTATAAGTAAGATATGAAGAAAGATGTAGTCACTTTACAAACTAAACAACATAATCTACCTTCGAACAACACTGTCCCTGTCTCCATGGACACCATCCTGCACAGTGTCATCCCACCTGACAGCCAGCCTTAAGTACTTACAAGAACAAAGCCAATACTGACTCCTAGCCCCAATGAATTATCAAAACCATACACTTTACCTTCATCCAAAACACCACGTTCAGCTGCCTTCCTCTAAACCTAATGAACCATCAAAACTCCTTTGTAACCGTAAGTCTTCCAAGAAAAAAATAATCTAGATTTCACTAATCAGTGCAAACCAGTCACAACACCTTCACCAATTCAAAAGTGACATGTGTCCTTTCTGCAGTAAAACTATCCCTGACTGATTTAAAACATCTAATTGTCACAAAACATACTGAAATTTAGACAGAAAACCATGAAATATGCAAGAACTGCAAAAAGATCTCACTTTGGAAAAAATCTTCCCCAGACTGTACTAGCTTCTAAATAGCAACTTGCCAAACAGCATCAGAAATGGATGGACAAACAGATTAAGGAACCAAAGCACAGAACTAGTAAGTGTGTATTGTGCAAACGTAGGATCTCAGCAGGTCTGTCAGGAAGCCTACAAATCCATAAGTAAAATGCAGAAATTCTAACATGGTGCACAATATATCTGAACCTTAGCTGCTCCAGACTCTTCGAGCAAAACTTCATTTATTCTCATTTTTAATGCTAATGGTGGAAGTGATAGTTACCTTAGCAAAAGGTGAACAAAGTGTTGCAAAGAAAGGCAAGCTTACGCATTTCAGATCTTGGTGTAAAACTCCTGGCTTCAAAATCCAGCATAAAACTGCCTCTCATGCAACCAAAACATTTCAAGCATAATCTTGTCACATTGTCAACATGTGCAAACTATATCTTGCTCGAGTTTACAGGGCTAATTTTATTAATTTTTGTTGTAAGCAGCCTACACAATACATGTGCTGCAGAATATGAGTCTAAAATGTCATGTGTAGAGTAAGCAAGACAAAGATCACAACACAAGTTGTGTCATCCCTAGGACAAACCAAGCTGCAATGGTAGAGAAGTAAAAATACCAGGCAACTTATTAATTACAGTGGGTCGGAATTATAAGAAATCAGCATAGTTAACCTGTGACAGCACAGTTGGTTCACCTCCTCTTAGATGCAATACCTCTATCATGCCAAATCATATCTTGATGCAAAGAATTCCATAAAACATTATTTTCCTCATTACAATGTTCACCTTTACCCACAAAATGATCTACTGTCAACAGGCTTCTGGCTCTTGGTGTTTTAGTTGTTTTCCTCAAATTTAGTTATGCTGCATCGAATATCTCACTCAGGTGTTTTAAAGAACTACAGGAAAGCACTGCTAAAGAAAGGTGAAAAGGACAACATAGTTAATTTCTGGAAGTCACAGAATGTGGAAGATATCCTTTATGAATATCAGATAGCATGCAATAATACCCAGGAGGCAGTACTGCAATATAAGTGACAAAAAAGTTGTTGATAAATTCAAGCTAGATATTGACCATACAATTCTTCTTTGGCTATGCAGATAAGACTGCAAAGAACATAATATTAGATATCAGAATGCCTTACTGGCCTTGGTGACATGAAAAAGGAAAACAGCTAAGAATTGAGTGCAGTGTGACAAATTACAAATGAGTTATCAATTTCAAAATTTCTCAAATTATCACTGTACTAAAAAAAGGAGAAAGCAAAGATATCACAACATTAAGAAAGGTTTGTGCACAGCACAGCAATTAGTGCAAATATTGCACTGTAATACTTCCAGCATGCAGCTAAGTTTTTTAACAGCGGTAGCTGGTATTTGCAAGGTTGTACGGTATGTAATAAGATCTGGTGTTAAATTTCCTCAAACTGCCATTAGAAAAACAGAAAAAAATTTTCTCTGAATAACATCTTCAGATGTATACTGTCCAGCAGATCATTATTATTCATTAGTTGCACTGAAAGACCACCAGATGATGTACGTTCTATCAGATTTGCGTTACAGAGACATATAGTTCAGTTCAAATGCATATTCTTTCATGACACTGTATGTGAATTATTTATTTGCAACTACTGTGTAGATGTATAAATATTCAGGAATAACCATCCTGTAATACATGTGAATTGAAAAAAATCTTACCAATATTCCCAACTATTAGTAATTTAATATTGTCAGGGAAAAAGAAGACATTTCTTTGGCTCCTGTTTTGTCCCTGAGATGCAACTTTTTCATAATGTTAAGAAATATCTATGGATGTTTCTGGCAGTTAACACAAAGAGGGACTACCGATCATGTCATGATTATAGTACACTGTTGAATGAAAACACATATTTAGAGTTCAATTATGACTCTGGGATGTCCTCCTCCTAAACATAAAAAATCTGAATCACTTTCACCATTTGAATGAAAATTCTTGGGAAAAAAACAACAAACAAAACCAACATTGTGATATAACATGGCAAATATAGCAAGATGAAATGTTTATTTAGATGTTGATTAGCAGAAAGTCGCATTCATTTTACCAGAGAAATCTAGTTATTGAGGTCCAAATCTTCTATATATTGTGGTATAGCCAATACAAAATGGGCATTAGGAGTGGCCTTACACATGCAACTTCCCCAGAAGTCATAGCCTGTGAAGACCCTAAATTCTTATTCAAAGCCAGAATGCGTAAGTTGCAATATACAGTTAGATCAATGTTCCTACAACACTCTTGCATTAAAGTTATTCCCAGACGGCTCAAGACTCCTTGGGTAGTTTCAAGTGAAAAGTGGCATGCAAGTGAAAAGAACTATCATCGTTGTAAGGAAAATCCAATCGCTGACACAACTTAAATGATCATTCTTGTCCCGAGCTACATATAAACATGTGAACTGAAAGAAAACTCAAGTTACTTGCATCTAATTGCAGCATTTTATTGAAACTTTTATCATCTGGAATCCATATGGGTCACACTGTCTTAATAAACAATAACACATTTTATTTTGGTTTACTGAAAATTAACAGGGCATTTGGGAAAATACTATTATTGTAAAAGCCTGTTTCACATTTGTTTGGCAATACTAAAACTATCTAAATGGAAAACAAGAGAACCGGGTTTTCTTTTTTTTTTTTTCCTCTGTTGTTGATATTAGGAGAAAACAATGCAGCTGGTAACATTAATGATACCCTATATCCTCAAAAAAGATGAAAGAGGTCAAACAAAGTTGTAATGGGCTTAACCATATGAAACAGCCATACTGGATTGATTAGCTTAGTATCCAGACACAGTAAACCCATTTATTTCAAACAATATTCCATGCTATAGTCCAATAGGTCTGCAAAGTCTCAAGGCTTTGCATCAGGCAGTTTTCTTAATATAGTCAGCCCTACAGCAAAATGCAAGGGCTATTTCTGGTTTGGCCTGTCAGACTTGGGGGAAACAAGGGAAGGGGAGAGCAGACTGAATCATACAACATCTATCACAGTGTGACACTGGCTGCTCTGTTGTGAGAGTTCTGGCAGCAACCTTATTATACAGTCCTGTTTTCAGAGGTTACAATTAAAACTCCATTACAAAAATGTCTTCTTGGCAAAAATGTAGCAAACAAGCTTGTTCCAAAAGGGCTTTATATTTTAATTAGAGAAAAATCAGTTCAGCTGTCTATTTGGAGAGTCAGAGGGTTTGGCTAAGGAAGACAAACAAAAACAGATTTTTGGTGGTTTCTGCAGTTCTTTTGTTCTTCTTGAGGAATCAGTACCATGTCAATGTAATAACCATAGTGTAATAAGATCCATACCAAGAAATGAGGATTTCATTTGACAACTGATCAACACTGTCTTTAAACACAGTTAACATTACTCCTCTGTAACCCTGTAATCCAGATCCCTGTCTAACTTTTTACATTTAACAACAACAACAAAACATCAAAATCTATGATTCTGGAACTTAGATTTTAAGTTTTCTTGGCCCTTCTAGAATGCTCATGACCTCACTGTTCTCACTAATGCTCTGGTCACCAAAGCACCACAGATGCTAAAAGGCATGAACACTCAGTTATCCTTTCCTTTAAAATCACAGGACTCCTTAACACTGGGCCATTACAGTACAGCTGATTTCACAACTGGCCAATTAACCTGAGGACAATTCAAGAAAAAGTGATATTCAACACACAGTGACCCAGAAGGACAATGCCAGGATTTTTCTTCCACCGTACAATATCGAAAACAACTTCATTCAGCTCTGTTCTTGAGACACTTCCCCTTATCCTGCAAGGGAAATTCACATAGCTAATTGCACTGAAGTCAGTAGGGCTGATACTGAAAGTAAACACTACTTTGCACGCTTCAAGTAACTTGAACTCAGGACAAAAATAGGACACGAAAAATACAGAAATTGCAGTGTTCATTTTGATGCCGTTTTACCATGATTTATCTCATGTTTAAAGCAGAATTTATGGTGGGGCATATCAGCTTGCACTCCCATCCATTTGGAGACCTTCTTTGAAACTATTAAGAAGAATAGCATGAAGGCATCTGAGAAACATAGTGGCATTCAACTGTCCAATTTGCAACCGTTGCAAGTAGACTCCACTACCTCTTTAAACAGACAAATTGTCAGAAAGGCACCTATTCAGGCATCTACATGGTACCCTAAGAATATCAAAGGTTTCAATGCAAACTTTTCAATAGCTATGGATTTCCAACTTTGTTGCTTTAAATGCTCCTTTAATGCCCTTCAGTATTACAGCAATTTAGCAAAGAGTTAACTTTTCTTCCAGGTAATGTAACATGCATGTTAGAAATAAAGGCATTGACAGAGATGAGAAAGGAAATTTTCCTCCAGCATAAAAGGAAAATGAGAAAAGTACTTTTAATCAAGAAATAGAAGAAACCACATTATTTGCATTAAAAAAATAACAAAATACAGCTTCAGTGACCTTGTGTTCTCTGTTCATTGCTCAGGATTTAAGAAAAAGGCAGGAAGAGGGTGATATGCTTTGTAATCCTCTATAGTAACATAGAGGCAAGAGAAAAACAAGACAATAAAAACCCTTGTAGCCCAGTACTTAGGAAAAGCTTCACCTTACTTTATTTACAAAATAGCTAAGCACATTCATAGCAAAAGCTGACAAATCGCAAATAAAACTTTCAAAAATGAATGTTCATTAAGAAGTTTTAAGCTGGAGGGTTTTTTTTAATCCTTTTGTCATATGTGAAATATGTGATCAAAGACATTTCCTTTTCCCATTCCTCAAACATTAAGTAAGTATGTGGGCTTAGAAAAGAAATTCACGTAATTCATAACAGGACAGAGAGTAGAACTTGTAACATCACATAATTAAGGCTAAAGTATTAGAGGTGGGAACGAGGGGCAGAGAGTCTGATTTTCTAAACAAAGACATGATGAATTTTTTTCAAAGACTGGAAAAAATTCCCCAAACCATTCCTCTCTACGCATCCGTATGTGCCAACTTCTCATCGCATTCATTAATTTTATTGGCCAGCATGTTTCCCATCTGCTTAAGAATAAGCAGAGGGGAGCAAATTAATGTTTGCTCTACTTTGGTGCTATTCTTCCTCCAGCCCACCTGAACAGTGTCACCAAAAGAGAGGGGCTCTGGAAAGCCCCTCTTCCTGCACCAACAGCTACTGTGTGTATGGGAGAACCCAGCCAAACCGGTTTCAGAGCACAATAGGCGAGATGCAGGGAGTTGTCACCCGACAGCTTCATTTCCACCTTGCCTCCTCTATGCAGAGATAACTTGGGGGGGGGGCTGCAAAAAGACTCAGCCCGGGGTTGTAAGAACCGAAATGGACTGGAGCCTTAGCTCCCTTAACAAACAAAATGCCCTGAGTCCCATCCCACCACTATTCCCGTGACTTTGAGTGCTAGACATCACAAAATTGGCAACAGAGACTTAGCTATCACACCACCAGAGGTAAATATCCCAGATAGGGTAATCCACTCAGGCATAATCCTGCACCCCCACAGAATCAGGAAATATAAACCGCAAGATTTGGGGAGAAAAATGGGGAATCTTCCAACGATACAGCTGGCCTGTATGAGATTCATCCCCCCCTTGTCCAGGACGCTGTACAGGGTAACTTCCCAGGGACTGAGCGACCTTACCCGAGAGACAGGGTAAGTGACTAAGAAACATACATATGGTATATGGCATGCTATTAAGATTGTGGTTGATGCACTCTTTTAAGGTATTCATATCTAGCACACTTGTGATTTGTGTTGTTACTTGTCAGGATCATTTGTAGGCCGCAATAATGTATTCCGCAAATTGCTTTTAAATTGCAATCATGTAATTGCCATTGTACGCATAGAACCTGCAAAAGCGACGTGTTGGACCTGTGAGTGAAGTCCAAATAAATTGCTAATTTGAACCTCTCAGTTCTCAGTGAAGTCCTTTTCCCCGTTTTGTCACACTGGGCTTCTCTGCCTTGGCTTTCAGGGCCCTGAGGCACTCACGGGCCTTAATGGCCTTGACCAGCAGCAACAGGGCTGCCCCCCACCATCTGGGGGCCCATTTCAGCTCAGCCTGGGGCCTTCAGCTGTCCCTGCCTGTCCTCAGACCTCACCGATCTTCATCCGTGGGCTGGTGTCCTGCCTTCACCTAGGACCTGTCCTGCCATCATGGACCTGCCCCATGATCATGGGTTGCTCTGGGTACCTGGCTGAGGCCCAGCCCTGACCCCGGCCTGCAGAACGGCTTCCCCTCAGACCTGCCTTGTCACCATGACCTTACCTGACAGACTCGGCTGCCCCGGCCCACCCTGAGATGGGTGGTAGGACCGGTGCCAGCTGCCAGGCCCAGCCCTGGGGACCCCCCACCACTCGCTGGCCCCTTGTCCCTCAGGCAGCTCAGTAACACCCTGGCGTTGGGCAGGGACCTGCCCACCACGAGGGGACCAGCCTGGCCCTTGCCCACAACCAACCCACCGCCCAGCTGCAGTCGGCGCGAGCAGGAGTCAGTATCAATTAGCACAATTACAAATCCTTCTCTCCACAAAAACATGAGAGAAAGAGTGGCTTTTACTTGGGGTTTTAGACTCCCTGAGCAGAAAAGAAAAAGCTAAGAAAAGCCGAGGAAAATCTGTCCTTGGAGCAGCCCCGGGGAGCGGTGCCTGGCTGTGTACCTACTTGAGAAAGCTCCTCCATGGGAAGAAGAAGAGGATTTACCTCGGCGGCTGCGTGGCCAGCTGCCAGCTGTGCAGGCACCTCCCTCCGAACAGGGGAGCAGAGGTGAGACAAAAGCTGCTTGAAATAATGAGGCACCAGAGCTAGTCGCGAGTCAGCAACATCTGGGTATACTCCACTCCTTTTTTTTTTTGGTGGTAATTATTTCACTTCTGCATTGCAGGAGTCCTCATGTGCTCTAACTAGGCTCCAATTCTGCTTCTCCCATGCCAGTAATGTACCTCCTATCTCGACTGTCACATACACTGTTTTAGCAAACCAGCCCCACACAGAGGACTATAAGAATGTCTGCAAAATGAGATGAACCCCCAGGCTGGCAGGGCATGGTAGGGCATGGCAGGGCATACACCAGCAACAGGGTATGAAATCTGTACGCCACTGATGTCCAAATGACAGATCAGATCCATAATATCTGGAAGAAAAGAGAAGTGTATCAGGGCAGTATGTAGCAAATAACTCCATACTGCACATCACAGTAGATTCTGAGACTGTTCCTATTCCACATTCAGTGCAAAACTTCAATTATAAAAAAACTTGCAACTGATGAAAATCCCACGGATTTGGAGAAGAGAGAACACCCACCTACAGATACACTGAAGGAGTGTCTAGGGAAAAGAAAGACTGAAAGCAACCCCGATGCAAGATTTTAAGATGAATGGTTCTAAATATCATAAACAGTTATATAAGACCAAGGTGACAGCAAAAAACCCAAAACACCACTAGGAAAACTCAATTGAGATTTTAGCAGAAGCAATTTCAGTCAGGCAAAATGGCTGGTCACCAAGCTGGAGGTGACCCAGGATGGATCAAGGCAGGGTTACCAGAGAGGAGTTTGTGGAAATAGTTGTGAACACCATGCTCAGTGAGCCTGGATGTGTAACATAAGAGAGAAACAGCAGGATAATTGGGAAGGTAGAAGGGGTTTGATGGGTTAATGAATCCAAGAGAGCAAGCTGTGCCTACTTTATAACAGGGAATAATCCAAAATAAAGCAAGAAGACTGAGCAAGACTGGGACAAGAGAGATCAGAGGTTAAGACTGAACACTATCTATGGCTCAAATAGGAACTACAAATAAATGAATAAATTAAAAACAGAGAAATCTCAAAATTAGCAGTAAGGTGGAAGTAAAACCACTGCTGATATGTTTCACATCTGCCATCAACATAAAACATCCAGACTAGTTACAGCTAGAATATTTTTAAAAAGTATGCCTTCTGTCAACTATAATTAAATGGCAATGAAGGCAACAATAGGCAAAGGGATAGTAAATCCAAAAAACAGCAAAAAGAGAGATAAATTTTCTCTTTAATTAAAATGGATTCATAGTGTCACCAAGTAACTTGCTCTTTACCAGCCACGTAATAATAAACTGCAAGAATATCAATAGATCTCTACTGTGTTTCAAGCCTTTACTCTTCCTGCTCATCATTACAAAGCTGGGGGAGATCTTGAAACAGATCATTATAACTGAAATATTTAGCCATGTTTTTCTTTAAGCTTCCTTTTTTTCGGGGAAAAAAATAATCCTTCCCCTAAATTGTAATATAGTCAGAATGTCTATAATGTGCATGTATTCTCCTTGCTGCTGAACACACCTGAATGTTTTTGCACTTTCAGCTTGTACAGATTTGTACTTCACTCTTATTTTCTCCCTGAAGCAACATTAGGATTGTCTCCATTTCCCACCCAGGGCACTCCTGAATTCTCAGCACCTTCTTCTAATGCAACAGCTCACATTGTGCCTTCTGCAACATTGTAGCATTAACCTATTTCTCCTCCTTAGCAAAAGAAACACTGGAGTTCTCTGGAGAACACCGATTCAGAAATTTGCTCCATGAATGACTTCCTGAGGTTCCTAATGAGGTATGTTGGGGAAGTCATTGAAATCATGGACCTGTAAGTCCCAGAGAAAACCTGGCCACTCACCTTTCAGCCCGCAGAAAAACTCTTATGAAGTCCAAAATGAGCAGCCCAGATTTTTTAAGTTACTACAGAGATATACAATTTAGATTGTTTGTTTAATATGCTGAAGAATGAGACATGAGAATTTAGCTGAGTTGAGAATGGCAATTTTCATAGTCCTTTAAGAGTATTTTAGAAGATATCACAGACAGCTATTAGGAATGATAATACATATTCTGCATCAAAAGATGAACAAAAGCATAAACATGACTCATTTTGCAAGAAGGAGAAACGTTAACTATTTTGTCTTCAATAAAACGAGTTCCTATCATTTTGAGGAAGCAAAAAAGTATGTGAGTAGTCAAATATTCAAGAGTAGCAACAAACTGGTACCAGAGGTTATAAAAAATAAGAAAATTTTAAAGGAAGCAAGCTATGGTACAGCCAGTCCTGTCAGAGAAATACTGCAACAGCAGTTAATCTACTGAAAATGTCTCCTCTCCTTGAGACTAATGAAAATGGCAAAACTGGGCAGTTTCACACAGGATTTACTATGAGAGGTAGCCATGGCAGGTGAACACTAAAGTTACTGCGCAAGATCTCTTTTTCCCCATCATCCCCAAAGAAACCACAGAGTACCCTTATGTCTGCTAACATGACACCTTTTAGTCTTGCAGCTTGCTCTGGAGTAGGCTTTTATGCTCCCAAACCCATTGGTAGGGATTCTGTTTCACTCTACAGGAACATGGTAGGCCAAAGCCAAAGCTTCAATACAGTTCTTAGATGACTGAATTTCTTAGCTGCTGCTAATGCTTTCTGAACCCCTGATTAATCTTCTTTGAGCAAAACTGCAGTCAGCACTCATACCTCAAGAGCAGCAAACTCTGTTAATGCACTCTTTTAGGAGACCTATTATCAGCTTCAAATCTCAAATACCAGCCCCTCTGCCTGAATAGCTCACTTTACTTTTGGCCTTTCAGACTCCAAGGGTGTGGTTTGATGATCAATTTGAATTGATCTAACTGTGAACCACCGCCAGAAAGACAATCTTATAACTGTGCCTATCAGGTCATGCAGCAAGTTAGTATAACTGAGCATCTTTTGTTTGCTGGCATAGTTTTCAGTCAGATCATTTCCCAATCCAAGCCATGGCATGACAACAAACAGAATGGCACTAGAGAAGAGGCAGAAAAGTACAGCTGGCAGTAAGGTCAGCACATGCAGCCCAGACTTGGATCTGCGTGAACTTCCCATCAAACAGCACCCTATACTGGACATCTGGGTGGATTATTAATATGAGATGGAACAAAACATATTATAAACAGTAAAATCTGTGCGTCTTCATCCCCAAAGGATCCTCAATGATTTCATAGCAGCTTTGAGCAAAACGGTAGTATTACGAGCTGACAATGAAGAACTGGCTTTCATTATATGCTTCTTAGGTCAGTATGCAAAATGTTTTAAAAAAACTCTCTTCCATGACAGCTCTGAGAGAATCTCTGCACACAGTACACAATCACGCTACAAATCACAACAAATGGTTCTCCAAACTTCAGCTGTTCAAAATATGGTTTGTAGGTTTCTTTATTCATTTGGACATGCCCTCTTCTTTTTCCTCCATATCAATTTTTTTCTTATTTTACCATAAAACAGTGTCAATGAAGTAAAAAAGCTTCAGACTATTTACTACTTGGGATCTAGTCAGACAAAGATAATGTGAAAATTTTTGGATTAGCTCTTCCCTAAACTCTTCTTTAAGTTTTTAAGAAATGTTTATTCTGTATATTTTTAAAGGAATTCTGTATATATTAAAGGAATAATGGAATATGGATATATTTGAACCCCAGTTATGTACCTGGTAATTATGTGAAATTGAAGTCTATCCATATTTTATATTATTCATTTAGGATATTATTGGGATTTATTTCCCCTAATGCAAACAAAGATACGATGATTACAGAAGTCTTTGCATATGGAGTTAACACATTGCCTGACGAGTCATCAAACAGAAACAAGTAATAAAGCTCCAAGTGTTTAGTTAAATTTAATTTACAACTAAGCAAAACAGTGTTTATTGGAACAAAAAAGGTCATTAGTGTCTTAGTAGGAAGCAATTAAAATAACAGATCAAAGCCATTCATCAAATCACAAAACAGATGCTAAGCTTTACTGTAAGAGATTTAGAAGCAATGGTGCATGTAACAGTAGAAGTCCACAAACTATGTTGCACCTTCTGTGATCACAGAGAAGTTGGTGAAAACCAAGATTTATTACATACTAGTTTTAACTGTGACTCTCCAGGTCCAAACGTGCTTATCTTACTCATGTGGAGACTCAAAGCAAAGGCAATGACCCAACTGAGATTCAGTTGCTATGCCTTTAACATGAAAATTATTCTAACCCAAAGAAAATATGTATCATGCTCTTGGCAAGCTATTCCAACCTCAACACTGAGTTCTGCTTCACCAATATAATGGAAATCTCTACTATCACTAGGAAAGAACTGAACTGAAAAAAAACCATCCAAGGCTTCAGCAGTTTGGACCAGAAACCTGTACTTTACCTTCTGTCTTCAGCAATGGACTGGACTGGAACACTCTTAGCCTCCTATTCATCAGGTACTCCAGATACAGTTTAATTCTATCTACATATTTTAAATAAGTCGTGAAAAATAGTTGCAAATAAAAAGGCAAGACAAGGTAGATACTAGAATTCTGTTTCTGTTAGAGCCTCTCTGTTTCATACAGGTGTTGCAGTCCATCGTTGAAAATCCCTGCTAATTAACAGATATTCTCATGTCACAGATTTAGAGAATCTGTCTATAAAAATCCTAAAATGTCTGCTTAGAATAATAGAGACGCTCCATATATATGCTTATGTCAAACTGCAAACACTATTTTTCATATATAGCTCAACCATTGCCTTCTTGCCACCAAATCTATTCAGAAATTACAGTGTATACCTAAATTGAACCAAGTCAGCAGTAGCGTGAAGAACAAGAACTGGAACCAGAACTGTGCAGTTAAATAGCCTCAACTCAGGGTGACACAACCAGAAGCCTGCAGTTGTCTTTGTTTAGGGGCAATTGCCAGCCCAAATGCCCTGATTCAGCTCAGATTCAGCTAAGGTCCAGTTAATAAACCTTTTTGAAGAAGTTTCTGAATGGTTCTGTAGGTATCAGGCCGTATCAGTGACAAGCACGTCAGAAGAAGTCTTAGTTCATATGAAGCCTCTTAAGATTTGTTTTCCAGTGCTGGTATTCTCCAGGTTCTTCCATCACCCAGCGTACCATAGACCCCATTGCCCTGAGCAAGAGAGCTGACTGCCTCAAAGGAGAGAGAGACCCCAAAGAAATAGTGTTTACACTGGGGGGAAAGATTTTCTCTCAGTCCCTGGTGTGATCAGCACACAGTCTAAAGCCACTTACCTGATTGTCCCTGCATTTATCATGCGAACTATAAATATTACTACTGGTCATAAAGTTACGTGATAGCAACTGTCATTTCTACCCTTAGGGCAGCTCCTCTGTCTGTACCAACAGTCAGCTCGAGTTCCTCCTAGTGAAGATTCCCTGCTGTTTTTCACAAATTTTTAAAAATGAATTGGGAGTTTGTTGAGAATGCCCTTAAGCACATCAAGTGGGGATTCTCATTAACAAATATCAAAGGCAAACTCCATACGCTCTGCAAGCAGCTTTTAACCAAGCACAGGATTACTGACTAAGAGAAAACAGTAGAAGCTACCAAATTCCTAAAATCACTATTTCATCTCAATTCTCTCTGAGCAATCCTCATCTATATTCTAACCCTGTAGGAACGAGATTAACCAACAGGGCTACATGCACAATACACTTCAGTGTAACAGAAGGACACCTGACCCGGTATTGGATATCTGTGGGAATTAGCTCGGGTATCAGAAGTAGTCTAAACATGACAGTGTAAGTTCCATATAAGCTAATACCTTCTATTTCTTAGAAAAATCGATTAGACTAGGCCAAGCTGAGTGCTGTCACAGACGGAGCGCTTCTGGTATCCAGCCTGGCTTGTTTAAAATTAACTTGGGTATCTCTATACTAAATTGTGCTGTGTAGCAAGATTAACAGATAATATAGTTCAACTGTTATCAATGTAATGAGAGATTTAACTTTTACATCACAGGTTCTCAGTAACCTAATTAATAACAGTCACAGTTTTTTTAATTTCATTTTGTAACACTAGGAATTAATTTTGGTCTGCATTAAAGTAATCCATAGGCAGCAGATACCCTTCCCAGTGTATCTTGTTACCTGTGGAAGGAGAAGATGATACAACAGAAAAAGCAATACCTTGCAGTAGCCTAACAAGGGTTATGTTCCACTTGAATAAAAGTCAGTGGTGAAGGGAGATGCTAGGGAAAAATTCAGCCATGTAACTGCTTTGTATAGAACCTGGTTCTGACAATGTACCCCAACATCTCACCCCTGCAGAACTTTTTTCCAAATATTTCTCAAGTTTCACCCTATATTCTTTCCATATAGGATTTAGCAGATTTTCATAGGCATCTTGTAACCAGCAGACTCAATGAATGGAAATGAAAGGTGGGCTAAGGAGAACATAAGTTTGTGTTGTTCTTTTAGAAAGCTTACCAGATTTGCTTCTTAAGGATTTTCATGTTTTCTACATGCATTTGAAGCTTCTGAATTATTTTGTTGCATCTGTGGGAGCTCAGTCCTTTTGCTTATTGACTGTCATCTTGCATTCAGCCCACTGATTGACAGAGGAACTAGAACATACAAGCAGAAAATCAATAATGCAGGACCTCCAGACAGACCACTGCTGATCTTAGAAGTAACTGGTTTATTGGTCACTGTGCCAGTTGCTGATCAGAAAACGTAAAACTAGCCAGCCATGAATTGAAAAAATATGAAGACAGATGCACTGTTCCTTTGCATGAAAGGATTTTTTATATTAGTTTCCCATGTTTAAATTCACTTATATTTTTGTCTAAAGGCAGACTGGGGAAAGGATGAATGGGAAAGAAAAGAGGAGCGTGAGGGACAAAAAAGGTATTTTAAAAGCTGTGCAGATTTGTATGCACTGGTTTTCCATCACTGTGCTAACCTTCACCACTCCTTAAGCTTTCAGGATTCTATATGTAATTTTTTTCTTTAATGTAACATTTTACTTGTTTCTGAATGAGTGACACTGCTGTAAAATCCAGACTGACTTACAAGTTAGCATTTTGCTGCTAATACATTCTGTAACCCTTTATCTTTTAGCTTTACGGTACTCTAATTAAAGTCCGCAGGCCACCAGTGGTCTTCTGCCACTGCAGCTGGAGGTCAGCTTCAAGTGACCTCTACCTATTAGGACCTCCTGCTGTATTACTGGTTATTAAGGCAATGCAACTTTACTCTAGTATAGAAATAACATAGAACTAATATACTAATACAATGAATAGCTTTCAAGGGGGGTAGAAGACTTCCCCCGCTCAAATGCATCTTCCTTAATTACTGTTCTCAGATTTGTATGTTCCTTACTTCCTCTTAATTAAACAAAAAAAAATCTGTAGCACTTCAGTATGACCAAAATTCTATTTTATTAAATATCAAAGCAAAATGGTAGACGCAAAACAATTTTTAGTTTTCAGAGAATGCTATATCTTTCTACAGATAGTAGATAGTAAAAAGATATCGGTGCAAAGATTTCTCAATAGTTCTATTTTATCCTTTTATAAGTTAAAATAAGCAGTGACCTTGATGTTAATAAAATGTTCTGCTTAAAGATGTTTCATACGTAGAGTGAAGAACAAAAGGAACCAGGAACTAAGGACGCTTTATTACTTAGATAGAAAAAACAGCTCAAGGTTAGTACTGCAGCAGCATTGCTGACTTCACTCTGTGAAAGCCACAGAAGGTAAAAGCATAAAAATGGCATACAGGAAATTGAGTTTGGTGAATAAATTGCTGGCAAATAAGCCTTTGGTAAGAACCCTGTTATTCAACAAACTTTACAACTGAGTTGGCTTGGAATTTTCTAATTAAGTGTTGGGGGGGTTCCCATCATGGAATATCAATTAATCAAACCTGAAAGCATATACAATTAGTTTTAAGAAATTTACTATTATAAAAATTTTTTGGATGAGCTGCCTCATTTCAACATTTTCACAGTGAAAAGTTGTTCTTTTTTTAGTTCAAAGACTTTATGCTTAGAAGTAAATATTTTTGCATAAAAATGAATTATGTGTAAACAGCTTTAATATTTAAAAAAAGAAGTTCTATAATATTCCAATGATATTAATCAAGGTTTTGGGTTTGCATTTCAACATCTTCCCTAAAATATCGCCCCCGAATGAGAATATCTGTCTTGGCTTATCTCACTTCTGAAATCATCTGGGATTTTTACATTGTCAAGGGTAACATGGCCATGCTCGTGGGGCTTCTGGGTCAGCCACAATGTATTAAAAAATTGTAATTTTTTACCAGAACTTTCTACTCACAATCCTTATCCTATACATAAAATTCCCATTCTATGCCCTCAACTCCTTTTCAATAATCTACTCTCTGTCAGATAATCAGTTTCATAAAGAAACTGGAAAGGAGCCCATTCTTGTTTAACATCTAATCTAATCCTCTGTAAGATTATCTTAAATATTTGTTTACTGATGCAAATATCAGTCCTGGAGCCACAACTGTTGTGAGAAACAGCTGAATCTGGTCCTTTGCCACTGCCTTTGGCAAAATGACCTGTCCTTTACCAGGGTAAAAGTTGGTTTTAGTCAAGTTCACCATTAATAAAAGGAACCATTTATATAAACTGGTGCAAAGTCTTTGTGGCAGAATTCTTGATGGCTCTTGATTAAAAGCTATCTTTCTTCTGAAAGCTGCACATACCAACTTTTTCTTCTACCAAATGATGCACTTACTGTTTGTTCAGTTATGATGGACATGCTTTATTTAGCATATTTGACCACAGCAAGATCACACAGAAGTTCAACGGAAGGCAAACATTCAGACTGTTTCCACCAGAAGTCATTGATAAGAATACGGTAATTCTTATTGCTCAAAGATTTAAATCTTCAGCACATTTGTATCAATTCAGTGCATGTGTTGGTTTTAGCATACTCAAGTAGCAATTCTAAATTACTTGTTTTTAGTTAATTACACACTCATCTAAACCACCAGTTTAGCAGCAGCATCACAGAGCTCGGCATGAATTCATACATCCCTGAGACACACACAGGTGTCTCCTCAAGACTGCAATATAGTTATGCTCCTTACAGTGAATACCTTAATCTTTTTTCTTATTTTGTATTACTTTTTGTTGTAGTGCCATGTACTGCAGCTGCACAGCTGTACAGTGTGGTGTCAGTGCTGGATTTATCCAACAATCGGTCACAGCTAAGATGTAGCTCTGCAGTCTCAAAAGTCTGAGCTGTCTTACCAGGGAGTGACAGCCCAGGTATCGGTTTTTTCATAAAAAAGCCCCCTGGGTCACGCTTTTGGAAGAGATAGAGAAAAGGCTTTAAAACTTCTATCTGATTTTCATATTCAAAAGAAGAAAGTGTAATTTTTTTGGCCTTCACAAAAACATATGCTAGTCTTGTTTTCTGAGAGCCTAATTCTTCAAAGAATTTAAACTTGTCTCCATCAGGAGGGTTTAAAATGCAAGTTTAGTGCAGCATTTACCTGAAAGAATCATTTACATATTTGAGTATGAAAAGCTGAAAAATGGAAGTTCAAACCACTTGAAAAAATAATGATTTTATGAAGGCTGCTACTCATCCACAACTGACGTAAACTAGCCATTTCATAATACTGATCATCACATCTATAGACCTTTATGAAAAAGATGTACAGGCTGCTCATGCTAAAGCTTTTCCTTATACAACAATACATTCTAAAACATTGTCCAAGGGTTGAATGCCATAAGGGAAAATTGTCTTGAGACTTAAATCCAAATGACAGTGGAGTACACTGGGGTTGAAATCACTTTTTAAATCTGAAGAGCTATGAAATCAGATCTATGATAACTGGGAACAGTTAAGAATATTGTATTAAATGCCACAAAATCCACAATCAAGGAAAAATTAATCAACCTTAGAGGAAAAAGATTTACAGGGAAAGCAAAAGCACGTGTAAGAGTAAATAATGAAAGCTAAAAAGGGAACACTGATAGCAATTAATATAAATTAAGAGCCAGGAGATTGCTAGAATGCTTGAGGCTAACGTCAATGAGAAATCAATGGCCAACACAATTAAGGACAATAAGGATTTTTCAAAGTACATTAGCAACAAAATGGGTTCTAACAGTAGCATTAGTACAGTAATAGATTAATATAGTTGAATGGTCATGAAAACCCAAGAAATATGGAAAGGCTTACAAACTAGTTTCATTCTGAATTTGGGAGAGTTCCAATAGAAGTCTATACTGCCAAGAAAATATACTAGGATCCAAAAGTGATTTAAGGAAGTAATACTGAGTAGCTAGCCCACTAAGACTTGTTTTTAGATCAGCACAGATAGAAAACTGTGATCCATGAGCTGGAGAAAAACTTATTTTGTTATTGGTAGCTCATGAAATTCAGGGAACCACAGACAAAATTATGAAAACTCATACTGTACTTGTATCTTTAAATGTTAAGTGGTGTGACCTAAATAAGTGAATGGATATGACCTCAGTCGCAGGTACATGTAATGCCAGAGCTGCTCGTCTCTCACTTAATAAAGATTTAGAAAAGTTCAGTGGAAGATTCAAGATTTATAAATTGATAGATCTCAAAATAGAATTGCAAGTGGAGATTCCTCATTGTATGTGTGCTGCTGCTGAGCTCCTAACAAAGACCACATTTCAGTCACATTATTATTTAGCATTTTTATCATTCCCCTGTAGGAAAATACAGAATCTTTACCTACAAAGCTCACATGCAAAGAGGATTTTGGCACAAGCTAATAGTGATGAGAACAGCTCATTGATACAGAGCAGATCACTGTAGTGAATGGGGCACAAAGTAATTACGTTAATTTCAACATGACCAAATGTAGAGTAATAAATCTAGGAACAAATAATTATAGGATATCTTTGCCTACTTCTGTTGAGCAGACACAGGTACAATTACAATCCACAGCTGGAAGCTGAGAGGGAAATTCTAATTCAAAATAAAGTGCAGATTTCAACTGCCAGGTAAAAGGAAATAGGGTAGCAGCCTTCCACCAGTGGTGGTGGATTCTCCATTGTTAGAACTAGTCAAATCACACTGGACACTTTTCTTACAGGCATAGAGTTTATTCACAATGAAAATTAATTTAGGAAACATTTATGCTGTGCTGTCAACTTACATATAATCCTCTTCCAAATGCAAGGTGCGACCATGAGCAGGAGCGCTCCTTGCTATTCCTGGGCATACAGCCAATTCAATGGTCTTGATAGGATATTAATGGTGTGCAGCCCACAGCACTGGGCCAGCACTTCCACTGCCAGTTTTATTTATAGCCTTGCCACATTCATTAAACTAAGTCAGGGAACATCTCTGGCACAAGGAACAGGGATAGAAGAACTAAATGTTAGCCAATATCACACTGAAAGTTTATTTTCAAAGCATTGCAATGTTGTATATGGTACTGCTTGTCGAGAGCAAAATTCTGCCGTCTCTACTTGCTCTCTACTGAGATAGGGGTCCCAGATAAAATGCCTCTAAAGACAAATGACAGTCAGTAGTTTATACGTAGTCACCTAGAACACAAACTGATGCAAGCCCCATCAGCGTCCCAGAAGGGCAGACAGATGTGAACAAAGACTGTTGCAGATTCAAGACCCATCTGTGACGGGAAAGGAACAGGAGTTTGTTTTTTTCAAAGAAAATTTGTTTTCTTGGTAATACCTCTTGCTGTCTGAAATCCACATGACTTATAGGCAATTCAGTAGAAAACACCTAAATATCCATACTAAAATCTGGACAACACATTCATTAGTGAGCAGTGACAAATGAACAACCTTGTGTGTGGTTGGACAGTACCTGCTCTTTTCCACCATACAATAGCAGTAGTAGACTCTTTGCTCTGCGAGCAGCTTTGAAAAGTATAAATTGATGTCTACTCCAAGGTAATGCTTAAGCGTATTCTGGTGTACACAACTGGGAAGTTTATGAACTGACTGAGGAACACAAATTTCTGTTTGTTTTACAAGGAGGGAAATATTATTCAGTGAAAGTCAGCCTTCAGGGTTAAAACACTCTCTAGTGACACACATTTTAGACCTGTCACTCCCAGTGCACTCTGAGATAGCTCATGGAATCAAAATATTCTATGTTTTTAAAAAGTCATCTGATAAGCTTCTTAATTCTAATTTTCTGTTTTTCACATAATCATGAAGTATGCCTAATCCAAATTTCCTTCTTTTTTTAAAGAACCATCACTTGCCATTCACCATTCAAACTCTGTTTAACACCTTGACATCAGACTGTGCCTATGGGTATGTGCCAACGAAAATTACAAAATGGGAATAGATAAACCACAAGAACAGAATACTCAGAATCCTTATTACTGTAATTATTGTTGTAATTGTTTTAACAGATGTTAAAAAAGAAAAGCACAGTAAGAGCTGGAAGAGTAATAAAGGGATTAGATTTCACAGCCATATTCATAAGCTTTGCATAACGAGCGGAAGGAAGGCAACAGAGGATATAAAAAATAAGAAAAGAAACACCCTAAATCCTTACTGAAAGAGAGAAGTCCAAAAAAGAACCATCCTGTACAGCTTATTCGTACCTGCCACTAAATTCTGCCTTGAATTCTTCTTGACGTCCTCAAAAAGTATGACATTGCTACCATTAAAGGTAATGGACTTTGGTCAACTGAAGAAAGGTGGAAACAGCCAGAAAAAAAAAAGCTTTTTCAAACATTCTCCTTTCTTAAACAAACCTGAAGGACTGTTAAAAACTACTCCACCATCCTCCACTGGCTATGGTAACAAAACATTTAATTCCCCACAGTTGTCGAACAACATGTTTAAGACTCATGCAAGCAACAAATGTTAAAAAGAGAAACTCTTTTCCAACAAAAGGGAAAGCTCAACTGTGAAGACCTTTGAGGGAAATGCTGTACCTCAGTGCCAGTATCTTTGATCTCCGATTGGTACCTCTAACAGAGGTACACTTGACACTTTAAATATTGATGAGATATTTGCTGAGCTGCCATTAAAAGCCAAGGCTTCACTTTCTAGTGAAAGAAAACACAAGCTTCAAAGACTCCGTAGGGGTCCTGATCTCAAGAGCCTTTAAAGAATCTGAAAGTATATCAAACCAAGGGAAGGGGGATCACCCCATCTTGGTTTGATATGCTATAACACCAGTTGTTATACACAATTGTTTGGTAGTATTATAAAGTGTGAAGCCGCTTTTGTAGTTACGATTCTCCTACCTAGGGTGCTAGAAAAGAAAATCATCCTCTTTTTATCAAGATAGTACACATTAATAGATAGTATTTATACTACAAATAACGTTATATGGTTTTGTTCTTTGTGTAGATAACTCTGACTTATATTTTACTATTTCTGAGACACATGAAAAAATGCATCTGAATACTTCTGAAAAAGTTAAAGTCCAGCAACTAGACAACTTTATGTCCAAAACAGTCAGTAGAAGGTGAGACTTCACGGTCATATGCATCAGCATACTCTATGCAGATGAACTAAAAGTGAGTGTCGGGGCCAATAAAGCATTCAGTTGAGTTTTCTTCCCTATTCCACTATGATTTCATCCATATGTCCACCCGAGCTTCATTTTTATTACTGTAAGTATGGGGAAAGGGGTGGAAATAACTATCAAGGACAATGAACAAAAGTTAAGCTACCAGCTATCTTTTTGTTACATGAAAGCAAACAACGATCATAAGAGGTAAAGAAAGCACACAGAGGAACTTTTGACCTTGGCTCTCAGCTGTGTTACAGTCTGTAAGTCTACTGAAAGAAGTTACACACAAAACACTGCTCAAAAACTTAGTGCAGCTGGATGTACATTACTGGCCAGGGAAACTGAAGGGCAAGTAGATGCTCCATTGCTAATTAGTATTCTGATCCGGTGAGAGGTGAAAAGGCTCAGTGGATTTGTGCCTGTTCTCCCTGAACGTGAGCCGAGCAAAGAAGAATTAGAAAAAGAAGTTAACTGAGACAGGAGAAGGCTAATCCAGCATATTTCTCCACAGAGAAAGGGGAGATATGGGTGAACTGTAACTCTGCTTCATGAGAACAATGCAAGGTGCTCATTTAGCCATGCATGCTTTTCTTAAAGAAGTAAATAGACAGCAAGTCTCTTTTTAATATAAAAGAAAAAGTTATAATCAAAAAAATGTATCTCTTTAAGTTTTAAATTAGTTACAAAAAGGAAAAATTGAAAAATAACCATTTCAAGGACAGTTGAAAGTTTGTGAAATGCTTCTTGAAGCTTTGCAAAGTACATTTGGCCAGGAGACTGCCATTTTCAGCAGCGAGGAAAAGGCAGTAGAAAAGTCATATTATTTCTCAAAGTTTAATTTCACAAGCTGTTTTTTCTTTCTCTATTTAAAAAAGGAAAAAAAAAATCAGAGCACTGGCATCCCGTAAACTTAGAAACTCAACACTTCACTTTGTACTACAACTTTAGGAAAAGACTTGTGGAATAATTTCTGAAAAGAATATCTATCTGAGCAATCACAGATGGTGATCCAGTACCCTGTATGCAAGCCTGCACTTTGTGTGTGCTCCTGCTTGCCACAATTTGCCCAAATGCTTATGCATAGCATTGTGTATACATTGGAGTCACGTTAAGACACTAGAACATAAAACAAAAACACTGGCTTCAGCATTAGCATGTGGTAGAGGATAAAAGTAAGAAAATTAAATCTTCTGTTTGACTGACATTAAATCAGAAGTGAACTGAGCAAAAAACAATTGAGTTCAATTAATAATTTATTTGATGATTAAATGAAGATTAAAAATTATTTAAAATCATACCAAGGAAAAGACAAAAATATTATCTGTATTTGTTATCACTGTGATATGAGAAGTTACCCGAAAGATGAGCCACTTTAGTTAATTTTCCCTGCACAATAGGAGAAAAATATGGATGTAGTACAATTAGCCCAGCATATTATGAATCTTTGTACATTCAGAAGTGAAACTTGTTAGTCTGCTTTCATATCCATTTTATCCCTAAAAGCCTTTTCTTTAAAGCAATTGCAATTTACACTATGCGTGAGAGCATATTTGCATTTTGAAATGGAAACAAAGGTATGTATTTTTTTCAGAGCAGTCAAAAAACACTCACGTATTTTCTTCACAACATAAACCAGCTGCATTTTACCCCGAGTCACACCCTGAGAATGGCGACTCACATTAAAAGTTGCAATAGAGCCATCTTGGGATTTTTGAAGAGGCATTCATACAATTAGCTTTTCGATTCCAATAGCACTAATGAAACCAAGAGTCCTGGTGCCAGATCCTCCATAGACAAGTGGGCAAAACTCACTTTCATGTGCTAATCTTATGAGCTAATCTTATTCCAACAGAAGAACATGCATTTTGGTAAAGATTTGGAGGTTTTTTTAAAATCCCCCCACCTCCCCACTAGAAAACTAACTTCATTAACTCCGCTTAGTAGAGATTTAAAAATTGGGTCTCACGAAATGGATATCAGCCATTAGGTGAATATTAGACAATATGTGCTCAGCAGTACTCCAATCTAATAGCTGCCCCAGCTGAATCAGTATAATGCTTCCTTTTCACTGTGTTATCACTTTAGTAATATTACCTTATTATGGCCAGATCATCAAATGGTAGAAACAGGCAGAGCACTATTGATTTCAGAAGAGCTATACTAACTTGCACCAGCTGAGATTCTGGCTCTCTTAACATAAATGCATTATAAACTTAAAACCACAGCTAGAACTGTATGGATCATTTATGTGTAGACAATATACAAAATACCAAAGCAACTATAAAATGAAAAATATCAAGAAATATATATGATGAGGTTTACACTGAAGAATAGCCAAAGCAGCTCAGAGATCTGTTTTTTTTTTAAATACAGGGGGCATAGTTGGAATGGCTGAATGTTGTTTCAGGTTGCTCAAAAAGATTATCTTCAAATAAAAAGACTGATGCAATTCAAAGTCAGAGCCACCTGCAGCAACAAATTACAAAGCAAGCTGCAAGCGCCACTGAAGTAGATCATTCAAACAATAAAGACAACTAAAACTATCTGAATACCTTCCAAATACAGAGAATAAGCAGCAATTCTGTTGATAGAGAACAATTTAAATATAGACATTCAAAAGAAAAGTTGCAAACATTTTTTTAAATAAAGGTGCACACAATGGAATTTCGGAAGATCTCTCCATTTCCATATAATTTTGAGTGATTTGGTGGAACTCACACAGTTGTGATGCCATTTAGACCATATAGAGCACTCAAAACCTTACTGAAATAAACAATATTATTCAGCTTCCCCTGTACTAGATTATAGTACCTTTGCCCACAATAAGTAACACTCAATTTTGCAGGTATTTCTCTGGTGCCCTGAACTGAGGACTTATATAAGTCAACACATTATTGCACAAATTCCTATTACTGCTACTAGGCCTTTAAAGTACAAATAAGCCACGTGAGGCTGGTGGACACATTTCCCTCATTAAATGTTTCACTCCCATGCTCATCACAGACTTTGTTATACAATACTACTCACTGGCTATACATGAGATTTATATTTTGATATCACAATGTGATTGCTGTTTTGAAAAAGTGCTATATACCATAAATACGAGAGGTTATAGAAAAGTCATAAGTACAATCTTGGGTCTCCAAGATCATATCAGAAGAATCTGATTCACATATTCCTGGGTCACAGGAGGATCCTTACAGCTATTTGCAGCCCCTTCTAGTATGGATAAAATAGCAGAACATATTTTGTAGAACTGTTAACGTGGCACATGCCTAGGCAAGAGGCTGAAAGGTGGATCAAAACAGCAATAGCAAACCCAGCCGAGGCATGGCCAGAACTTTCCAGGTTCGTTTAAAAATATATATAAAATTTTACTGGGAACATTAAACTGCTCCAGGTTTCTCTTTTCATTTAAACCGTACTTTGGAAGCACAGAGCACACACATATATACACACACACACATAAAATAACAACCCCAAAAAGCCAAGAATCCAGGACAACTTATGATCTTTCTTTCTTCTACAGACAGACATCGAAGGATTTGACATAAATTCATGCAACTTAGCTTCAGCTCTAGAGTTAATACTTCTGAAGGAAAAAAACACAGACCATAGTGATATAAAGGATATACACACGGCACTGGTAACGGGAAACAAATGGGAATCTTACTTAATTCCATGAAAAAATAAAATTAAATTAATAGTAGACATATATTAAATACCTAAACAAATACATATAAAATATGAAAAACTATTTTAAAGTAGCCTATCAAATTGAAGACAAAACTAGTATGTGGGGAAGTGTGATTATATGTCCATATAAAGAGAGCTGTCTAATGCTACAGCATACTGCATATTCCAAATGTATTAAATATAGTTGATCATTAAAGCCATCCAATGGTAATGTTTCAAGCACCTTTCTTCTTTACATATTTTTAGGTAAAAAGTGCTTTGCCCCATGCTAAGTGAGATATTTTTTAAGAAATATGCTTTTATTTGTATGTATAAAGCGCCTATGAAGGTAAGGGTGTTATTAGCAAAACTGACTCTCCTCACAGAGGCTGTGGTTTGACCTCAACTGAAGGAGGAGTCACCCTGGGCCCAAGTCCATTTGGACTCTCCTGAAGTCAGTTAAAGTCCTTTTGTGCCCTCCGTAAGATTCAACAAATGGCCTATGCCATTAAAAGATGCCAGGATCCTTTTTGTCAGAAAAACATACCCGTGCTTAACTGGGTATAATGCTGCATAACAGAGCTTACTAGAAGCCATTAAAGGTACAATGAAAAGGATGTAAAGTAACATCAACATCAAATTTAAGCATAGCATATTTCAGTTTTGAGGACTAATCAGAGAATGAAGTCCTGTATCCAATCAGTGGAATGAAGTCCACTCTACTACTTAGGTCATTTGGGAACAGAAGCAGAAAAATAAGTGAAAAATTGTGAGCTTTTAGTGCTTTATAATCTGTCCTCCTGCTCCATAAGAAACTACAGAACTTATTGAATTGGTTCAAGTAGATCTATGCAACACAAGTATGTATGCTACTCATGCACAGTAAAAATTGGGAAAATTCATCATGGTGTAAATAATGTGCTTATGCAAGCTTACTAACAGTCATACTACATTTATTTTCTGCTGCAGGTGAGGGAAAATACATTATTTCTTCCTGCACCCAATCTAAAGACAGACTGACTTTCTAAATTCCTCTGAAGGAAAACCAATATAAATAATTTGACATTATTTTTACAAACGCTGATTGAGAAGACACTAAATCAAAGCAGAAGAGACTAAATCAAAGTATTCAGAAGCTCTGCATAGTGGTTTTCAAACACAGAGTAAATATTTCTCTAATGTTATTGTATAGGGTGTTACATTTTAGCTACTGTATATAAATTTTATTGCTTGATTGAAACATGGTAATTATCCATTCCTCCAACTTAAGTGATATTTATAGGGTCCAAAAGTTCTGCAGATTAATTTTTTACCTTTTTTATTACGTACAAAGGCTAATAATTAAAAATTGAAATAAAAGGCAATGAATGTCTACACAGATATCTAAATAATTAATTCATACTTCTAATATTTTTACTCTGCTCAGTTTTTCTTCTTGGTGCTACTGCATTCTCTGTTAAAAAAAAAAAAAAAAGGCGGGGGGAGCAGGGGCAAAGGGGAAATAAGGAAGATAAATAAATACTCTGACATAAGCCAACAACCAAAGAAGTAGAAAGATATCTCAAAGTCTCTCAGAAGTTTAAAGACAGACTGACTTTCTAAATTCCTCTGAAGGAAAACCAATATAAATAATTTGACATTATTTTTACAAACGCTGATTGAGAAGACACTAAATCAAAGCAGAAGAGACTAAATCAAAGTATTCAGAAGCTCTGCATAGTGGTTTTCAAACACAGAGTAAATATTTCTCTAATGTTATTGTATAGGGTGTTACATTTTAGCTACTGTATATAAATTTTATTGCTTGATTGAAACATGGTAATTATCCATTCCTCCAACTTAAGTGATATTTATAGGGTCCAAAAGTTCTGCAGATTAATTTTTTACCTTTTTTATTACGTACAAAGGCTAATAATTAAAAATTGAAATAAAAGGCAATGAATGTCTACATAGATATCTAAATAATTAATTCATACTTCTAATATTTTTACTCTGCTCAGTTTTTCTTCTTGGTGCTACTGCATTCTCTGTTAAAAAAAAAAAAAAAGGCGGGGGGAGGTAGTGTATCTTTCTATATGTCCCATTTGAACTTCTAGAGCAGAAGATTGCAAAGATGTAGCTCTCTTTGGGGCCTTGCTCAGAGTTATCTTCAAGATACAACAGGGTAACACGTCACACGTGAAGGCTGGCTGGCTACACTCAGCAAGAATTGCCTTGAACTGTATGTAGGATTTCAAATTCAGTAGCCTCCAGATGCTGATAAAGGATTTGCCACTTCTCCCTAAATCCCGCCTGATATTGGCTGATTTAAACTTGACATGCACTTTTCAACATACAGGGCCAAGGTCTTTACTACAACTGTAAAGAAGAAATAAATATATGTGAGGAGGTGGCAGGATGCAGAGAGGAAGGAGCATCTAACGTTTTTGCCAATAAATATGATGTCAGCACAGCAGAATGCACTTCTGAGCCCTCTCTCAAAGGAGGTATTATAGACTTCCAGTAATAAACTTCTCATTTGACGCTTAAAGGTTATTTTTTGTATGACAAATAAATGTCTCCTTTCCAGACCGTTATGAATCAAATCTTGTAATATACAACCAAGGCTGGAGATGACAAAGACCTATTAGGTCACCTACAGTGTGTTCCTTTGCCAATGAAAGATTGCTCCCTGCAGTCTTTTGGTCCCTTCTTCAATTTACTTTGAAGAGCTTCCAGCAATGGAGATTTCACCTATTCTTCAGTAAGCTCTTCTAGTATCACAGAGATTCAAGCTACAGGAAGGAGTTCTTAGCTGCTGTGCTAAAATTTTTATAGATGCTAAACCCCATTACTTTTATTTCTACCTCTTCCACTCTTGCAATCATAGATCTTTTTTATTTTTTATTGGCTAACATCACATTGAAAAGCCATGTATTAGGGTTTTTCATTCGCATCTTTGTCCTACATTGTTTTCCTCCCTTATGAATTTCTTGTCATAGGTTGTTCTCCTTTCTCCTTCTCCAGGAAAATCTCATATTTTATCTTTTACCCATAACTCTGCTTTCATTAGTGCAATTTATATTATTCTTCCACTCTGAGTGCTGCTTGCAACTATCACTAATTTAGTATCAGCTGCAAATTTCATTAACAGACTCTCTGCCTTCCTTAGATCAATTCAACAACGATGAATTCAACTGGGTAATATTTTCAATTTACTAGTGTAAATTTGTATCCAGATGTTTTGATCAATTGTGAGAGAATATAAGTATCTGATTCCTATTTCCCACACAGTGTTTGCTAATTCTGTTCAGTTTACTCCGTAGGTCAGCATAGCTGACCACTAAAAAATGCTCACAAGTAACCTACTTAAAATGCTTATTTGCATGTATGAGCCTACATACATCTGATATCTTTATTTTGCATGTGTAAATACGCAACTGATTTTTGTTTAGTTGGTTGAGGTTTGTCTTGAATTTAGAAGCAGAAACTACCACACACAGACTAATGATTACCAGAGAGGGACAACATTTGTGAGTTTTCAGAAATAGTAGCTGGGACTTGTGGGGTTTTTTGGTTCCCAAGCTAAGTTGCTGGGGAAAAGTTTTCAGTTTAAGCATGATACCGTATTTCCTAACCTCAAAAGACATTTCTCTTCCTAACTACAAAACAATGACCACATTGACCATTTTTATTTAATTATTATAAAAATTCTTTCTCTTGTTAGTAAGAAAAAAGATGAGAAAAGTTAAATTCACATTATAATCTGGGTGGTTGCAGGACACCAGTTATATTTTGGGGTCTAAAGAAAAGGAACGTATTCAGGAGAAAAGCACTGGGATATAGCTACCTCAGTCACAAATAACGCGTGGAAAGCAACTACCAAAGCAGTGAGTCTTGGATTAACTTTCAAAACAGAGTCATGGTGTTCCTCTTCAACATACCAATATGTTAAACATCTTGGAACAAAACAATATTATTTTGAATCTGCACTGGAAGTTACAGGTTTCAGCAAAGCAAATAAGCAATTCTTATTTCCATCAATATTTTTGCTTATTCCCTACCAATGACATTTAGCGAAGAAGGCAGGCAAGTGAAACAGAAGAGTCAACATCATATTGGAGAGTGCCAGCTTTCAATTCCAATGCAGTGTAAGAAAGCTATTAATGAGGTATTTAACAGCTTCATGTTCTCACACACTGCTACTGAGCTCACTCCAAAGAGCTCCTATAATAGCCTCACCAGCTTCCCCTAAGCAGAGATGCATGGCCTTTGAGGTGTCCTGTGGGAACCATGTAAAGGACAGGGCCATCACAAGATGCAGCTCTTCTGTTGGTTTATTCATGCTCTTACCCCAACACTGACCACACAGAGATCCTTTGAAGCCAGATGGTTCGCACTGCACCTGATCTTTGGGGTTCCATTACTGACTTCACACCTCTTTTGCTAATGGACTGTTCCTCTTCAGGAGAGCATCTATATTCAGTTTGGCTAGCAGCTAACATTCCCTTCCCAAAATGCTAGTAAGCCTCAAGGGTTTGTCTTGAATCTTTATTCTGCCTGGAAGTCCTGTAATCTAAATTAAACCTATTCCCACCTCTTCACCTTTCCCAGTCCCTGAACTGCTTTAAGCCTTACCCCTAGCTCGCAGAACTCTTAATTGCTTTCCCCGTTCTCACAGTCCCTTTCATCTTCACATCCCTTTCCTACTGCTTCCAGCCTCTATTTTAAGAAAATTCTCGCCCAAAGACAGAGGAAAAGGGGAAATTAAAACAGATGCTCAAGCAACTGTTATTTATACTTCCTTTATCCCTACACAAACCATCAAGCAGAACCTCTAAACAGAATATGAACATCAAACAGCTTGATTCTGTTCAGAAATCCCTATCCCATGACATTCTAACAGGTTCTGCACAGTAGGACTCAGCGCTGCTGTTGGTGTTTCTGCTCAGCATGGAGGAGCACTCCTGTCCCACAAAGCATACACTCAAAATAGGTAGCAAAGAAAAAGAAATAAATTATCCTCATTTTAAATACAGTAGACTAAAGCACTGAGCCAGTGAAGAAAAAAAGAATACACATTTATGCTTGAAATATAGCATTCCCTCCATGAAAAATGTCACAAGGCAAACATGATTCTTTACTCTTGCTTGATATTGTTCAATATTAACTTTTAGTTTAATTTCCAGTAAAGACTTTTCAGATGTTGAAATGCAAAACTTTAAGCACTAAACTAAAGCACTGAGAAAACGTGCACCAAAACAGCAACCATTTGGCTTCAAGCACTTAATGAAATTTATTAGATAATATCCTGAAAGAAATCCAAAAACATGCATATGCTTTACAAAGTAAGGCAAGTGACCCCAAAAGATACTTTTTTATTACTATTGTAAACAATGAAGGTCTAGGATCCACAATATTCAAACATGTATCTTCAGCACTTTTCTTCATCATTTTACTGTAAGATGTATATCAAACAGCAAGAGCTACCACCGATATTAAAGAAGGCAAAACCCCACACTTTTAAGGATTCCACACATCATTCTCTTTCAGTAAAACTAGGCTGATTTAGGTCTAGATTGGGCTATTTAGAAAACAACCTGTTGAAGGCAGGAACTGCCCCTAATTCTGTGTATGCTCCCTGCCTAGCACAGCAGAGTCCCAGCCTTGTTTAGGGTCTCTAGCAGACACTGTAATTCAGGTAAACAATAACTGATGGATTGGCAGTGAGTTCAAGAGGATTATAGCAAAGCTCACTTGGGTTGCGCTTCCTCTGGGATGTTTATTATTGCAATTATGACTGTCTTTCAGCTTAACCTCTCCCCTTGCTTCCACAGTTTTCATCTGGGACCTTTACATTCAGTTGGCTTGTATTATGTTGTGCCTTTAGCTTTGAATTTCAACTTATTGTTTTAGATGAATTCATACTGCTTTATTTTAATATCGTACCACGTGGGAGTCAAAATGGGGCATGAGGGCCTCTTAAGACCCAGAAAGGCAGCTGGCTCCACTTGAAGAAACAAGCAGCCACAGTGAGGGAGGTGAAACCATGAGACTCGTTTTTAACCAGTGTTTTAAATGGGTGTTTGTTTTTCATCTCAGGAGAAACAGAGAGAACTTCTAGGTGAGACAGAGAGGCAGCAGATGTGGTCCTGTTACCTTACAAAAAGCAGGAAAAGGAAATGCTACTCTTTCATTTACCCCATGATAAAAGGCCCATTACAAAATTCTACACCTGTATTTCTGATACTTTCCATGGCTGGTGGGACTATGACCAGCTGTACCAACATGCCCTCATCTTTCAGGATGGCCATACCTTGACTGACATACAGGTCAGTTGGGTTTTGCCGCTTTCTGGTTTGTTTTTTCCTTTTCCCTTAAAGCAAGGAGCATTAAGGCACAAACACAGATATCTTTCAAATATACCTAAGAAAGGGTTATTATTTTGCTGAAGTATACTAGGCTCAATATTTTGAAATTTGGCCATTATTCCTTCCTTTAAATAAATATATGTCTGCCTTGAAAAGAGCAGGAGATGAAGTCAACTTGTTGAAATGTTTCTCATTTCCATGCAGCATATACAGTACGATAAGCAGTTAAAACTAAAAGTAATATTTGGTATTTGGTGTGTCAACAACATCTCTTTCACTGTCAAATACTTCAAAGTCCAACACAACAAGACAATTTAAATGGGTTCCAAGATGTAAATAACTTGGCATAAGGTCAAACAAGGTGGCAAATATTTGTGTGTACTACACAATTCTGCCTGATGAAAAACAAACAGGTGTGGGTATTTATTTTTTTGTCAATGCAGTAGTAAAGGGCAAATGTGGAAATCCATCCTATACACAAATATTTCTAGCACTAGAAAAATCAATGTTTCTTTAACCACTGTACCAATGCTCCTTTTCTATTAGTTCAATACCTACTGACTTCTGATCTCATCTCTTGTCCACCCCCAAGAATGAAGGCAGGCAAGGTTATATGCAGTCTTCCATTCCAGAGATTCTGGGAAAGATCTATGGCCCATTAAAATTAAAAAATAGTAAGATATCCTTCGACAGCAGTGTGACTATTGACATGCTTTAAGAGAAACTCATGTACACCAACACCATAATGTGAGGGACTGTATTATGAACGAAAAAAATCAGGTCATCAGTTTTTTAAAAACATAGCAAAAATTCTGGATCTAAGATACCTATTGTACAAGTGGTAGCATCCAACAAAGGAAAATGGCCAGAACCTATGGTGTGATCTATGGTTCAAACAGCAGACATAAAACAAAACTCCAGATTCATGGTCCGTTGGTAAAACTACACTGCAACAAATAGGATTCTTGCCTGAGGTAGGACAAAACTGAGCCCTGTAATCTCCCGAAGCACAACATCCTCTCCATGATAAATGCTTAATTTATAAACTGGTGGACAAAATATTAAGTGAAGTGCTCTGGTAGTGAAATAATAATGTTCAATATGCCCGCAGCCATACTGTCTCCAACTATGATCCCATCAGGTCACACAAAGTATGTCAGGTCAGCTTAGGTCAGTGTTTGAATCAAACAGTTCCAGAAGAGTGCAAGAGTTGCAGAAGTGTTACTGTGATTCAGTTCATAACAGAGATCTTTCCTTCAGATCAGGCTACATATTCACAGTAAGCCTACCATACCCGATTTAACTCTTCTTAAATTAATTATCCTTAGTCAAGATACACAACATGGCAAACTTTATAAAATTGTTATTAAAAATAAAAGTTATTATCAAAGGCTGCAGAATCAGACTAGATTATTCAATTATTAGAGGAACTAATGTACCAGAAAAAAAGATTATTATTTCATGAGGTGCCAAATTCTGCTAACTATAGCTGCTGTGTTTACTCCCTTTCAGTTAACCAAATGAAATGAGAATTATTAGAACATTCAACATCAAGGTTTCATCCTAGATCAAACTCACATTAGAGTTAATATTCAGGTAGTAAATGGAGTTTGTTCTTCAATAACAACAGGCTTTCAGTAATGACTCAGTATCTAAACAGAATCCTAAACAAAATCAGAGACAGTCAAAGATCTCGTCTTCACTTTAATCCTCACCAACACTTTATCGGTAAAACCTACATGCTGTATGTTATGCTAAGCCTTTCAATCTGTACCCAAGCAGAGATGAAACTGCCCAGTGAATCAAGATCTCTAACATTGTTGCAATGAAAGCCGAATCAAAGCTTAGAGGCAGCTTATGGAGCTATTTCCTAACACCTCTCAGACACTAACAGCCACATAACTCTCTGCAGAGACCAGCAGGTAGTTCTCCTCCCTGCTCCTGGAAGGCGACAGCTAATATCAGCTATTTGTGGCTGGTGGGAATACCTGCCAGGAGCAAAGCGAGGAAGCACACTGAAGCAGCTAGTTTTAGCCCCTCCAAAAGACAGCTGCCAAACTATCACTTTTCAGCCGAGACCAGAGGGTCCCCTCTCACCTTTAACAGGAGGAGGGAACACCCAGACACCAGCAGCTGCCTTCTGCATAGCCCTGTGCCTGGGCAGAGGCACGGCACAGAGTGGGTTAGCAGGCTCCTCTGGTCATATCCCATAGCTCAGGATAACACAAAATCATGTTTGTTAATTGCCAAAGGAAGACGAAGAGCACCCTCAATGCAGATGGTCCGATGGAGGCAATTACATTTCATTTTCATGCAAATTTAAACACAGCACAAGATCACACATACCGAGAGAAACAAATTCCAGGTAACTCTGATTTACTCTACCCAACTCATAAACCATAATCAGACCAAGCCCCCATAGCAGGCAATAGAACTAGACCCAGCTAAGCTAGATGTGTCATGCCTAATCGTTTAGCAAAAATTGGTAAACCATTTCTCAGTAGAGACTGTGATAAATATTGACAAGATGTCCAAGATACATTTGTGTCCTATGGTTTTATTTGAACATGAAAAAGAAACTGAGTTTTGTTTTGTAGTTCTCTTATGGTACCACCTGGACTCTAAACTTCTTCCAGATGATCAAATTACAATGTTCTTACTGCTGCTGCATAATGCTAAATGCAAACTAACAGTGCCTTTTATAATTAAGTCCATTAATAGTTGACTTCCTTGCATTTACAGGAATATGAACAAAATTGTCCTGATGTTACCCTCACAGGGGAAAGTTTTTTGTCTCTTTTCAGACAGTCTGTCTACAAATACCATCCTGCGGTAAGTGAAGTGGCAAGTACATTTGTCTGAAACTATGTAATGGCAGTGTCATTTAAAATACCAGATTTTGCCTAGATTCACTATTATTATTTCTAGTCAGAAGAGTCCTCCTCTGCAGAGGACAGAGAAGTTTAATTTCAGTCAATACATCCGCACCATTTGAAATCAATATCTATAAAAGATGTATTAAACTTCACTTGAAAAATGCCAGTGAATAGATCCAATTATCAGATTAATATTTTTTATATATTCATGAAATAGGAATAGTCATTGTCAAGATAAACAATCCATTAAAGGAAAGACTGATTTGTCTAGTAGTTGGAAAGATTTAATCTTTGGAGTATGGGAAATCTATAAAAGATGTGAAGTCACCAATATACACTGACCACAGAAATTCATTATTTTTAAGGAGACAGCTATTCCACAAACTAAGAAGCCTCCATACAAGCATCCCAGTTCACTTTATAAACATAAATTAAGATAAGCTTGAGATGTTCACGATGTCCCTAAACTGTGTTTTAGAATGGGAGATAAAGTAACTGGCTACAAAAAACTAATGATCCCCAGTTTTGAAATGGCCAATGTATGGTGCTTGAATTTCTTGGGGGGTGGGTGGCATCCTCTACTTTTAGATTGTTAGTTTTGCTTTTCTAGTGTTTTGTGACAAAAATGTTGGGCTGGTGACAACAGGGCCAGTGAAGGTAGCACAGAACACAAGCCAGAAGCTACAGCTGCTGTTATTCACCCTCTCAACAATATAGTCCTAAATCCACCAATCAGTACAGATGCATCTCTATAGTAGGACTTTCCTCATTTCTCTAGTTCAGAGAAGTTGCATTATAAATATTTTTTATCAATGTCAAAGAGAGAGAAAGGAATGAGATTCTTCTTTTAGTTTCTATAAGTAATCATGTGTCAAGTGCTACTGATAGTGCTTCATGAAATACAACTGAGCAGCACTTAGCCACCATTATGAAACATGGTTCTCAAGACACACACTTCATATATGCTCACAGCTTTAAATAGTTTTAGGGCTCTCTTCACCATAAAAGAGCTGTAATGCTGCTTGCTAGGGAAGCTTTTAGAGTGACTTAAGCATGAAGACTGGGTTCTTGCATCTAAATGACTTATTCTGTACAAGAATTATCAGCTAAATATAAGTAGTCTGTGAGCACGAGGACAAAGAGTGAGTAAGACAAGCTCTCCTCTTCTGCATAGTGCTAAACCTGATTCATTCTGGGAAATGAGCCAGTATTTCCAATTGCACCTACCTGCAGTAAGGATTCAAATTCGTGAGTTGCTGAGCAAGCACAGCTGCTTCTGAGTCACTGAACACAAAGGGTGCTTAGCACCCTGGAAAATCAAGCCTGCTATTAAGAAGCGTGGAGTACCTGCAGTTCCTACTGGTTTTACTGGGAGCTCCCTTAAGAAACCATAAAATCATGGGGAAAAAAAAAAAGGGAAAGGACATATTCTGTCCCTCCTCAGAAGCACCTAAATATGCAGCATGCACTCACACTTCAGTCATGGCCTGATTTTCACAAACATTAAGGTAATGCTTACAGCCCAAGTCTGCAATACAGTACTAAAATCTCCAAAGATCACAGATACTTCATAGTGAATTCCAGTATCAGTGGCCATGTTTGAAAGGTTGGGTACTTTAAATTCACCACTATAACAACATCCCATAAAGAACATTTTATTTTAACTTAATTTAAGCAATTTTCTCCAGAAGCCTCCTCTGCCAATCAGTCTTTGTGAACTCTATGACTGGTTACTAGAAACAGTCGCTGAAAATAAGTGGTTAATATCCTAAGTGAATGTCTGATACCAGTTTCCAAAGCAACAGTCTTGTCTTCACACCTTGATCTAAGCACTACCACGGGTGAGTTAGAAAGAGAGTTAGAAATAAACATATTCATAAATAGACCGAAGAAGAGGTGAAAGCTGGCCACTACTTGTCACCTTAGGGTTTTGATTGAACGGAACAAAGCTCGGGTTGCATAAACAATGGGCTCCTCCTGATTTTACTAATTCCTTGCAAAAGCTTTGTAAATACTATACATTTTGTGATGCCCCATCCTTAGGAGAAACTACTCCATGTAATGGGCTAAACTTTAGTTCATGAGTTTAAGCAGACTATTTCCAGTTGTTTCCAAAAGATTCATGTACCTAGTGTTAGTTTGTTCTGTACTATGGATTTGGTCTCAGCAGATAACCACTTCTTGGGTAAATATTTATTGCAATTATATGCATTTTAGTATATTAGGTACCACACAGTACCAAGAAGTTATGACTTAATGAATAAATTCTATTTTTCCTCAAAAATTAACTAAGTGCAGGGAGACATTTTCCTGTTCTTATTAGTGGTACATTTTTCATGCAATAACAGATTTATGTGTAAAAACAGTCAGCCACCAACTTGAGCTCTAGCTACATGACCCTCATACAGAGGAACTACATATTAGGATTGTTTATGAGAAAAGCAAAACTTCATCAATCAAAACATTTAAAACTAATATTTGGAGATCTTGCTGCACTAGAACTGACTCCCTTCATAGGTAGAAGGCAAATACCACTGATGAGATCCGTTCATTCAGCTCTTACTCACATGCAAGGGGGAAGAAAAACATGGCCAAAAAAAAGTCCCTTCTCAGAAGCACCCAAAATTCCAATGCTGAAAGCATATGATAAATGCCTTGAAAGGAAAATGGAGTATGAGCTCCTTACTCCCTCACCACAGAGGTAATTGAACATACCATGTGAAAACAGGCACTGTAATAGCCATTATTAACTCTATATTTTAAAACCTGTGAAAAATAACACAGCCTTATTCTATTTATGTCAAAGACAAATATTTGAGCTCATTCATATTGTTTGACCCACTCTGACACACATATATTGATGCAGATCATAGAAAAAGGAGTATTAGGCATGTCTGTGTTAGAGCTCCCTTCTTGCTGCTTATAACCTTCTTTGATGCAGCCAGAGTTTTGTCTTTATAAAAAGTATTCTGCAAGTAGAACAGACCTGTTTTATACAGAATTTTATCTGTAAGATGGCACTTTCCCATGAATTCCAAAAAGCATCATATGTTCTTTGTGAACAGTAACTGCATAAATACCGAAAATGCCAAAAAGTATCGTCAATGAAGCACAACGGCGTGTCCATGTATAAATTCTACACTTGCTTCAAATATAAGTTTTTATAAGAATTAAGACTTGATAGATTCCAACTTTTACTTTTTTAGCTATGTTGAGGCCAAACCAGTGGTGCTGGTGGTGCCTAGTACAAACAACATGCAGTGGATCATGCGACGCTGATGTCTGAAAGCTGGTTTGGTTCTCAGCAGCACAGAACTCCCAGCGTTGGCTCTGTTCAGGGGGGACACGCAGGACTGCAAGAGCTGCCTCAGATCCCGCTCCACCCTCATTCTGGCTCCAGTGGTACCTCTGTCCCATTCCTTCTCTGGATACTGATTTTGGTTCACTTTCAGTGTAGAAAGAGAATCATCTTACAAGCTAAAGTTCTGTAATAACTGGACCAACATGTCCGTGGGAATAATTGGGACAAATCTGAAAGAAAAGCTTTGGACATTAAATCTGTTCAGTAGTCCATATACCAGCTTCTTACCATCACTGATGTTAGGTGCTTTACAATGCAACAGCAAATAATCTGTTTGCAATCATTCACTGAATTATGATGTTTTAAGATAATACGCTCGTAAATGCATTCTATTATCTTCTTACAACTGCTTTGGGTGTGTTTTTAACGATTTTTATACCATTCATACAATGGGGGACCCACACGTGTTCAGTTCGTTGCGACCTACTGTGAACCACACAGCTGAGCCTCGGTAACTAACCATCTGCATGCACTTTGAAAATGTGAAATAACGTGTATTTTCTTATACAATTTTCCAGGTTGTTTCTAAAAAACTGAGCTAACTGCAGACCAATATGTTTTACCTTGCAGTTTTTAGGAAGACACACATCATTCCTGCTGCTTAGCCAACATGTAGCAATTTGTGGAGATGAGGTATCTTGGGATCTTTCACACACTATACCCTTTCTCTTGTAAATTTATTTGTTTGCTAAACATCATCAGATCTCTAGCTCAATAAATTTTACTCCACAATTTAATTTAACATCAATTGCCTTTTTTAAACAATTAATCACTTGTTAAGTGTAAATTCCACAGGTTGTTTAGTTTTCAAGAAATAATCCCCTCACAAATTCAAAAAGTCTGCTGTGGAGGGTCAAGCACATACCTAACGAAGGCCTTCCCATGAGAACAGAGCTGAAATAAGAGTCATTTCTGCCCACAGAAATACAAGTATCAGGATTCAGCTCTCTCAGCAGACACATCCCTTGGTACTGAGTTCACAAGTCAGCCTTTAATGTCTGTATTTGCTATCTTCAGTACCTTGAGTGACTCCTTTCCTAGAGACTGACAGACTGCAGATTCACAAGATAAAAATTGCCAGTGAAAACTTCAAGAACTTTTGCCAACCAAGTCTCTCATCTCCTATACACTGCTCCTGGCTTCCTCCTGCCGAATTGCTCTGCAGACAGAGCCTTCCAGCCAACAGCGTGATTCCTTCCCATTGCTTCATTGCAATCAATTCTGCTTTATAAACCACGTCGGTTACAGCCACATTGATTGCAGTGATAAAAAGATTCATCTCTTCACTCAAGCTTGTTAATGAGTCCAAGCAAGGGTTTTGAGCAATAACAGCCATTTTTAATTACTTAAAAAAAATTGTTTTTACTCCCTGCGATCTTAATTTTTATAAATACCAAATAACCAAATACCTTAATCTCAAGCTCGAGAAGAAGAAGAGTGCAAGACAGCTAATGTGAAAGGGCCATAATATTACTTTTTGCCAGCGACTCTACTTAATGCAATGCACAGCATAGCATCAAGGCCAGAGCCTGCAAAAATTTAAATGCTAAAATAGTGCTAGCACATCAATGTGGGTAAAACTGTAATATAGAAGTTGCAATTCAGTCAGTATCTTTTTGAAGGCTGGATGAGGGGTTTTTTTCTATCAGCAGCCCTATAATTAACATCTACCTTCTGATCTTTTTTTCTCCCCGATTCCTTGAACTATTGGCTTAGAAACAAGGATGAATCTTAGAATCCCACTTTTAAAAAAATCTTTACACTTTAGCCAGTCAGTTGTTGTTTAGCCAGTCAGAACAGTGCTGCTGCAAATAATTCAGGATTTCTGTAATGGTTCAGCTTTACTACATGAAAGAAAGACAAAAACAGTTAGAACAGGGTTGGGTTTTTTCCCCCTTTACAGCTGGTACATTCTCAACTATTTATGGAGACATTTCAGAGCTGCACTATCAGTATTTTGATGATGTGCTCATATAAGCTGTTCCTTCCCTTGACTATGACAAGCCTTGTGCCACAGAGTACAGGATTAGAAAAAAAAAAAAAATATCAGAGACAGCAGAATCTGTTCACTTGTTTTACTGTTTAAATAAAAGTGTTTCTCCTAAGCATATCCCCAAAACCAGCCCCCCAGTCAAACAAATGCACATTAAGTCACATTTCTCTAGGAAATAATACCCTTTGCTCCCGCAGAAACATAGCAAGTACATTGCTTTTCACTTTTAAGCTTCCTAGTCACTGACCATCAAATTTTTAAAATGCTGACTTCAGAGATGAGGGCTGATAAGCTTTTTGATTGCTTTTGGACCCGTGCTTATACTGTTCTGAGTCTATCACCTTATTTACATTGGCTATTGGCCTTTCACCTGTGTCCACGACTTGCATTCTCAGCTACAAGGGGCAGTTAACTCTACAAGAATATCAAATGCCAAGTTATTTCGATTTCACAAACCATTCAGACAGAAAAAAACATTATATACACCTTGCTGGTAAGAAACCGGTGGCACAGGTTAAGGACAAACTTTTCAAAGCATGCTCTCTAGTTCTGGTATTCCAACAGGAGAGAGCAAGTGGTTTGGCGCATACGAATGAGTAACGCTTCTAGTTGAAATTACAAGTGCTCAGAAACCTCGAGCTGGGTTCACAAAAACACAGAACTGCAAAACGAGAGGTTACTTACAACCCGTGTGTCTCACAGGCTTAAGGAGGTTGCTTAGACACAAGTCAAGAATGGAAACCAGAACCTCAGATGTTCATTTCTACGTTTTTACACCAAATCACCAGGACAACAAAGGCAGACGGAATTCACAGAAGCGGATCCACAGCAGGGTGTAAAACTGCGCTAAAGAACCTGTTTCGGTTCCTTTGCAAAGCTGTTGCGCACAGGCAGCGTGAGACACACATGGCTAAGCTGCTTCCTCCTGTGCTCTTTGGAGATACCACCTGGCAAAAGAGGTGGCAATACTGGGCAAAACCCCTGAGGGCTGCTTTGACTTGTGCTAAGATCCAGCAAAGGTCCCTCTTGCATGACTGCAGCTCCCTTCAGTCTCAACTCCTGAGTGGGATTTAACTCACAGTGACATACCCCAGCACCACAACCCCACCCTCTCACTTTTTTTTTTAATTTTAAGCAAAAACCATGTTGCAATAAAAATGCACACCTTCCTCTCCCACCCCTCTGCTCCACCTCGGGGGGCAAACTGAATGTAAAAGGCAAGTGACAGGGTTACAAATTTTCTCCTTTGCTTTGCCAAGCTTAAAATCCTTCAGAAATTCCTCAATTTCATTTTTATCCCCATTTTAGCCATACGCTACTTTCATGCCAGATGGGTTTTCCCCAAGCTCTCACACCACTATGAAAACTGCAGCATTTTTTTGTTAATTTATCACTGTATTAAAATATAAGAAGTGAACCATACATAGATAAAATGAATTATAGGTATACCTCCCATACATTCTGTACAACACGCTAAGCAAAAGCTGTGTTGTGTTAACTGTCAAGCTGAGAAATAGCTGACATTTGTTATTTTAATTAATAGTTTACTTTGCTGAAATAAGCTTCTATGAGAAGCTATGACTTTTATTAAATCTTCACTACAGCATTATTTTCACAGATTGGGAGGCAAAAACTAATTTTCAAAACCGCTTCGCCCTACAAGGTCACCGCCAACAGCTTGAATGCACATGTCAAGGAGACATCTGCTTCAGAGATACCAATCTATATTAAATGTGCATTATTTCAAAAATTTAAGATACTTTTCATTGCAAAAAAATGATTATTCAGTAATTATGTAGTTTTTAAGGGGCGTTTAGTAGTAAAAAATTTTATCCCCTGTGGATTTTTTTAATATTTCATAACTGCCACCCTGAATTCTGAGACCTCAGCATTTGCTTTAGAAATCACAGTAAAGCATACCCATAGATGGATTCAGACAGACAAGCTGACACTGAAGTAAATCATTATACAATTACAGATAAGTTTATCCATTTTTTTGCCCAAATATTTTGAGGTTATTGATGAGACCAGAGAATTTCTCATTTCTCTTTTATATGAAAAGAAAAATCTTGTTTTCAGCTAGGCAAATTTATTCCATTTCAAACCGGTGCAAGTACTCTTGACAAAAGTGAAAACTTCTTGGTACACTGACCCAGTGATTCTCTGGATGCAGCTCTTAAGTTAGCAGTTTCACAGGAGGTACTGACACTGATTTCAAAAGAGCTTCATGTGTAAAGAAGACACAATACTCTGGAGAGCCAGACCTTTTCTTCTGATTCATGATCCACTTGAAGACTGTAGAGCTGGATACTGTCAAAAACAGCACAATCTCTTTTTTTTTTTTTTTTGCGTCAACGTATGAAGATCAATGCATCACTTGATTTCTATGAATTATATTTCACTTAACTTTTTTTTTTTTGAGGTCTAGTTTTATAATGAATAAAACTTGTGCCCTCAGGATTGATCTGTTGCTTCATATTAATCGAAAGATTCCCTTCAAGCTCCCAGTGCTAGAAATAAGAAGCCCGAATTTTATGACCATGTAGAGTAACTGTGGACAGGTAATAGCTTGCTCTGCCTCCACTCTGAAGTGTTTAAAAGTTCCATTATTAGGATTAAAATAGATGTGTTTATTTTTTTTATTTGTTGGAATATATATATTATGCTTTAAATTGTAGTAGATGGAAAGTTCTGATGATCTACTTAGATATTTTTCTTTTATTTTTTGAAGAAAGGAGGAATTTTTTTGTTGCTCAAAACTGTAGTAATAAAGCTGCTACAGCCAACTTTGGTCTTAAAGATCCAAGAGCGGCACAGGTTATGGAGAGAAAGAAAACAATTATTAGATACTGAAAAAATGGACTCGGCTTTGGGCTAAAAGCATATGCAGGGCATATGCATAAGAGGAAGTATACATTTTCTTGAATATAGATTCTCTTAAAGGTATATACAAAGGATTGTTCCTTTCATGCTTTCCCTCATGGGGAACAAATTCTGCTAATCCTGTATGTTCTCATCTCCCATAGTCCTCAGGATTTCGTCACTAACCCAATGGGACACGCAGCAGCCTCAGGGAGCCAGGACTGGGACATCCAGTACATCTGTGTTTACGCTTTCTTCACTTATACCTGTTTCCCTTTTCACACTCCATAAGTACAACATTCAAAATCCTCTAGGTATCAAAACCTTTAGTTTCATAATGCACCTTTCTATAAAAAGGGGTCTTTTGCAGCAGGTATTACCCAATTCCCCTTTCTGGGGGAATTCTGGATTTTAGGAGCAAGCCAGATGTTGCAAATTGCAAGGCTGACCTGTAACTGTGTGGCTCCACATGGCTTCCGTAGCATCCCCGTTGCACGCATTCATGGATGAACTGCACTGGTGACAGGTCTGATTTTGTTTCTGCAGAAGTCAGCTATACCTCAGGCCTGAACCTGCTGCAGCTGAATCGAGTATTTGCTGAGCCTGAGGCCGTAACCTCCTGCTGCTGCTGCCTTCATCTTTTATTTGATAACTGCCTGATGCCACCTCTCTACCCCACACGATACAGCAACCGGGACCAGATCCTCTCCACCACACAGAAAGCTGGAAATAAATGTCCCTCCCCATGTGTTTATAACTCCACTGATACAGTAGGAAGATACTTTCTCATGGAACTGAAAGAGCACAAAAACATTCCCATTGCAGCTCAAATAGAACAACTTGATGAGATTTGAAGCATATTAGGACAGAGCCAAGCGGCTAAGTTACACCCACCCATGGACAATCCAGCCGTGGGATGTCCTTCATGACAAAACCATCTAACAATTTTATAATTCCTCATTAGAACCCTATTTATCAAACGTCGTACATAACGTGTGGCAGAAATGCAAAGAGAGATCTTCAGAAGAAAGCAGGATCAAGGCCAACGACCTGCTGAACCCCAGCAACCATCTGTACTGACATCATCTCCATAAAATTGTGATGCACCAAAGGAGTTTGTAACCCTGTTAAACTGGCCAGTGCAAAGAATTTGAGGGAATATGAGTGCAATTCATTTTTCTGATTAGTTCCTATAATCTTCATTCTATTATTTCCCACAAATACCACTTATTATAACCTAAATTATTGTGAAAACATGATTATTTTTTTACAAGAATATCAGGATTCTTTTCTATTGACAAGGTCAAATGATGTTTTATTTAAACTTCTACATTGTATTAAAATATTATCACAACTTACAAACACTGGATTGCTCTATATATTCATATGTAGTATTAAAAAGTAAAAATAGAAATAAACATGGAAAGTATAAAGATAAAATGAAAATTTCAGTGACTTGTATCAACTACAGGTCTAAATTTGGAATCTGAGATGGAGTTTAAATAAATAAGAGGAATAAAAGGAGTTTATAATGCAGAGAAACAGCTACTTCAGTATTTTATCTTTGGCTGGTGAACAACGAGATATATATATATTGCCTATTAACATCTGCCTACAACAAAAAAAAAAGATTATACAAAGAATTTTTATACGGCATTTAAAAATATTTATTGAAGTTGTGTCATTTTGTATCTTTTGGAAGTTCATTTTCAGTTCCTAGCAGTTTATGAAAATTCAGACTATACATCATCGCCAAGCACTAATCCCAAATATTGGAAAACAAATATTACGAACAAGCACTAAAGGAAAAGGTAAGTCTAACAGCAAACAATTCTGGTATTTTCTTTTAACTGATTTTTTTTTCTATAATTGCTATGTAATTTCCAATAGGCTAAAAGGCAATAAAGAACATATAACCTTTTACATATTGAAAGTCAATCACCTTTTAAGCTTTCCTAAGAGGCAGCAGAGTGGTAACTAGCACATATATAGATAAAAGTAGATGCTTACAAGGTAACATTCAAACTGAATGCAGAGAAACAAGCAGCACTTGAATGGTTATCTCATGTATTTTTAAAGAAAAAATATTTACTGGTTTCGTTTTCTCCAGTTCTATCATCAATAATGCAATTCTGTTTTGTTTACATATTCCTTACAAGCCACCTGGGCTTTATTCTCCTTCCTGTCTCCTTTCCACCCTACATTTCTAAGCTCATTTGTTTTGAAAAAAAACCCCATAATATTAGGATCTTCTACGGCTGAGAACTATTAGGATGAAATCTAACAGATATTAAACATAGGGAAGTTGTTAAAAATGTGCTAACACAAGTGAAATCCAAAAAAACTGAGGTGTGTGAGAAGCATATAAAATTTCTTTACGCATGTCCTTCAAAAAAGTTTAATACATAGTCAGGTCACATTATTGCACATCAAATTCTCTAGGTCTCTAGCTGCCAGTAGCAATTATCTGTAAGAGAACATATTTTCCCTCGTGACTAGCTATCGGGAATTTTTGAGTATACCTAAGCATAGCCTTGAGCAAAACTCCTATGGGGCATATTTGGAATAGAGTGTTTCATTTGGATGAAGTATTACGGTTTCCGTGCAATATGTCTATCTATACATTTATACATCTGTTTCAACATATTGATCTGTTTATCTGTTTATTTTAATTACATGAAATAGTTGTATTAAAACGTACATAGTTCTGAATGTATATATTTCTGTGCAGAGCTTTAAGAAGCACAGTTCCGCGGTTCCTGAGGTTCATCTATGACAGGGCATCCCGTACCGATGGCTACCACCAGCTGCCCCAGTCCTGCAGGGCTGCTGGGTGGTGGACCCTGGGGCTTGGTTCTGGGGCTGCATCGCTGCACCCCTCACGCGTTACCTCCAGCTCTATATCAGCTAATGGTAACGGGACATCCTAGCGCTCGTTACGGCATGACCGATGGCCATACATGCAACCAGGGGCAGGGGGAGAAAGCAAACCAAAACAAAAAGGGTGGAGTCTTTAAGGAAAAGGAGCAAATTACATTACCGTGGAGGAAACACAGAGTCCTATAACTGATCATCTTTAAAAATGCATGAGGCAATCCAGCTTGCTAAAGGACTTTAAACAGTGCCTGCTGTGGTGGTTTACAAACCTCTGCATGCCAGAGGGTCAAGTTTGCTACCAAAGGTTTTCAAAACATTTTCTAGTTTCGTGGTGCTCTAGGTGGAAGGGTATTTTTAAGTTTTCTAGAAACACGGTTCCTATAAAAAGGGCAGGAAAAGAAAATTGTGTAGTTGGATGATAACGGTCCCACAGTGTACAGAACCACTGGACTCTGCTAATAAGAAGCACAATGCAAATGTGTACTAAGCCTACTAATGAATGAGATGAATTTAATTTCTATCTTGTGAACACAGGTGCAACCACCTGCTTTCAAATGAGATTATGTTGGTTTCATTTTGAAATGGTCTGGGTCTCAACTGTACGTTAACTATAAGAACAATTACTTGGTCTCATACTACACCCACTGAAGTCTACAATAATCTGCCCATTAATCTTAGAGGCAGTCAGATCAAATCCTTTACATTTATGTATAATGTATGTATATTTATTGTATAACCACATTTAAATGTGTGACAATATAGCTGTAAAAATTAAGAAATTATTATTCATCTAGAGAGAGAGCAAGCTTTATCAAGAGGCTAGTGATTTAAAAAAAAAAATTCTAACAGCAATAGACAATCACTAATTTTCATCAACACAGTAGTTCAAATAAATGCATGAGCAAGAATAGCAAAGACTCTTAGCTTTTATATGCACTTCTATTTCTGCAAAAGAAAACAGCATTACAGCTTTGACAAATGAAATATTCCGTGAGTCTTTATAGCCCTAGTAGAACAAGAGCTGATACTTTCTAGCTTTCAAATGACCATGAAATGTATGGAAAAGCAAAAAAAGCATAAATTCTCATCTCTCCTCTTAATAATACATTCACAGTCTTAAATGGTGTTCTTCTTTCCTGGATTCTTCCAAATCTATCCTATTTATCTGATTGGATTTCTGTCCCGTCTTTCCACATATTACAGCTAATTAGTACCCCCTGATGAGAAACAGTCCACCAATGGAAAAAGCAGTTGGATAAGATCTACATTAACAAATGTAGTTCATTTAATATCATTTGTACTGCTGCATTATTAATAATACATAATTACCCTGTGCAGGCTGCAAGGGGGAAGAATAAAATCATTCATTAATTTCTTGGCCTTTACAAAAGGAGTAGTGTATTTTCCAGGCAAAAAAAAAAAATAAAATATTGGACTTATAGACTGCCGTTCATCAGTTTTGCATGCTGCACTAAAATATTAACTTTTTTTGCTATATTTAAATGAGATCCTTACACTAGCCCAAGATATGGTATGCCATACCACCGCTGGAACCCAAAGTTGTTATTCTGAAAGCACTGAACAAAGAAGCATGACAGCCAACTAGCTGAAAGTTGAGATTTCCAGACAGCTACTGAGGGATGTTTTCAATGCATACAAATTCCAGGCCTAAAAAACATACAGAATTTCCCATGACCTTCACTGGGCTATATTTGTCCTATAATCTATTACTTATCTAATAATCCATTTAGTATTTTTTCATTTACATGTATAAATTACTCCAGACTTTGCATGCTACAAGAAGCAAATACAGACCTGCCTTATTTTTGTCCTCCCTCTTAAGTCCAAACCAGCACAATAACATTTCACACCAGTTACAGCATGCTATAAGAGCTTGCTGAATTGCAGGCTAAAAGCACCTTCTATAATATAGGATAAATTCATCCAAATGTCAGTCAAAATCTGTTGTTCTCACTCCAGTAATAGTCTCGGTGTTGCTACACATCTTTTGCTTGAAGAACCGATGTTTTTGACTTTTTGACCCTTGTTGTGATGTTATCAGACATACCAAGCTATTCTGCATAATGACCCTTTCTAGAACTCTTGTGTTCTTAAAAAAAAAAAAAAAAAAGAGAGAGAGAGAGAGTGCACATGCACATGCTAAAACCCAGAACTATGTTTCTATATTTTTCCTGGAAGCAAGAGTCTGGTTGTCTACTAATGCTATGAGTACGACACACACCTGCATTGATTAGAGGAGGAAGGTTCACACCTCTGAAGCACTTTCCCTCTGACCAGGATTGGGACACACGAGGCAGGGGACACACGAAGCATATGACCTTTTTTTCAAGATTTCGGATCACAATCTGACTTACTCTCAGAAATGGTTACCTTGGCTGAGACAGCACTTCAGAAAATTTAGGGATTGTTCCTAGTACTTTCTACATAGTTCCTACAATAGATTGTGATTTAAAGACACAATTCAGCTGCGTCAAAGCAATCTTCTGCAGAATACCCTGTTCATATTTAGAAAGAGCACTGCTGGAGTTGCTAGATGGGAAGGGCAGTCTCCAGATTTGGGCATAACAAGGACCCACCAGCTCACCAGTGTTCACCTCAGGAACACTAACAAAAGTACAAAGAATATCACTGGATCAAAACACCATGGTATAGTGGCAATGAAACAAAGCGAGTAAGAAGAAGAAAATATGACAAGGAAAAAATGAATTAACATTTTCTCATATAATGTAACAGGTGAGAGGACCTTGAAATGAAGACAGAGGTATAAAAATGTAAGAAGAGAAAAATATTTTAAAAAATCAAATACAAGTTGTGTATGTAAAGGGCAAAAATATTAGCTATAAAACAAACTCATATTAAAAAATCAAAAAAGAGAACAGTAAAATGAACACACGAGGCAGAAAGAGTATGATGAGTATCACTAAAATCAGAGATTTTCCAGTACAAGACAGGCTGAATAATGGGTTGCGTTCAGAAGGCAGAGCTGAGCTCATCTTGAGGAGAGGGGTAAAAATCTCATTCTGTATGAATTGAATTAAGGTACCTGCATGATGGAGTGTGTGGGAGAAGGACCCAGCCTGATTAAAGATGATCAGCTGGGAAAAAAAACATGCAGTGAATAGCTGGTTGTCCCACTGAGGTAACCACAGAAAGTAACAGGAGTCATTGCGTCTGCACTGCTGTAAGGGAGGGAATAATTCCGATTCCAATTCTTAAATGTTACAGATTATTTAGCGGAACGCTTAGAAACACACTGCCAAGCAAAATGTTGCAGTGAAGCTGCTTTTTAAAGGGATGACCTAACTGCGGACACAAGGTCACCTAAAATGTTTCTATCATTTGGTACAAGCCTGAGGGGAAAAAAACCAAAACCCAAACCTCTAATATTTTACCTTAGCAGAAGGAAGTGTAGGGGTCATGCTTTACACTGAGAAGTCAGGACACAGCTCTCCTCAGGTCCCCAGTTGGAAATGAGACATGCAGAAGAGAAGACCATATAGCAACAGCAAAGAGTCAGATCCATCTGGACCCAGCAAAAGTTACCCAGCTAAAATTATAATGCTTAGAGACAAACTTAAAGTCAACGGCCTTCTGTCTGACAGTGCTGAAGAGGGAAAATTAACCCACCTTCTGGAGGTACTGCAGACCCTTGAGGCACTTGCATCCTTTTCAAGGCTCCTCCATCACCCCTCCGGAAAAAAAACAAAACCCAAAAGCCCCCAAAGGCTCTCACTTACCTAACAGAGAGATAGCCAAGAAAACTGCAAGAAACTAGAAAATCTTTTTAAAGGACATAGAGATATATTTCCAAAAGACGAAATGCAGTGAAGCAGAGTAATAAAGACTAACTCAAAGTCTGGGGCATAAAATGCATTCCAGAAAGATCTGAAGTGTTTGGAAACAAGTATTTTTTCAGTTGACTTCTCAAGCTACTGTAATTCTATAAAGTGTGAGCAATCTTAAAGGTTTCAAGTGACTTCTATTTTAGAGAAAATAATCTTAACTAACATATGATCAGATAGGACTTCCAGACAGGACTTCTAGGATTTTTCAGATTACAGTGTGTTTTGCAACGGTCTTTTTTTTTTTCATGAGAATCAAAATGTTAAGACATGTTCCTCAACTGTTTTTCATACAAAGCTACACAGGGATGTGTGCATCTATAGCTCCACTTTAAAGAAACCATATGGTCTTAAATCTCTAAAATAACAATACTCTATATGCAAAGCCTATGAATTCTGAATTATTTGAATGCCGTTACCTAACCAGTATATAACAAATGAAACAGTTATATTTTATTAAATACTGTAGGAAACAGTGGTCCATGTTTCATCCTTAATTTTGAGAAGTCACATGTCATTATTCCCAAGTATTTTCTCTAAATGTATTAAACTGAATATACTCTATATATGTTCAATATAATTAATATCTATTTAAATATATAAAAACAATATGCTTCCATATAAATAATGCAATTCTAAAGGACCAGAACAGACTTGTAACCCATTTTAAGTCATACAATACAACTGAACTGAAGGTTAACAGCAACTTTATCCTAAGCAGTGCCTGCTGCCAACAAGTCCTAGTTTCACAGTATTTACTACAGGATGCCACACTGATGATACATCACGATATAAAATAGATGGTAACAAATAGGAAAAGCTAGAAAACAAGACAACTAACATAAAATGAAGGAAAACCAACACACAACAATAGACATTAACTCGACAATCATTCTGAATCCCCTCAATATAAATGTCCCATAACTAATCCATCAGGATTTAATGACTTAAGTAAAAGCTGTGAGAAGAAGGGCCAGACAGTACCATCACCGGGTAAGCTGCTCACTCACAACAAGCAGAGATTCTGGGCAGCAGAGGCTCTTTTTCCTCACTGGGAGGAAAAAATATCTCTAACACAGCTGGGTATTCCTCCCCACTTTCTTGGAGACCTTCATTCTGCTCAACCCAGTTGCGGATGATCAGGAATTCTTGGAGAGAGGAAACTCACAGGATAAATTTAGAGAAGCTGAATGTATCTTACTTTTATCTACTTGATTAAATATTCCAGAAGAATATTCAAAGGATAAAACTTTGAAATTATTATCTACTCCCTAATGATCAGAGATGTTTTGGAAATTGGAAGTAATTCAGAGCAAGAAAAAAAAAAAAGAGGTCAGTACAATCCAGGAGTTTTCTCCAGCTCCCTTAATCAAGAAAAGATGGAAAGAGAATGCCAGAAGTCATTCAGCATTTTGTCATTCTCACACTCTTCTCCTCATAATAGTCTTTGCAGAATGGTTTGGGAGTTTGGGGTTAGCTTTTTTTTAAGATTTCTACCATGTTTAGGTTCAGACAGGTTGCGTGAAACTGAGGATCAGAGATCACATAGCAGTTTATGATTCAGAAGCTCTTGAACAATTTGGTCTGTCTATTTCTGCAAACAATATACTAGTGTTCAGACCTTGACACAGGCAGCTTTAATAAAGAAACATTAAACACAAGCTCCATTATGTGAGCAACATCTCTTCCACATTTCTCCTTCAGGTAAGGCTGAGCAGCAGTACTATATCCCACCTCACTGCTCAGCCCCTGCTTCTGTGTCAAAAGACACAGAGATCGCCAGCACATCTATATTGATCGGATTTTTTGGCAATCTCTGCTGACCTCTCAGGAGTGACTATTCTACAGTCCTGCGTGCCAATGAACTACTCTCTCCACTAAGAAGCATAATTTGTTTCCCTCGTTAGAGCTGTTGTTAGCAATATGCACCAGCAGCATCACACTGGCGAAGACACTGCAGGGAGTAATGTACCAAAACGTCCTACGTGGACGTGTATAGTATGGATTTGCTGACGCCACAGTCCTGGTCTCTGAGCTACCATCTATAAGATTCTTTAACAAGTCTCTTCATTCTCCCTTCACTGAGATACTAATTCCTGTATTATTAATTTTTTTTGACTGAAAATGCTTTATACCTGAGTTTTTGTTTTTCTAAAACCAGAAGGAAGAAAAGGAATGCAAGATCTAAAATTGCATTAATAAAATTTAGTCCCCTAACACATACTGCAAAGCATTCACACCATGAAGTTGAAGCTTTTGTACATTTGGTCATGTTTTTTAATTTGTGCATTAGCCAACTGGGATAACAGTATTTTAATGCCGTTGAAGTGAAAACATATTTTTTACTCAAAATTTTTAAAGCTGTCACATATCTGAAACATAAATGAGACTCAGTCGATCCATTTTCCCTTCCTCCCCACTGAACGCAGGCTTGGGGCTTTGTGCTCCATCTGCCTCCAGCAGCTCTGTGCTCCTGCTCTCCTGGCCCATCAACACCTGTGAACAGCGAGCTTCCTACTAGCTATAGCTTCAGACCAGGGGCTTATAATTCTATCCTATTAAAATACAATATAATTTCAACAGGCAAGCTATTACATGGAAATATTTAAACCGTAGTTTTTTTTTTAATAGAGGAGGCCAAAAACTCACTAAAGTTTGCATATAATGAAAATACTTCAACAAGTGAAGCATAACAATACAATATTAAGTCTAATATTGGTGACATTTCACAGATCTTGTTAGAAATTAGGGAGCAGGCTTTATTTGAACTTTGTTGCCCTTATATTAGATTTCTTTTTTAAAATTAATTTATTTCCTTGTAGTTCTCATTATGTTTTTATTGCATTCATGGAATAGTGGAGCATTTCTCTAACTAATTTAACACCTGTAAATTCCCATGGCTGCTAATGAAAGACTGTGTAGACTACCAGATAAATTTCTAATTCATATTTCAAAGGTTGTGAGTTCAAATCCTATTAAGGTTGTATTTATTAATGTTTCTATTAGCTCTTTTCCATCTCTGAAGTTATAGATTTAATTAATACTATCAGTTTTTCTAAAGAAAGAAAACACATCTGCTCCACAATGTCACACAAAGATAGGACAAGGAAGAGAAGGAAACAAACTTAGTAAAAGGACAGATGAAATGTCACACTTTTCAAAGGGATAATGCCATTCTTACAGGGAAAGGCCTAAACCAATGAACAATGACACAACTGGAATCCTATAAATAGAAATAAATTCTAGTGTATATGAAACAGTGAAAATCCATAGTTTTTTCCATATAACACAACTGCAATGACTGAAGCTTTGGCTTCCGTTCCTTTCTAACATATTCCTTTTCTTACTGTATTTATCATTTAACCTCCCACTGCCTCAGTTTACTCATCTGTAAAATGGATGCAATACTTATTGACCTCCTAGTTTGATAATCCTTAATTCTTTGCACATCTACAGGTATTTCCATTAGAATTTTAAAGCTAATAAATTAAATGCAACTCCAATGGGATTTTGTCAGATTTAATTCATTAGTTATGAGATTCTTATTGGAACAGCTTATAGATGTTCAAAGGCTTAATTATAGCCAAAAAACAAGCACTTAGAAAACTATTAGCTATATCAAAAAGAATATATCTCTGGAAATAACCCTACCCAGTAAGACCAAGCAATCTCTAATATTGCCCTTGACTGACATAACTTTAAATGAAGCAGCATTCTGGAACAATGCTCTAATTTATGCTGATACAGTATCTACATCTGCTATCAGAAATAATTATGCCAAGGGTTCGAGGATTTTTTTAATATATTATTTTGCATATTAGATAACATCTGAGAAGCTGTATTTTGTGCAGCCACTAAGGAAAATAATTTGAGTGGTGTACAAATACACAATACTTGATTAGCAAGCAGGACGCTAGATTCCCTTCTTATTTCTTGAATGGTAATTACTTTTTTCAAAAACACATAATTTTCTCAGAGTAACATCATGTTTTCCACCTGTATTTGCAATTTACAAGTATTCACTGTAGTCTTACATTGACCTCCAAGTCATAAGGCTAAAAAAGTGGGTTGTTATCTTCATTCACTTCTTTAGTTTATTTTGCTTCTCCATCACTTCTTAATGAGTTTATAGCGTATATTTCCAATTAATGCGCAACAACATTCTATTGAAATTTAAAAGAATCTATTTGGACCCACAAATCTATACCTATAATTTACCTGGGTTCAAAAATCCCATCAAAATAAATCCATAAACAACACTTACAGGAATTTTTGAGTCAATCTAAATCCACATTTTAATATATTTGAGGAAAAGTGAACACATAAGTATCAGAAACACCTTAAAATGCAGCTTGTTCTCTCATTTGGCTTTCTCCTTAAATCCGTGTAAAACTGCTCAGGCACATTAGGCTCTGGTTCAGAGACAAAAATACCTATTTTCCCATATATACTTTGATAGCATGAGCCACCAAAAATCCCAAGGCCTATGGTCTCTGGTGGAAAGGCTTGTGAGCAGCACACCATAACTGACAGTAGGCATATGTCCTGATTCACAGGAGCCACCGTACAAGGTCAGAAACTTTTTCACCAACTTCTTGCATTAATTTGAACCCTGCTTTACATTGTGCCTCATGTTTGGGCCACGTTTATACCCTTAGCCCAATGACAGCTGCAGACTGTAGTTTCCCTGCCAGAATTTGCTCTCAAAAAGACTGACTGTCAAGTTCCTCTTTGTTCATTTTCTGGGAAGAAAAAAAAATAATATATATATCTGAGGGTCATGCTCTTGGTATTTTCAGAGCTCTAAAAACTCCAGAGACTTAAAGGAGACAGAGCTGACTTCTTGCTGTTGATCACAAACTCCATCGCAAGGAGAAAGAAGATTGAGGCCTTGATGTAGACTGTCAGGATTTATACCGAGGGGGGCTGCCTTCAAAAGAAGGCTGTGGATAAATAAAAAGCCAGATACCAGGCTCTTTAGACAGAGTGTTAGAATCAAGGTGCACAGGCTGAGGAGCCCCATCAATAGCATTTCTGCAACAACAACCTGCCAAGAAAACCAAGAAGGCTCTGAAAAATGAGTGAACGGGGAACGGGAGAAAGAGGTTTTTTATCCATATGGTAACAACATTCACATGGCTCCTAGTAGCATGCAAGATGTAGTAATGTACTTGAGAGGAAATCATTTTAAAATATATTGTCTCCAAATTCTTGTGATTCATACTAGCTTATAAAATCCTTAGGGCCAAATACCGCAGTCCCTCCTCAGCCCTCATTCAAGGAAAATCTGCTCAAAATCAATAGAAGTTTGCTTATATAAGGAAAAAGTGAAAACTAAGAATAAAATAGGGCTATGATTCACAGTATGCATGAAAATTGTTTTGGTTGTTCACACATGCAGACTATACATCATACTAAAAAGATGCTATTCAACTGATGACCTAGTTTTCAAAATCCGTAGGCATTTATTAATGGAACTGAACACAACCTTCAGAACATGTACGGTATCGCCTGGCTGATGGTCTACACAGCAACACATCTGAACGTCCTGCTCCATTCTGATAAGTGTTCCGAAACCGTCAGCCCCCTACATTGCACGAGCTGTCTTCCTCACACGATTATGTAGAAATATTTTGAGAAAAGACTATATATGATTTGGATGGAAAACGTTCTAATTTTCTTATGATGCATCTGCATAAAAATAACAGTCCTATCCATTTTATTATTTTACCTTCTAATAACAGAATCTGGGATTTATTTTGGAAGTTTGGAGTGCTTCAGAATAATTCATCTCTCACAAAAAACATTATCATGACAAATATTTAGCTATTATGCGGGTCATGTTTAATTCATTTTACTAAGTAAGAATGTTATTAGTACAGACGCTTATGAAAATAAGTAGGATTGGTTTATTATTTGTAAATAATTTGTAGTGAAGTTTTCCAAACAAACATGAAGAGGACAAAGACATTTCACAAAAGATGTAGATCAAGCAACAAATTATCATTCATACTCCTTTCTTACTTTTCCTTTTAAAAAAAAAGGGGGGGGTGGGGGGGAGGGGGGGGACACAGAAAACTCTACTCGGCATCAAAGACATTGATACAGCTTTTAGGGTTTCCTGCATTTAATCATCTCTGTGGAGAAGAGCAAACCAGTGGTCCCCTGGATTTCAGCCAGTTCCACAACCCTTCCACTCTTCTCTCATTAAATTTTCCACTTCCTTAATTCATCTTAACCTGTTCTTCACATTGTTATTAAGTTCCTGTTTTAGACTACAAAATGCAGGTAATATCACACAATAAACTCAAACTGTCCAAGTTTTAGTAGTACATGTACTACTGCTTTTATTCTTCAGTTATTCCCTTTTATTTTGTATTCATTCTCTACTCCACCCCTTCATCATAACTTTTTTTCTCAGACACACCACTGCAAACCCATCCCCGCTCAACCACTTCCATACTTTTAATTCCCTTATGCTCTCAGTTTCTCCTGCCAGCAGGTCTTTTTTCCAAACGGTTTCATGATACTTAAGGCTCTCCTTCCCCCTCACTTCTACCATCTTGTCTCTTTTCTGCTTTCTGCTCCTAATAGTCTTTACGTCTCAATCATTCGTTCGCATTCAACACGGCACATTTAGGAATTTTCCTTTTTTCCCCTCTTTAGCTTTCTTTCACAATACCTAGTCTTTCTCCTGCACCTTCATCCCTCTCTCGCTGCGAAAGTGAATTTTTCTCACCCTCTCTCTTCAAGATGTTTTCTGAAGACAAAGCAAGATTTCTCATCAGCTTTTTTAGTGACACATTAGTGCATCTCTCCCCCTTACTATGCAATAGAACAGCCTGTGTGTGCATAATGGGGTGTGTATTCTAGCAGATTGCAAGGATGGCGGGTGTTAAAATGCATATATGTGTGTGTATGTGCATGCTGGTATGTGTGGGTGCGCATATAGATGCCAATTGCCAGCTACACTCCTAGACTCTATGAATGACTGCAACATGCACCAGAATTTTATCGTTATTAAATTCTACTTCCAAACCGTACTGTAAAAATGTTTTGCCTTAAGCAAATTAAAGCAGATACAGAAGCTTAGTATGAAATAGGAAATGTCTCCACCTGATATTTTTGAATCTGTTAGAGAGTCTGAACGCAAACTAGAACATGAGGACAGTATGAGTGACAGGATGGTTATATTTTTAAATGAAAAAAAAAATAATCAAAACTGCTGTCTCACAATATGATATTGAAAGGAACAAGGGAGCCTGCTACTGGTTGGAGAAGTACCTGCCTGTTGACATGGGGCAGCTACAAGCAGAGGGGACAGGAATCCACGGGAATGGTGCAGACTGAGTAACAGAGGAGAGAGGAACAGGAATATCCGGTTGAGACAAGGACAAGCACGTAAACATAGAAATCTGCTCCTGAACCCAAGTCAATCCCTAAACTGAGGAGCCTCCATGGGTCTGAAAATGGCATGTGCTCTCTTTCAATGAACAAACTGTATTTTAAAAATTTAACTCTTTCCTGGAACCAGAAATGGAGATATCATCATCATATGCATACAACTTAATTTGACAGTTCGAACACATACCCATGAAAAAAAGTTTGTTCCATGAAGTGAACTGTAATGAGAAAGGAATGTCTCACGTCATTTTCTAGATTCCTGAAGTCCATTTAGAAATTGCAAACAATACACAAACAATATCACTTTTACAAATGAAATGTAAACTACTGATATATCTGCTTTTCAGAAAGCTTTTTTTTCATGTAATTTCTTGACAGTGAAGCACCGTGACTAAGGAGACTATGCCTGCTGCTAACGCCTTGCCTCCAAATTTTGCTGTTGCCTATTTATCCTTCTTTTACACCTGCTGTTTTCCAGTACAGACTGATAACTCAGAGGTCATGCTAATCTTCCTCTATCAAGCCAACTGTATTTTATCTGAGCTACCAATAAGAGAGGCACTTGAGTGCTATTGCACTTCTCAAAGAAGTACCTGGATGGTTCTCTGCACGTATAAGAGGTTGAATTTCCCATTCAGTAAAAAGCAAGAGCATGCAGAATATTTCTTTTTTCAAATGTAATATAAAATGGGCTACTTCATCATATATTAGCCCAGTGATATGTTGTTACCCACTAGCCATGAACCGTCATCCTTTTGTTCCTCAAGAGCTTGCCAAAGAGAGTTCACTTCTCCATGTATCCTGATCCAAAAAAAAAAGTAAAACATTCACCTTTCAAGCACACTGAGATTTAGAGGGCAAATGCATTAAGAGAGCAAAAATAGTTTTACTGTTAAGATACACTCAAGCAAACCGATTATAATCTGCACCCAAAAATCAGGAAAAATAATTTAATCTCTCATGTATCTCATTTAGAAATGCTTTTCCCTCTTTTCTGTCTGTCTGCCTCTCCTCTTTTGTAAAACAAAAAGGAGCAATGACAGTCGCTGCTAACACTCTTCAAGAAGGGTAAGTGTGATAACCAGAATTAAAGATAAACATGTGTCATTGGCAGAATAATACCAGAGATAGGAATAATTTCACAAATAATCTCACATTCACTTACTCATCAGTTCTACAAACCGGAACTTCATGCTATGCTTTCTATATTGAAGTAATAGGCCTTTGTTTCAAAAAGAAAAAATACATACATCTAAAGGTGAACGCAAACCTCTCTTTCATAAGAACTATATATATATTAGTGTTAACATTTGGTGGTACTGTTTTTCATTACTGTGGCTGCATGCTGACTACATTCAATTTAGTCTTCTGTCACCCTACTTCAGTTCCACAGACATATAATTGTTATTACATTTTCATCAATACTTAATTCACTTTGAAAATATAACAGTCTCTGACCACGTCTAGATAGGAATTTATGGGTTTCTTTTTCTTATCCACTATTGCTGCAATAATGAATTATCTCCGGAATTATTGTCAGATGTGTTTCTATTTTGAAATGACATCATTACACAGTGCTTTCTGACAACCATATATGAAGAAAGAGTAACTTTGCACAAGTCACGTTTCTCAGTCAACACAAGTTTACAATTTTAATAGTGCCATCAGTCAGATGGACGTAGAAGTGATTGTGTATTTCATAAGGTTCCAGAACTACTGTCAGCGAGGAGTTATGTGTCATATCCATACAGGAAAAATACTGAAAATATAAATTATCCTTCTGTCTTCTGTAATGTATTTATACAATGACTCTATTGAGCAACGTATAATGAAGAGACTTTTGACTAACAGAATACTAGCATGCTCAGTATGTGGAAAATCATGCAGATAAGTGTATTTTTGTCATTTTCAGCAGTAAGGAGACACCTAACTTTTCACCTGCCAGTTTTGCCAAATTTGTCAGAGCTGAGCAGCAGTTGGAACCACTCAGCTGTGCTTTCTTGTTTCTTCAAGCCATCAGCAACATGTCACCATTCAAGCAGATGCAGAGGGTAGACAGTGCAACGAGCACACACAGCAGGAATTGGAATCACTCAGTAATGTCACTGCCATGGCCACTAGAAGTTACAGTGGCTCAAAGCCAGCTAGATGGTACATGTAAATGATGGAAACATCACATCTACTACTCCCACATACTGGGTGAAAGGAATCTTGTCAATTTAATGTAGTTTTCCACTATGTGCATTTTATAAGTTACTGCTACCAAGAGATGAGTGGTTCCAAACACTCTGTGAAATGCAAGACAATATAAATGGAGGTTAATGACTACCTCAAGACCATAGAATCATAGAATGGTTAGAGTTAGAAGGAACCTATTTCCATCTAGTTCCAACCCCCCTGTCATGGGCAGGGACACCTCCCACTAGACCAGGTTGCTCAAAGCCCCATCCAGCCTGGTCTTGAATGCTTCCAGGGATGGGGCATCCACAACTTCTCTAGGCAACCTGTTCCAGTGTCTCATCACCCCCACAGTAAAGAATTTCTTTCTAGTATCTAACCTAAATCTCCTCTCTTTCAGTTTAAAACCATTACCTCTCGTCCTATCACTACACTCCCTGATAAAAGAGTCCCTCCCCATCTCTCCTGTACTTCCATCCCTTCCAGTACTGGTGCACTCTATCCCACTGTCCATGTCTCCAACAAAGATGTTGAACACCACAGGTGCCAGTACTGACCCCTGAGGAACACCACTGGTCAATGGCTTCCATTTGGACATTGAGCCATTGACCACGGCCCTTTGAGTGCAGCCATCCAGCCAGTTCCTTGTCCATCAAGTGGTACGTCCATCAAATCCATGCCTTTCCAATTTTGAGACCAGAATGTCGTGTGGGACGGTGTCAAACACTTTGCATAAAGCCAGGTAGATGACATCTGTTGCTTTCCTCTTCTCTACCCATGCTGTGGCAATATCATAAAAGGCCACCAAATTTGTCAGGCATGACTTGCCCTTGGTGAAGCCATGTTGGCTGTAACCAATCACCTCCTTATTTATCATGTGCCTTAGCAGAGATTCCAGGAGGACCTGCTCCGTGATCTTTCCGGGCACAGAGGTGAGACTGACTGGCCTGTAGTTCCCCAGGTCTTCCTTTTTTCCCTTTCTGAAAATGGGTGTTATGTTTCCCCTTTTCCAGTCAGAGGGAACTTCACCAGACTGCCACGACTCTTCAAATATAATAGAAAGTAAGTGGCTTGGCAACTTCATTTGCCAGCTCCCTCAGGACCTGTGGATAGATTTCATCAGGTCCCATGCACCTTCAGGTTCCTTAGATGGTCTCAAACCTGATCTTCCCCTACAGTGGGCGGCTCTTCGTTCTCATAGCCCCTGTTTCTGCCTTCTGCAACTTGGGCACTGTGGTTAGATGAGAGATGTTTATTTGATGAAAGTCTTGGCCCTTTCCAGAAGGTTCTCATGTATATTCTGTGGCTTTGAAATGGATTGCTAGCCTACACACTGTAAACAGTAGGCAGAAAGTGTTGAGTTTTCTGGAGACAGTAATCCAAACCCTGCATTACATGACAAAATTTCTAAATCATTCCTACCTGTCCAGAACTTTGATCATACTGCATTCTCCATTACTGGTCTCTAGGATGACCAGCATCTCTCCTCTTTGCAGGCATTACTTATTTAGACTACACAGAACAAATTGACAGGACTATATACTGTGACATGCAATCATTAAAATTAAAAAACATTTTCTGGAAACCATGAATGGAACTAGTACAGCAGAAAAGCTTTGCCTATAAAATGCTACAGGCAGTGAAGATCCCTTGTAACTTCTGTGTTTAGCTCATCAGAGCTGGGTGGTAAATACTCCTTTATTTCATACTTAGAAAGTATTGGGGGAAAAATTATATGCCCTTGAAATCTATGACTGGATTGTCTGCAGGAAAAAAAATAGGATGTGTTTAATGCAGTACATTGGAGCTGCCTGCAGAAAGCTAAATGTTGTCTTTTTTTTTTTAATGGAAGCAAAGGAAGTTCTTTTCCTTCATCTTTTGCTTATCTAATTTATTGTCATTAACCTTGCAGATAATAAGTCTTCCATCTTCTTCCCTAATGACAGAAATGAAATAAACTCATGCCACTTCAGCACTGCTTTGAAACTCTCCCTTCTGATGTGTCATCAAAGCAGCCCTGAACAGTCTTTAAAATGAGAGGGTTAAATGAACTGCAATTCTGCAGCGCTTTCTCCTCCCACCTGTTGAATCCCCTGACCTAGAAGTGAAAAAGCCACCTGCACCCCTACCCGCCAGCTCAAACTGCTCCACATGATTACTGCAGCTATATTCAGGATGCAACAGTGGGACACAGAATGACAGAAAATAATACTGAGACAATAACAATAGTAAGTGAAACTCAAAAGGAGAACAATATAATTGGGGGCAAGCTCACTGCTACCTGGACAGCCAGAACTACCTTTCTCAATAAACTCCACCGTAACTTAAATACAACACTTGCAGTCCTGACCTGGTAGCATTTCATTCTATTAAAATATCACTCTTCTTAAATTAAGCCAGAAGGACCCCAGATCTATAATTTTTCTTCCACTCAAAAGCATACTGCTGTTTTGGAAAACACCCCAATCTCCAAGGAAGATTATGAGAAATCCCAATCCATTAATACTCTTCCTTAGGAGTTAATTTCATCTCTATGTAAGTCTATAAAAGGGTTCTCACATGGAGGTCAATAGAGTTGAACTAAAGCTGTGCAAAATGTTCAAAGAGCCACATGAAACTATATAAAACTCACCAGGTCTAAGGTGTGCACTAATAATTTGAACCAGCAGGGCTATGCTCTAAATTTTATTGAGCCAGAGTACCTTTCATTAAAATCAGAATTGTAATTTTGAGCGCTATCTGGAATTGTACACATTTCTGGAGGCTAATTATTTCCCTTTTTTTTTTCCCCTCCCCTCTCCCCTTTCCAGTTTGAACGCTGTGGCTGTTGCACAAAGCCACTGGTATAAGTTTCATGGTTAGACTTCTGGAAGCCTAATTGGCTCAGTGTGACCAGCATGACACCGGCTGTAGCTAAGCAGAGAGCCTCTCTGTAGCTGACTTACATAATTCCTATTTCCAAAAAGTAGAAATTCTAAAAGAAACTCTTTTAAACACTAACACATTGTGTTCCTGTCTCCTGCTGTGGCTGACCCAAAGAGAACAGCCACCCGTCACTGCTCAGTCCTTCGGCTCAGCAGCAAAGGTCCGTGCTTCGGAAGGAGAGGTCTCGGGTTCACTCCCTCTGACAAAGCAATTATGTTGTTACAAACCTCTACTAGTTTCCACACAAAGTTTCACCACCTATTTGTGCAACCAGGGAGAAGGAAGTGAATCAGTGTTAACTCTTTACCTGGCTCTCCTAAAAAACCTAGAATAGGGATTCAAATTTGAAACAAAGTATTTCTTAGAAAACTTTCCTGTCGTCCATTCCCACTGTCTCCTTCAGGTTTCAAACCTACAACAAATCCAATGGCACAGAGCTAAGAAGTGCTTGTTTCCAGCAACTCTTGGTAATCACTCTACCTAAAAATGTTTGAGTATAACATACGCGCTTCACTCTCCTGATTACATGTGCAATAGGAGCGATTTAACAGCCACAAATTGTTTACAAGTAAGGTGAGTTCCAGATTCAGATGTAACGATGAAAAAAATTCGGATGCACCATCTACTAGGGGAAGCTGGAGCTTCATCAATCTTCAAATTACCTAAGTTTGGTTTTCATAGCACTTGCATGAATAGATGTATAAAAAAACAGCAGTAGAAGAAGTAACTCCTTATATATAAAAAAAATAAAATTAAATGAAAAAAGCTCCTTTGGAAGGGAAGAACTTTCAGAGAAGCACTAACCAGACCAGAAAAGGTGTGAAAGTCAGGGGGTGAGCTTGGCATATCATTCTCATCACTGTAATTTTTATTTAAGTAGTTTTAACTCAAATTGCAAGAGACTTGCTCTATTAAATATAAGTTGAACTAAAAATGTTGATAATAATTGAGCCTTTTAGACAAAATAGGATCAAGGACCTGGAAATGCTAGTATTGATTTTAGTGATTACAAAATAAGATATCATTGAATTTGATGAGGGCAATCAGAGCAAAAAGATGCAAGACATGAAAGAAATGAGAGATTAAAATTTAGTGAGAACTGGGTGACCTTAAGAACTCAAGTAGCAAGAGAGATGAAATTGGATAATAAGATGTTATTAAGCTAAAAGCTTGAAAAATAATAATTAAAAATGACCACAACCAACAGATGACCTATGGTAGAGTTAAGCAAGCATGCTGTGCTGCAAAGCCGCAGTGTCGTGTACTTCCAATATTCATGTATCAGTGTAAGGTTTGCTTTAAAAAAAAAAAAAAAAAAAAAAGGAAACTTGTTGACAAAATCCAATTAATGACCTTTATTGACCATGGCCTAGTGGTAGATATATAGCATTCTGTCTTACCTCCAGAATACCTGTAAGTAGCTGACATCAGAATTTACTTTGCTTATTTTAAGGGTAGAACATTCAGCATCTGTTTAAAAGCACAAAACTACTCTAGCAGTCAGTCATTGATCAAAAAAACTCAACCATACTGTACTGGAAAATGACCCTGAGATCCACCAATGAGAAATACATAATTATGGAGAGTAATTAAATTCACATTTTTGTTAGCATTTGGAAACTATTTTTTCCCTACTTTTCCCCCACAGATATCCAAAACACTGAACTATCTTAATTTTTGGTCATTGTCAGGGTCTTTTTTTTTTTTTTTTTTTAATGAATTCTCCCTTTAATCTGAGCAAGTGCTTACAGCCTTCTTGAAACTAGGAATTTTGTTCCCTTGTATAACCTACACCCTCCTGAGACATCATAAAAAGTAATGTTGAGAACTGGGCACGAGCAGCATATGCGCTAACCATCATGTTTTCCTCTCCCTTCCCCATTCCAGAGGCAGATTTTCACTGTAAAACACAGAAAACCAGACTCCACTATATCTTCTTTCCCTCCACCCACATTTTCATTTCAAGCCTCAGCTCACAGAAACATTTTGCAGAAGAAAAAAAAAGAAAAAAAAAAAAAAAAAAGAAGAAAATCAACTTTTCCCAGTGCTTTTTTTTCCAGTTGATTGCTACTCCCTGGCACCAATTATAAGTAACTGCTTCACAGCTGAACCAAAGCAGCACAGTCAGCAAAATCACAGCCTTGCCATCCTCAAGCAATCAGAGAGACTCAATGCAAAGGAGCAAAGGTGAGACAGACACCAGCCTAATAGGCCAAGGAGGAATATGTCTCTAGTTCTCCCCAGCCCAGGCAGCCTGGTTGGTCAGAATGTAAATTTCTGGTAAACAACTTCACTGCCCGTCTGATAAAGAACTGCAAACTCAGTAGACAGTACAAAACCACTGGGACAAGAGGGACTGCAGACCCTGCCACACTAAAGCCAGTGTCAAAAATAAAAGCATGTAATGAACTCACTGCACAGCTGGAGTGAGACTCCTCTGGTTGCTGGTCAATAGCGACAGAGGTAACAGAAAACAAAGACCATATTCATTGCATCTGCTTAATGACAGGAGACATCAAACAGCTGTCTGTACAGGCAACCTTCTGGGAGTTTGCAGTCTGCCTCAATATCATGCTTCACACCTTGATTCCTGGCTCTGGTCCTTGATCCTGCTTCCTACCTGCTCAGCCCTGATACCTCGTACATTTTCTTAATCTTGTCCTCTGTCATGCCTGCATTACAGCTTGTCCCTGGCTGGTCTGCTTGACCAACTCCAGCACTGCCTGCTGGCTTCTGCCTCACTGCTTAGATTCCTTGGCAGCCTTTCTCAGATCTAAACAATCCCCTCAATCCTGAATTAATGTATTTTTTAATTACTGTAGGTCCTTAATTATGACCCCAGAGCTTATTTGCTACTCTGTCATCAGCCTGGTCTACCTTACAAGCACAATCATCCTATCTGGGTGATGCGGGATTTGATTCTTCAGGTCAGATTTTCTTTGAACTCCACTGTAAGCCAGCACCACAGCACAGGGGGGTCTCTTCACATCTCTGCTGCTTACAAGCTTCAGCAGAGAAGACAGCTTTATCAGGTTTGACTCAGTCTCCTGTATAGTGCTCGGTCCTGCATGGTCAGGTTTAACTAACAAGTACCACAGAAGGTGAACAAAGAAAGACGATAAAGATAGATATGCATAACACAGAAAGCAGCTCAGATCACTTTGATAGCACACCCTGCTAACTGTTGGCAACTGCTAAGGCTTTAGTAGTAATTTTGGATATGGTCAGGTAACTTTTTGCACGGATCACTACAGAAGTGCCTGTCCTTCTCATTACTATCTCCCTGACTGATCTAGCAACAGCGTTAGTGGATGCTGAAGTGGATTACATTAACCTATTTCTCTGTATCCATAATGAAGTACTATATGGTCTCTCTTAAGAGAGAGAGTGAAAAATAATAAGCAGAACACAAAGACAGTTATAACACAAGCATGAAAGCTGCCTAGGGCAGCAGGTTGGTGCAGGCAGCACAGTCAGAGACTCAAGTGAGAAACCCCCTCCTGCTCCCACAGAAGCGCGTGTGTCCAAGCTGGCTCTGTGACAGCACTGGGGCATAGGCTTGTTGGAAACACATTACACCTTTCTGAGGAAGGGACAGTTATCAGCTAGTACCCCTCAGCCATCAGTCCTCATGCTGCCCCACAGAGCTGCTGGGCTAAAGGGGACAAAGAACTGAAAGAACAAGATAAAAAGATCATGGCCAGATGTGGGGTGAATACTCACTACTAGGGAAGGATCAAGAAGCTTTGAAGCCATTTGTGAAAAAGCTACAGTAAAGGCAGAGAATGTATTTTAAGAACAAGAACGTGATCTGGGCAATCAATTCACTGTTGGTGAACTCAAACTACAGAACCATAAGTTGATGAGTTGCCTGTCCTTGAGTGACCAAGGATTGCAAGATCCTCTCTGGCATCAGGGCCAGGCCACTCTATAATCCTTCATCACTTAATTAATAACTGTTACTTTTTGGTGCATATGCAGGTCAGAAATCCAATAGCTGGTGCAAGTCTTTGTCTCATTCTGCTTATACATCAACCTTGCTGACTTTCCTTGTTCACTCTGCTAAATACAGTACTAGCTGTGAACTTCTACAAATTGTAGAGTTCCCTCTTTCCCCAAGAACAGAACCCCCTTCTTCATTTCCCTGTCTTGCACTCTAGCAAACATGAACACCTGCAATACTCCACCAATTTGCATGTACACAGTTTTCTTACAATCCTCCCACAAAGTTAAGAGAGAAGCTTACATAAAGCCTACCAAAGACTTACGTCCACTGACCAGCTCCATGAACAGCAGCAGTTCAGGGATGATGATCCATAAAGCCTGCTGCAAACACACATCATCGTTCACCTTGGAACAGCAGGGAAAAGTGGGATTGAAGCACTTGTCCCATGTCACACAGGAAATGATGGCAGAGACTGACAGTACTCTGGGAATCAACACTTCCTTGGGAGGGTAGTCATCTGTAGAGGACATTCCTTTATCCTCTCCAAAGCAGCTGTATTAAATTATTGTCATGCTTTCTTGTTCTACAATTCATTGTAAGAACTGCATTTATAATAATTTTTAAACTTGCATATGAAAATTCCCATTAATGCAGAAGTCATAAGCAGTACTTAGTGATGCTCTCTTCCAGGGGTCCCTCTTTTCTCACAAACATACAAAACCACATAACGACCAAACTAGCAAACAGTATTTCACTATTTTTCTTTCACTTTCAATAATTCATAGCCCTAATATTTACTCTATTACCTGTGCAACATAAATATGAATGACATGCCACTACAAACTTTAGTTCTGACTAGATCAACAAGGAACTCTTGCCCTTGTCCTAAAGACGAAAGACTGTCACTGTCATTTGTAACAAAAGTGACCAAATCTTGTAACTACAATCAAGTAACATATTATTCTAGAGAAATATCTCACTAGTTTCTAAATGCATTTCACAAAATCATGAGATGAGCTTTAAATACATCGGAAAAACCACACTGAAATTATTGTACTGCATGGGAGTATTCACAATCTTTTTATTGCACCACAATGTTCTGAAAGATCTATGCTTCACATTCAACAGGTTTTCCATTTTACATATTTAACATTACAGTGCAGTAGCAAAAACAAAGGTTACTCCCTGCTTTCCCTGACTGATTGATTACACCTTAGTTTTAGAGGAAAGAAAATTTAAATCTAATTTAGGAGGGGAGAATGGAAAGCACTACGCTACCAAACTATCCACCTATGCACAAATAGGTGCACAAATTTCCCTGAAGTAGAAACAGCATTCATCTATGATTTCATTGAGTTAATCTATCCAAAACCTAGAAACTTGTGATGACACAAATCTGCTGGCACATTCAAAAGGTTCTTGCATTTCTCTAATGCTACTACCGATAATGCTTTATCCTAACTTTCTTCAATGCACAAAAGTCAATGTAGTTCAGCCACTAGCAGCACCAAGGTTAGCATTTTACTGGTTTGTGTTAGCACCGTGCAAAAGTAGGAATCTGCAACTCTGTCATTCCTTAAAGAGTCATAAGTATCTGGTGAGAGATTGTCACCTTATATAGTCAAGGACAATCTGGATTCCTGAACTATGAACGAACACTTACTCAGTTAATACAGACAACTTCCCCACCACCCTCACCCCCAATTTCTCAGTTTACTAAAGGAATAAAACAGGCAGTTCTCTTTTTTTTCCCCCTCCCTCATGAAGGTCCCCTGGTTCAGGGAACCCATCTGTAGTTCTCCCCTGATACATCCATCAAAGCGCGTACAGAATTGTCTTCAAGATCAGTGTTTAATAGCTCTTCTAATAACGTCAGTTCATATCTGATCCTTTTTTTCACAAGGTCTTCCTTTTTCGCTTTAAGCAAATGTTGCCTTTCTATTGCCAGAGCAACCACTTCGCCTCTTTTTAAAAAAGAATAGAACAGGATAGAATATTTCAGCTGTAAGGGACTTACAATGATCATCTAGTCCAACTGCATGACCAATTCAGGGCTGACCAAAATTTAAAGCATGTTATTAAGGGCATTGTCCAAATGCCTCTCAAACACTAACAGACTTGGGACACCAACCACCTGTCTAGGAAGCCTGTTCCAGTGTTTGACCACCCTCTTGGTAAAGAAATGCTTCCTGATGTCCAGTCTAAACCTCTCCTGGTGCAGCTTTGAACCATTCCCACATGTCACGGAATCACGTGGAAGAGTTGGAAGGGACCTCTAGAAATCATTTAGTCCAACTTCCCTGCTAAAGCAGGATTGCCCAGAGCACATCACTCAGGACTGCATCTAGGCGGGTCTTGAAGATCTCCAGAGAAGGGGATTCCACAACCTCCCTGGGCAGCCTGTTCCAGTGCTCTGTCACCCTCACCGTAAAGAAGTTTTTTCTCATATTTGAATGGAACTTCCTATGTTCCAGCTTGAGCTCATTGCCCCTCATCCTATCGCTGGAAACCACTGAAAAGAGCTCCAACATCCTTCAACCCACCCTTTAGATACTTGTAAACATAAATAAAGTCTCCCCTCAGCCTTTGCTTATCCAGGCTAAAGAGTCCCAGCTCTTTGAGCCTTTTCTTGTAAAGGAGGTGCTTGAAACCCTTAATCATCTTAGTTGCCTTACGTTGGACTCTCTCCAGTAGTTGCCTGTCCCTCTTGAACTGGGGAGCCCAGAACTGGACACAGTATTCCAGTGGTGGCCTCACCAGAGTAGAGTAGAGAGGGAGAACGACCTTCCTCAACCTACTGGCCACACTCTTCCCTATGCAGCCCAGGATTCCATTGGCCCTCTTGGCAACAAGGGCACATTGCTGGTGCATTGAAAGTGTGCTATCTACCAGGACTCCCAGATCCTCTTCCTCAGTAGTGCTTCCCAGAAGATCCACCCCTAACCTATTTTGGTGCCTGGGGTTCTTCCTCCCCAGGTGCAGGACCTTACATTTGTCCTTGTTGAACCTCATTAGGTTCTTCTCTGCCCAGCTCTCCAGCCTGTCCAGGTCACGCTGGATGGCAGCACAGCCCTCTGGAGTGTCGGTCAGCCCTCCGGAGTGTTGGCCAGCCCTCCCAGTTTGGTATCATCAGCAAACTTGCTGAGGATACACTCTGCTCCCTCGTCCAGGTCATTGATGAATATGTTGAACAGGACTGGGCCAAGTATTGACCCATGGGGGACACCACTGGTCACAGACCTCCAACTTGACCCGCTCCATTAATGACAACCCTCTGAGTTCTGTCACACAGCCAGGACTCAATCCACCTCACTGCTCCCTCATCTATCCCACACTTCCTTAATTTTCTAATGAGGATGTTATGGGAGACAGTGTCAAAAGCCTTGCTGAAGTCAAGGTGGATGACATCTGCTGCTTTCCCTTCATCTAACCAACCAGTTATATCATAGAAGGCTATCAGATTGGTCAACCATGATTTACCCTTGGTAAATCCGTGTTGACCAATACCAATAACTTCTTGATCTTCAATGTTTTCAGAGATGACGTCCAGAACAAGCCACTAGGTCCTCCTTCTTGCCTTTTTTGTGGACTGGTGTGATGTTTGCCTTCATCCAGTCCTCAGACACTTTTCCTGCTCTCCAAGGTATCTCAAAATTGATAGAGAGTGGCTTAGCAATAACATCCGCCAGTTCTCTCAGCACTCGTGGGTGCATCCCATCAGGGCCCATGGACTTATGGATGTCTAGTTTGGCCAAATGGTCTCTAACCCAGTCCTCCCCAATCAATGTCCTATCATTAGATACCAGGAAGAAGAGGTCAGCTACCAGGGAGAAGAGATGAGCTTGGAACAAAAAGCCATGGCACAAAGGAAGAAAAGCATTAGAAAGAGCAAGATATACAGCAATCAACCATGGAGGAATTACATAACATTTACGTGTTTGAGTCCCATTCCTGCCCTCCCTACCCCTTCAATAAAACGGTGGGAATAGAGCAGAACACTCCCCCAGTTCAACGTTTTCACAGGTCCTGAGACAGAATTAGTATTTTTAGGGAACGATGCATGAAATAATTTCTATAGAAAAGCTGCAGACTCAGTGTTACCTTAATCTTGTTATAAAGCAGCAAGGATTGTTCAATATATCCTATGAAAGAACACAAAAAAAAAGAGGCCTTAACTGAGTCTACCATTCACTGAATTCCTGAATGGGTAAATAAAAGGATCAGATCATTAGGGCAGGAATGTGGACAGTTTCTATTGATCCTCCCAAGGCCATTTAATTATTTATAATTTCCTTGATTACATGTGAAAGGGGTCAAATCACTTTTGTAACACATAAGGTTTTTATGTCATTTTTCAGCTGGCAAGGTAAATGATTATGGCTTTTTCCCTCTAGCTCCAGATGGGCTATTGTTGTTAATGTCTGTTATGTTAATAGAGTATGCAATATTAAGGAATATAAGATATTTATAACAAGTTATAACAGAGCTATGACCCAAACAAATCAGATATAAAATTTTAATGAATTGGTCCCTGAGTATATTAATTTAGTTATAGGGTAAAAAAACTAGCAAATATATTTTTTCTCTCTAGCACACCAGAAAAACATTAGCCAGGGTCAAATGCTGTTGTACACTACTAAAAGAGAAAAGTATGTTAGAAGGTGACATACAGTTTAATTTCAGGAGGATTTCTTAGTAATATCACTAATTATAAACAAAAAGCTGAAGTACTGTTTTCCACAAGATGTTCCTCATATGATAAAATGCTGAGAATACACATACATAGAAACCATGATCGTAAAAACCTAGCAAAGCTCTCTGTTGGATTTACCATCATTTGTAGTGGAGTAATATATCCACGGTCAGAAAGTTTTCAGTTCCTTCTTGGAAGCAATGCCTTTTTGCATATCTGTATATATATACACATAAACACTTAATGGATTACTGATCCTAAGGAATATTTCCTTGGGATACATTCTTCATAGATTCCTACAGGCTAGCTTTAAAAACTGTGTAGGAAGTATACCACCTTTTTTTTTTCCATAAAAATGCATTCAAGTTCTGTAGAATTCTCCCACAGCATTTTTATAAAGGTCTTCTGGAAAAACCGTAAGGAAATTCATAACAATTAAAAAAAAAAAAATTCTACAGATCCTACAGATCATAATGTAAACTCTGCTCTATTTTCTGTAGCCTTATTAGACTACTGATAGCATTCAGTATCAAGCATGAGATTTTTTCCAACAAATCAATGAATCAATCAATGCAGGGATTTTGGGGCTTTTTTAAGAGTTCACTTGCTAGAACATATAATAGTTGCACACAAATTCATTTGCCTAGTGAATATCAATCCAACTATGCGACTTGCTGTTACACAAGTCTTTAATACAGATGTTTCATTTTGCTCCTTTCTGTCTCTCTCCACTTTTATACTTAAATTTCTCATTTCATCTTTACTCAACTCAATTACCCTTCAGGATAATCTGTCCATACTTTTCTATATACCCACTTAATTAATAGCTCTGCCATTGCATTATGACTGTCAGAAATGTTACATTAGAAAGTGTTGGAGGTTATTTAATTACACTGTATTAACCATTCATTCCCATCAAAATTATACTCCTATACGCTCCCATGCCTACAGAAATAAATAGAGGAGATTTAATTCTCTCTTTTCCCTGGCTCTTGATCACATGTGTCAGTGCTGCATTGTTGAAATTATACCTTCTTGAACCAAATGGATCCTGATCCCAGAAACACCAGTTCAGCAAGTGGTGTCACCACCGTGCTACATGCAGGCCTCAGCAACTCATCTGCAAGAAACTAGCGCCTCTGACACAGCAACAACTTCAAGAACGGCTCTAGATGGCTGCCAGAGGACAATGTGTCTGGTGTCCAGCGACAAGGCCTCCTGCAGCCTCTACACCAGTAAAAGCTTACTAAAAATCCTTGCTGGGTTTTTTTTTCACATCCATACCAATATGACTTCTGCTGGTCTTCGGGATGTTCTAGAAATACATGGCATTATACTTTACACTCTAACATATTTGTTGTCCTTTGTGATTCTTGGCAGTCTCCAGGATATTTTTTTTAATGTTCCAATTGCCATATAAACCATTAAAAGCTCCCGTAAACACAAATATTAATGTACTAATAATGCATACTCCACTATGCTGCAGAATAATTTGCTTTTACTACAGTTCTGCTTTGTACAGAGTGCAATAAAAACAGCATCTTGGCATTTTACATTCATATCCTCTCAATTACTTTAATACCATTAATTAAGTTCTAAGTTTACAAGTTAAATGTTGTTTACTTTTCTGCCTGCCAACATGCAAATACGATATCAAATCTGAGAGTTAAGTTAGGTCATCTTCTACTTCATGAACAAGAGTCAGCAGAAGTTGAGTCTATCACTTAACTCTTTGCTTAGTGTCATCTATAGAAATTCACAGAGCATTTCCCACTTGGGGCACACTATTCTAGAGATTTTACTGTTTGACGAGAACTAGAAGGACAGGGAAAGAATCCTAACAGCTGCTTTTCTAACTTGGTCAAAAAGGTATTAAATATATACCATGCTTCACAAAATTCAACACTTGAAAGCTTTGACTTGTGACTGCTTTCTGTGAAATAATTGCTTATTGATACCTCTGTGCTCTGTTTCCCATTTCTCTATGAGTACTTCCCCCATGCACTAAAAGCACACAAAGAATCTATCCCCAGTGGAACCAAACCAGTTGAAACCTTCTCCTGAGAAGTGCTCAGAAACAATCTCTCACAGCCATACTACATGGAGAACCTTATTCATCTGGGGAGAATCTATTCTCATTTGTACCTTATAATGACATTTATGATACTTTTTCTGTCATAATATTTGGGAAAATATGAAAACAATAGAAGAACCATGAGTCTAGCTTGTTGTCTGTATTCACTGCCTCTAAACGACACCTTGGTGAAAGTTTAATTCAGGACACTAGGATCCAGTCAGCTATGAAGAGTTGAAAAGGGAGAAACAAAAACTAAGCAAAATGGAAGGGCCCAGTTGATATTTTAAAAACTGCTACATGACAAATAAGAGCCCTTTGCAGAAATTTATGGCAGCAGCAACAACAACATGGAAGCCTAACATGATCTAGTGAGAATATCATCACCTACTTAGCACGCTCCCTTTTCTGTAGTCTAGAGGACTAGGGTCCTACCTACCACAGTTGGTTCCACCCAAAGAGTGAGTGGGAAATGAAAAGCCACCGTTAGAAGACTCATGAGGAATGAGGAGAATGTGTTTCTTGTGATAAAGCCAGAGTACTTTGGCTCACACTGGGGCTAAATTGATAGCATTCCACATCCCATGCTATGCAGATGAAATTTTAAAGCATCTTTTAAGTTAATTTCTCACTAACAAATACCTTGGAATTCAAAGCACTGACTATATTTCACAAACTCAAATATTTAATTGTTATCAGATATTGCAGTTTACATTCTTCACCACTCTGAAGCAAGACATGTAGCAAGGAAGCCAAAAAAAATTTTGTTTTGTTGTTTCATCATTCACATCAAGTAGTTGCATTAAATATCTCATTAAAAATTTTTATGGCATGATAAAGAAGCAGAAAGAGAAGACATCTGGATGACAATTTAATTTATCAACTGCCTTCTATCCATTAATCTCAGGGCTTTTGAAATCTACTGTAAAGTTCACCCCTGGACAGGAAGTATTATAACAGTCACTTCGCTCAGAAGTACACTGGGATAGAATTTCTGTTCTCTTAGCTATCACACCACTCTTTCTCTCAGCTTCATCTGAACAAAACTGAAGGATATTTGAAATCGTCCTCATCAAGTTATCAGGAAAAAAAAAAAAAAGAAGAGTATAGAAAATCAAGAGAATAAGCAGAAGAGATCCTACCATCACTGTTACGCTCTCTCCAAATGTATATAATAAAACCATCATCTTCAGCCTTCATCCATTGCCATCAGCTTATGATACATGCACAGCTACTACTGCTGTCCCTCCCTCTCTCTTCCCAGTCACGCAAGTATTGAACCTGCCACCAACAAATATAAAAAGGCTGTTTGACATGTGCTGGTTTCAATGACCAGAAACTCTTCCCACTAGGAAGACGCTTCCAAATGACAATAATCAAATGCAATGTTGGTTTTTTTTTACAAGCACTAGCAAAGAAAGCTAGTTTATCTTCAGATCTCAAATCACCTATATGTAATAGCATACACTAATACTTCTGTTATGTAAAAGAAACCACCCACATGCATAAATCTAAGCAACGGTATAAGCTCCACATAAAGAAATGCATTTTCTTACTTTGCCGTTATGTTAATAAACCAGTGAAGAACTTTGGGACTGTTCCTAATGTCGAAGATTTAGTTCTCAGGGAACACAAACAACAATGGGCAAGGAGTTCTGTTTATTTAAAATTATAAATAGATGCACACAAAAATTTCCAACCTCTGCTTGATAAAATGTATCGCATAGCTAATAATTAAATTAAATAGATCTAAAAAAAATGTTTTCATATTAGGCATGAAAACTTAGAAAAGCACATACATACCGTTTCAACCATTTAGTAGACCAAATACTACTCACTGCTTTGGCAAGTGGAAAGAAGAAAAAAAATATACATGCCCTAACCAGAAGCTGATAGCCCTCATGGCTGCCCAGGAATGCCAAATCCTACAGCTAACGCTGCCTTTCCTCCACGATCCCTGCCATGCCATGCTGGAGGACTGGTTCCTCCACTTTGGGAAGAAGGAGGAAAAGGCAAAAGAGGTCAACAGGGGCCACTGTGACACTATATTAATTTCCACTGTAAACTATTCATTACTAAAGTACAGCTTTTCCCCGCTTCCCTCCAGTGGAGCCCAGCTACAGAACACAGGAACACTGCAGGGATTTGAAATGGTGCAGAAGTACAGCATTTATTTTATATTTCAGATTTTAGAAAATAACTTCTCTTTTTTTTTTCAGGCTTCAGACTGACAAGAGGATCAGGAGAACTCTACAGGCACAGTGTTGCAAACATCCCCTACACCACCCCAACACAGGGGTGACCCTGAGCACCTGAGCTGCAAACGTCCCCTCTCCGTGATTGCTGCAGTATGGAACACAGAGATAAAAATAAAAAGCTCCCTTCTCTTTCCACTCAGTACTGCCATTCACATAATCACTACCCGCTACATTTAGGTTTAATCCTAATTATGAACAAACAAGGAGTCATAATCTCAAAAAGCAACTTTAACATATCAATGCCTATTAGCTTAACAAAGCCCATTCTTTCAAAAAAAAATAAATCAATTAGCAATAAACAAACCCACAGACTAAGAGTTTCATTAACAGTTATTTTTTCAGGCGTTAACAGGACAAGAGTATAACACCACAGAAGTCTTACTAAGAGTAAAGAATTATTTTGTGGAAAAATTGTAAAGATATTCTATATTAAAGCAGCAGGGGAAAAGATTTGGAAGTTGTATGGCAGCTGTTTCAAATAACCATCATTTGCAACTATACTACAGATTTTTGATTTTTCTTTGATAAAGTAACACAAATCTTTATGCACTGTATACTGCTGAATTTTGGATTAAAGCATTACAGTCAGGGCTGTTCATTTCAGAGATAGAGAAGACAGTAAAGCTCATTTTCAAATAAAATTATCCATGTATCAGAAAGCTGTAGAGATGAAATAGCACTGGGTAGAAATTCAAGCTAAAGCAAGTTACAGAAATGTTCCTTTGCTTGTGTACAGTCTTGTACAGTACATGTATACAATGTGCCTTTTTGTATTTAGAGATCATCATTAAGTGTTTTATGAGCATCACAGCTCTGTTCAAAAGCAGATCTTTTGCTCAAAGAAAAGCAGACACACATTTTCCTTCTGAGCCTGTTGCTTTGTTCCTTTTTTAAACACCCTTGCAGCCATGAGGGTACTGCATACCTAAATACAGAGTGATAGTTCTCATTTCTCTTGTTTACAGTGACGATGCCACTTTTTAAAAAACAGTTGACTTGCATTTCACATCACCCTTTCATTAGCTCATCTTGCTTCTCTAGGTTATCCCAGCCATTCATCACCCCAAATTACATGTAAAAATGAGTCCAGAAGTCATCTGATTTGCTGTCTTCTCATACTTGGAAAGCTTCCACAACAAAGCCTGGGAGAGCACTCTTTTAATCATTAAGGGGGCAGAAGGAGGCAAGGCACAGATTCAGTTCTAGTTCTATTCAAATCTTTCATTCTCCTTAGTCTGTAAGAGAAACATCAAGTATTTTAAGGCATTTGCTTGTTTGCGGGTGACTTGTGTACATGTGTGAGAACATTAACAAGAAGGAGCTGATCTAAAATGATAGATGTTGTACTTCCATCTGAAACTTATTTCTATGGCCCGTCTTATCCATGAAGAGGGTGAGCTCCAAATTCTGACCCTTGCCAGTCACTGGAGCCCGCCAAGGCTCCTGCTGGGGGCCGCTGCCGGCAGAGCCAGGCTGGAGAGCCTGGTCTCACCTCTCAGGCAGCCACAGCCACAGCCGTGCTGTCATCCTTCCCTCAGAACTTCCCAAATCAAACGAGACAAACCCTTTTGAAGCCTCTATCAATCTAAATAAACATTACTGAATGAAAAGCTGCCTCAGAACAAGCAAGGCCCAGCTCAAACCTCGTCTGATCTCAGCTCTCCAAAAGCAGGTCATAAAACAATCCAATTGCCCATGGACGCCTCACTTCTCCCTTGCGAATGAGGTATCTGACACCTACCCCACTAACCCGTGTGACTTCACATTTCTCCAAAGCTGGTTTTGGTTTGCCTTTTCCTCCTAAAGTCTATCTTCACTACAGAAAATAGTTTTTTAATGTCCTTTGTGCCAGAGTTTATCTGTTATAAAGGTAAAATATTTCAGGCAGCGCTGTGACTAACATTAAGAAAATACTGAGGATACTGCGCAACAAGCAAGGCCCAGCTCAAACCTCGTCTGATCTCAGCTCTCCAAAAGCAGGTCATAAAACAATCCAATTGCCCATGGACGCCTCACTTCTCCCTTGCGAATGAGGTATCTGACACCTACCCCACTAACCCGTGTGACTTCACATTTCTCCAAAGCTGGTTTTGGTTTTGATATGCCCGGCCTTTTCCTCCTAAAGTCTATCTTCACTACAGAAAATAGTTTTTTAATGTCCTTTGTGCCAGAGTTTATCTGTTATAAAGGTAAAATATTTCAGGCAGCGCTGTGACTAACATTAAGAAAATACTGAGGATACTGCGTGGCAGATTCCAGCCAGGCTGGCTTGTAAGAGACAGAAGTACATGTTTGCAAAAACAATAACGTCTAACAAAAATAAAAATATCTTTTCCACCGGTGTTAACAAATGATGCATATTTCTTTTGTCAGCAAGCTGTATTTTTTCCTTTTAAACTTTTATAGCATTCAGAAAGATATCTTAAAACGTAACTCAAGCTAGAATAAATGATGGGCCAAGGAAAATAGTGGTGTAAGGCAATACGGTGACTTGAAACTCATTGCGGACGATGACTGCCTGAACGCAATATTTTAAAACTCAAGTGTTCTGTAATTATTGCAGATTTTTCACACTTCCAACAGCATACATTTTTAATGTATGGTTATGATTGGTTTAAAAATCTTTATAACCCCTAGAAGTGTTTAGTGGTCATATAGGAATCACAAAAATGTAATTGAAGGATATGGGATAAATTAATTTGCATCAAAGTAACTACAGATTTCCATAGAGTTTGCATTGTTGGGTTTTCTCCTCCAAGAAAGCTATTCCAAATTTGCGATAACATTAGTGAAAACAAAACCACACAAGTAGGAGGGGATAAAGGAAGGACTGGGGTATGTCTTGGTGAGTTTGTGCAGCCTCTACAAATGCACTTACCAATCATACAGTGTTCTCAGTGGTGCCTACATTTGCTGAATTAATTTTTCTCTACCAGGGACATACACTTTGAAACAAAAATGGATTAAATGTGCTGCTTGAGTTTCCAGAGAGATATAACAGTTATATTAATAGTGACCATATTTAGGGAAAAACACCAAGAAGGTTATTTGTATTTGTTGCTCTTAAGGAAACTTGGAGTCAAGATCAAAGGGCACTTTGATTTGTTTGAAAGTTGTAAATGATCCATTTCCAGATTTTATAAAGTTAGTGTGCAATCTGTGAGTACTTGTGCCATAATCGAGAAGGAAGGTTCTTCAGCTTCACGTGTCAATGCTGTAAACATGAAAATCTGGAAAATATTTTCCAAGCAGGCAGCCATGTGTAAAATTTACCAAACCTGTCATGAAAGAACTGCAGCTGCAGAAGTGCAAACTTCTCGCTGCATCTTGAAGAATCCAGATGGGGGGATGTGAAAAAGATATTTTTTTCCATGATGGAGGGTTCCAGCTGGATTGAGTTGTTGGTGCCATCAACTTTTAAAGCAACACTTCACCCAGTAATGAAACACTGATTATCCAATCACAAACAACAGAACAGAGGAATCTCTTTAAAAATAAAATAGAAAACCCCCTAAGTTAATTACACCAGTATGTGAAAGACTGTGGGCTAATTTATGACCATTTTGCAACATGTCCAGATGTCACTGTGCTGAGACCACCAAAGTTATATTACGTGAAACAAAAAAAATAAAAAGGAAAAATATTGATTCAGAATTAAACAGCAGTCCAGAGATGCTCTTGAAAAGCAAAGGTACAAAATGAGATTTGAAATATATGTATTTATATTGTGTATATGTGCACATATACATACTCACAAACCCACATAGTCTCAAAATCGTCCCCACTTTATAGCACTTCTGTGGAATCTTAGGTGGAATAAAGCTTTGACCACCTCTTCACTCAGGTCCTTTCATCACTGCAGAGAAAAGGAAAAGCAGAGCCGTGTTCCTGCCTCACTAACCCTGATGAGTCAGTTGCTTGGTACCAGACCTCTATTCACCCTCAGTCACCCCCAGCATGTTTAAAAGGACCAACACAGGTCACTGTAAGCACACACAAAGGAGAATAATTCTGTGAAGGCTGAAAATGAGTAATAAGCACACCCCATCCATTTTCCCACATACTACTTGGTCATATATTCTTTTCTAGCTCATTTTCTTTGAAGATGCCAGGAGATACAGAGACCGGTATGCAACAAAAATCTTTGTCAGTGCTTTCAGCATCTTTACCCACCAAAGCTCAGTACAGTAGGAAGAGTTACGCAGAGAACTCAGGTCAGCTTTCAAAAGAAAAAAAAAAAAAAAGTTGAGGTAAGCTGTCAGTCACACACCTGTTTTACGCAAGCCAAAATAGAGCTGAAAAAAACCTACTGAGCAGTCTTAAATAAAAATCACTATTAAATCACTTACCTAAAAAGATACAATTGTCAAATTTAAATCCAAGACATCCCTATAATGGTTCAGAAAAGTCTAGTCTTTTGGTTTAAAGTTCATCCCTTTACACCGAAGCCAATTCTGGGAGCTCATCTCTGCCAACCATCTTTTAAAATCTTCACAAACCTATGCAGTATTTGCTTTCCATTTATAGTTATATTAAAAACCTCTTAGGATAAATTTAAAAATGACATGTATAAACTACCAGATGGCATAGAAAACAATGACAATTTGATGAATATAGAAACCAGTGCAACTATTTCTAACACCCCTAATATGTAATATTTGTGATATGTAATATTCTGGTATAATATACACTATTTCAAAATGAAATCTGCACTTAAATGCCAATATTCTCTCCTTCTGGCTTCTCACTTTATGACACTAACATAGGATCTCATTCACCAAGCCAATTGAAATTTTAATAAAAGAAAGCTGGAGTTTCTAATAAACTCCCGCAGCGAGCGGATAATACTAAACATCTTTAGCAGCATGGTGTTCTTTATTATTATTTTAGCTGTATATTAATATGCTAGCATTTGTAAACTCTCTAGTGTCACCGGATTTATTTCAAAAGGCTTCTCTGCATTCTTCTTTTGTGAAAAGTGTTTGTGACAACGAAATAATAATTTCAGTGGGTCTTTACTATATAGATGTCTAAAACGAAAAAAGAAGATACATCTTACCTTAAAAAGGAAAGTTTCGATATTATTTATTTGCCATTTGGGAAGACAGTATATTGAATTTTCTTGTTGAGGGTAAAATTACAACAGCAAGACTGGCAGCATTCACCACACACATGAAGATTTATTACAGATTCTGATACAGATAAACACATGTGCTTTTTCCTGCCTCAGTTCTGCACCCACAGCCAGGTGAAATGTTCACAGAATATGCTGCCCACGCACCGGCCAAAACCTTCCCCTGCTCACAGCCAACAGCGTGCCAGGTAGTTAGATTGCTTTAAATATTTTTCAGACCTCATCAGCATCTCTCACAGCCCTGCAAAGCACGTCCACCCACAGAGAGCCCTGGAAGGCATCAGAGCCCAGACCCAAGCTTTTGCTTTCCACCCTGGCAACATAGAGCTTTTCCCTCTGGGACCCAGGCTGCTGGGCTGCTTCAGCTCCTCTCCCGTCCCTCAGCTGCTAGGATTTTAACGCCGCTGGCGTTAGTGGTTGCAAGAGACCCAATAAAGCCTTTGAAATCAATCCCAAAACAGCCCTTTGTCTTCAGCAGACATAGCGTAAGACATCTAGGAATCAAGTCCTCCTCTTTTGAACACAAGAATCTGTCTACAGCATTCAATTCAAGCAGGTTGCCTCCAGTATTTGTGTGGCAAATCAATTAGCAGCATGTTTAACAACATATATATAAAACCTTGTACTAATTTTCATAGATATTAAATTTAGCTTTCAGTTGTTGAAAACACACATACACAACTTTCTTATCTCATTTCATAACAGCTGTGATTGTCAATGACAAAAAAAATTACTTATTTGATTCCTAAGCTGCCTGTACTCTACCATTAATTCATTATCTCTTTCATCTTATTAGTTACGTTCTCAAACTGTACAGTGAGCAAACATTAATTTGAACAGTCATCTGCCCTTAAAATGCCAAAGTTTGTATTAGGTTTTGGCAACTTTAAAAAAAAAAAACCTGCATTCATTGGCTTGCAAATGAAATGTATTCACAGAAAAAAATTCCTCCCATAAGCTGAAGCAGCTCATCATTAACATTCAAGGAATGTGAACACAGGCTTCATAGAAAACCATTAAAATATAAGGCAGCTTTCAGCCTATTTTAAGAATTTCAGAGAAATTTTGCATTCTCTTTCCCATGATGCCATGGTGATGTCAGGCTGCATTTCAAATAAAATGACAATGAAATCATTTCAATTCCATGCAATGTGCAAAAAAAAGTCAATTTTTCTCTTGGCAAACCGAAGTCTAAAGTAATTAAGCACTGCTGTGTGGGTGGCAGCTTCTTCCTCTGAAGTCAGCCTGAGATAATTACCATATTAAAGTCAAAACATCATGTGCTGCGCTGATAGATAGATGGATGGAGAGATTGGGCATCTATTAAATGATCCATTTTGTTATGCTCCCTGGGAAGTGTGCCATTGATGCCAATTAAAAATATATATTCCAAGTGAGTATTTCTAAGTGACAAAACTTCTATTCAGTAAATTGAATTTATTATTTACTGATCATGAAGTACTTAAAGACATAAAAAATCTGGATAGGTAAGAAACTAGGAGGAGAATTATATACTTTACAAAGTTTACAAACCCCTTGTTACCCAATTGCCGCTTCCACATAATGTGCTTTACAACACCATTTTTAGCTAAGATACTGAGCCATTTCCCTTCCCTCATAAAATCCTTAACTAAAGCGGAAGGACGACACAGTAGATAAAACAAACATCATCTAAGACTTCCAAATTCACAAATGTTCTATTGTAAAAAAAAAGGTCCTTTTCAATTTTAATAACAAAATATCCCTCAGTTTGTTTTCAGAATTAAATGTCTTCAAGTCTACATTTTTGGTGTCAGAAAAGTAAATGGACCAAAACTAAGCCATATCAGCAATGATTAATCGGTGCTATTTGCTGAGATGTATCACAGCAGGGCTTAGCATGATAAAAACACCCAAAAAATTCCATATGTAACTAGTATTAACATGTATTACCAACACTGTCTTTAATGTGTGCTACTGTCACTCCAAGAGTAAAATGTTCCCACTATTAGGGTGTGAATAAAATGCTTCTACTAAAATTTTAAGGGAGCAGTCATTTTTAACCATCAGATCCAGATTTCTCTTGCAGTGATTTCAGAGCACAGCCACTTGCATTAACACCGATTTAGCCTGATACGGGAACACGTTTATGTCGTGATTTAACAACAAAGGGCTAAAGGCAAGAAGGCTCAGAAACACTACAAAAAGAGCCGAATCTCCATTCTACCTACTCTGCAGGTTATGTTTGATCTCATTTAAATGCTTTGAATGAGATTTACTCTTCACTGTTGCTATGATAAAGGTCACAGAACTAAAACTATGTCTCTTTAAAATTAAGTATAGGAATTTCTGAGGCTCAGAAGAAAGGCTTTTTCATATTGACCAAACATAAATTAAAAGAATGTCATATGAAAATACACATGCGATATTAAAATGCTAATGAGTTTTCTCAGCAAGAAATCTAAACAATCAATATTTTATCTTTAATATTAGATTCAGATCTTGCTCTGAAGCACCTTGCTCAAGATACTCAGACTCCAGAGAGTCCGGCATTTGAGTAAGCCCCGTATTTGTGTTACTGTCTACAGAAAACTCTGACAGACAATCTTAAGACCTTGCTGTTTAATAGATTTAAGCTAAAATCCTAGGCTGAGTGAAGCTTTAAAATTATCCTGAGGAAAGTTTAAGAACCTGTAAAGGCTCAGTCTCACAGCAACTGCAATCCACATATATGATTTGTAACACCAGAATTTATTCAGAGTTTGTATTGTATTTTCAATAAACAATTTTCAATAAGAGCATAATTCAATTTTTCATTTATGGTATAAAATATATAACTTCTGGTATACTAACATGCATATACCTTTACTACCTCTTAAGAGGTATTTAGCACAATGGCACAGAGCTATGAGAGTGAAAAAATCTACCTGTTCAAAATAAAGGAAAAATTAGCCCTGTAGAAGAATGTAAGTAGGGAACAGGCAGAGCAAACAGAATGAGTGGGAGTCTCCTTGCCATCCCCTTATTCAAGGTCAATGAAGTTACAGCAGATAACTGATCATGAAGCAATTGCTTTAGTCTAACGAAAACAAATTCTAACAAATTCAAATCCTTTCAAAATTAGTGCATTAAATACTAGCACTAGTAAATGAAAGCTTTATAAATAAATAAAAAAGGTTGAAAATTAACAATTTCAAAGTTTTTCCAAGGGTCATTTTTCACTTTTGAGCATTTTTTAAAGCCTTCCTTTGTAATCTAGAAATTTTCCTTACAATTAATGAATTTTGAAAATCTTTAATACTGATATGAGCTCAAGGGGTGACATTTTGAAAAACAAAATGATTGCATGAGGCAAGCAATCAGGCAACAGAAGTGCATTTTCTGTTGAAAAATCAGCCTTTAATTTAAAAGGTGATTATTGCCGTTAGCTTCCCACACACACTTCCCCCCCACCCCAGTCATGTTTGACAGCCAATTTGCTTTTTTGGTTCCCCAGCACTGCTGCTCAGCTGCTGTTTAAGAAAATATAGAATGTTTAAATCCTTTATATGTTATCTTCTTATTTAAATTGGATTTTTTGTTGGTAGTTTATGATACTTTCATTAGTTTATAGATTTTGTTTTAGGAATATTTACATTTATACATTTGGATGATCTCTGGTAATTAGAATCTAGAATTTGTACAAAAATGCAGGTTTAATTAATCTCCATTCATCTCACGTTCCTCTCAAATTTTATCCACAGTCTTAATTCTCAATTTTATAAATAAATAAATAAACAAAAAACCAAACAAACCAAGAAGCAATCCTCAGATAATCCCCAAGAACATTCCTCCTCCCATCAAATGTAACAAACAGCACGATTATAAATTTTAAAGATAAATCAACTTAAGGTGACATCTTGGCATACCTTCTCTTCAGTCCTACATGAAGTCACCTTCCACAGGAAGCAAAACCATTTACACACCTGTAGGCGTCTTTCCAGTTCCTAATATATCTTTCTTCAATTTCTGTCATTGCACCTGCATCACTTATCAATCCCTCCTATAGGCAGGTTTACCGATTTAACACAGACAGGCAAGGAGAATTTTTTGAAGGATTTTGAAAACTTAAGTCCACAGGTCTGACTTTTCCCTCACCAAAATTTGGCACAAGGAAAGCCACTTTTGACTTGTGCCATCATCAGGCACACTGTTACTAGTCTTTTTATTAGACAATCACACTCAGCCTCAGACTTACAAAAATTTCACTCTTAGACACAATGGTCTTGACCTCAGAAGTCTGGAAAAAAATCCTGTAATTTGCTATAAATGCAAGCGTGGACGTTGTTCAGATCTTTTCAACAGAATACTACCTCGTCTCTAAGAAAGCTTGAACCAGGATTTCACAGCCTCTCTACCTGTCTCTCAGCTGATCATGAAGCAACTGAGGCTACAGCATTGCCTGAGTTGGTGGGAGATCAGCCTGTGAGTGCACAGCCCACTCTGCATCCCAGGCACAGGGAATGGACCAGACAAAAGCCAGGTTTGCGAAGCCTTCCCAGTGCAGCGTAGGGTGAAGCCAGAGACCTGGATAGTTCTAAATCAGAGAACTGCTTGCTCTCTTGAGCAGCTTCCCTTTCTTTTTCTTTATTTCCTCAATAAAGACAGCTATTCATCAAATACTTCATGTGATATATTCCTATATGGTTTTATAATAGGTGTAATATATATTCACTATATGTCATCATAATAACTAATATGAGGAGCTTTACCGTGTCTGCAAAACTTCGTGTTCCTACACCATTCTGCCAGTGATTTTTTTTATTTTTTTTTAGAAAATGCAGAAACACTTCCAATTTACAGAGAAGGATACCAAGGCCCAAAGAAATAGGATAATTTGTCAACTGTTGCAAAAGAAAATTCAGTACATGAAGTAGGCAGACAACAGAGGTGCCCTAAATGCCAACACTCACAACCTCTTCCAACCTTAGGTCATGGTTCCTTCCCTCATTTATCCACCTGAAGCCTCTCAATGGTCACATCAGTGAAAGGGATGTCACAGCAGACCTGAGGATCTCTTTTTATTTTTTCCAGAGTGTTGCAGAGCATATAGATGTGTGACAGAAGAAAATTTATTCTATTCTATCTTAAGAAGTCCGACACCTTTCCTCAGAAGACAACTTCACAAAGCAGAGCATTGTCCAAAAACCCAGGGATTAATTTAAATCATGAGTGGAAATTCAGGAGGAGTAACAGGTTACCAGGTACTCACTTGCCTCTGAAACATCCTATTAACTATTTCAGTGTCAAACAACTGATGAGAAAAGTGAGGCAACAGATGTTGCCCATCTGGGCTAAGACTGAAGGAATTCTTTTGCAAACTGAAGCAGAAGACCAAGAGACCAATCCACACAGCAAGAAAAATTGAGAACTTTGGATGAATGTACTCTTACAATAATCAATACTGTAGGTTAATAGTCCTATTTATGATAACAACACTACAGGTGCTCATGAGTGTTACTTTGTTATGTTACTTGCAATTATATTTCGCTGTTACCCATAAATCTGTCAAAATGAAGAAAGCAATTAGGAATTTCCACATGAACAGGCAAGGTTTCTCCTTCCCACACAAATGGCACAAGTAGACACCTTAACCCATGTGCCTGGTGGGGATTAGGCACCGAAACCTCCTCCTGCTAAGCGCTGCCAAGTTTTGTGCTGCTCCATGTGTAACACTTTTATGCCAATTATTAAATGAACTGATTTGCAGTTACAAATAATTTGCATTTTAACTAGGAAGTTTAGTTTACAGACTAAGTAAAAAGAGATGTAAAAAAAAAAAAAAAAAAAAACAAAACAGAAGGAAGGAGCATATGCATATTACAGAAAGTCTAAGGACAGGAGGTAGCTGGAAGGAAAATGTCTTGGGAGGAAGCCGAGGTACAGCTGAAGGTCTCTCGCCATCATTGTTCCCCTCTTGAATGAAGTCCCCATTTGTCCTTGGTGTCAGCAGCTGGTCCTTCTCCACTTGCAAGTTTCAGGGGAACAGCAAGAGGAAGAGCAGAGAGAGGAGGCCATATGGCTTCCAGCACATCAAGCATCAGTGAGCTCCCAATGGCAAGCTGCAGTGATGGCAAAATGGCCAACTTATGGTTTCTCTGCCATGGAGACAAAATGCAATTTGCTGGCAGCTCAGTTGCAGGGAACAGAAAGTGATAATTCTGCTATTGATTAAAAAAAAAAATATATGAAAATGTATTTATATTCTTAAAACTGGGGAACCAGGAAAGGCGGAAGGCAAGGTGCTTCAAAGCAGTAAGAGGCCAGGTACAGAAGAATAAACAGCAAAACGCTGTGCTGCATCCATTTTCCAGATATTTTTGAAAATTGCAGTTATCAAGTAGAAATACACAGCCAGGTAGAATGGATAGTTTCACTCAGCTTTAGAAAGCTTCAGACTACCTCAGATAGTCTAATTTTCCATTCAAAAATTGTTCTAATGATTAAAAAACAACTGGGCTGCATATATTTCTATTTATTATAATTAGCGGTGTTCAAAATTCTCAATTAATAAAGCATTTTATTTTGATGACTATAGTTTAGTTTGTCCCTTGTCATAAATAGGGTAAGCACTCAGAAATGTTTAGAAGTGCTGTATCTTTTATATAGTACAAGGCACAATGTTTGTATTCTTGAAGACAGAGTGACATCTAAAGGGATTTTGAAATACTCAAATCTTGCACACTGAATCCAAACTGACAAAGTCAAGGGCATGTCATATTTTTGAAAACTGATGAGTTTTCAGGTTTGCTGTGGTTGATTGTCCCAAGTAACCATGAAAAGAGGATCAAATTCCAATTTTAATGACATGCCTCAGGGTGCCCTGAGGACAACTGCCATTTTTATCTTAGATTCTGCAGGTCCTCAGTGAACAAAAGGGGGAAATCAGCTTTGAATGGATTCCTTGCACTGTTGTCAAAAGTAATCCAACTGCTCTAAATATCTATATCCTAAAATATTTTCTTACAGCAGTTTTTATTAACCTGAAGCATTTACAGAGCAGAATATTTAAATGGCATCTTTAGCTACCAATTCTCCAAGCAGATCTGCTGTTCCCTAGCCGATAGGTATTAAAACTGGAATCTCTCTCTGATACATGCACACCGCACACGCAAACAAAGAAAAATCAAAATACAGTCTCTAATAGCTAGATTTGGGATCCAGTGTAGTATTTGCAAGCATACAAATATTTCTACCATATGTTAGAAATATTCTTTAAATTATATCATTCCAGATAAACTCCTGAATATAAAATCCAATTTAGCAGGAAAAAAAAAACCAAAATCAAGTTATAATATCAAAGACAACAGTGCAGCAGAAACGTGCAACATGCATGTGGCAATGATGAGTTAGGTACCTTTACAATGGACCTTTATTTCATTCTCCTCTTAAGTATCTTCCTGAACTCACTGACAGGGAAAAAAAATCCTACATTAAAAACATATTTTCCCCTCATGGGCTGAAATCATAGTAAACTCCTGTGAATTTGCTTCTAGGGACTTGCAGGGGGAGGCCACTATCTTTAACTATCTATTCCTTAGAAGTAGAACATCTTCTGATGCAATTTTATTTATTTATGAAAAAAATCATGAACAGTTGTCAGAATGCTATATCTCATTTACAGTCACAATGCCCCAATGAACTACTTAAATGTGGCTCAGCAGAAAAGCGCTGGCAAGCTTAGTTAACCCCTTCCATCTAAAGAGACAATGTATCTCTGCTTTGAAGACAGGTATTTACTAGAGGAGGGAAAAACAGCCATTTCATCAGCAAAGTAATACTCGTAGGAAACCTGTGGTAAGAAAATGACATGGTAAACAGCTCTGGAAAGCTGTTCAAATGAATATTTATTGTATATCAGTTGTATGAAAGTGATGTCTTCTGCCTTAAGATAATATTTACTCATGCAGCTGATTTTGGGGTTTTTTGTGTTTTGGGTGTGGTTTTTTTTTTTAATAAAGGAGAATCAGTCCTACTAAACTTTACTAAAGCTACAATGTTTTCTTTTCAAGTCAGAGGTAGTTGCCACAGCTAATGTAAAACAAAAAGTGGGACCTGAGGCACTTAGACAATAAATAATGACAGACCTTTTCAGCAAGTCTTAATCAAGGAGATTAAAGCAACATGTAACTCTAGATGCATGTTAATAAAAGAAGTGGTGAAAAATAATAAATGGAACATACAGAAAGATATCTATCTCTATGCTTCAATTAGTCTTTGTGAACACTATCTTTTTTTCATTCTCTCCCAGCACTTTCAAACATATTGTAACTGTCTTAATTTTTTGATGATTTTCAAAAGAAGAGTTCACAGAAAGCGGAACATTAGAGTTCTTATTTAAAATATTATTCTTTAATCCAGTACATTTTTTTGGGGAGGCTATTTGAAATGGGCTGTGATTAGTGCTGGTTTTGGGCCCCATTCAGATCCTCACCAACTTCCCAGGGCAACCCAGGTTTCCACCCCGTCTGCTGCAATTCTGAAAAGGATTCCCAGGCAGACAGGGCTGTAAAGTCTTGAAGAAGGGACAGAATTAGAATGATCTTTATTAGACCACAGATGAGTGTCTATGGCTGCAAAGAAATTCATTTGCACTGTATCTACAATGCAGTTTGAACTTTTCCTTTGTTTGGCAAAGCACATCAAGTCTGATTTAACAATTCTCTTTGTGGCTTTGCTTTTTTCTCTACAGCTTCATATATTTACAAAAGGATAGATGCATGAAGACTTCTGATAAAGTATCAAAAAAAAAAAATAGCCGTTACTATAGACCCCTGTATACAATTGAGAATCATCACCTCATGAGAGAAACAGTATTAATAGAAAGCATGAGTTATAAAAATCTCTCTGCATAGGAAAGTTGTGACAATGTCAGCTGCTAGTATTTTGTAAGTCATGGTCATTTACTGCACTAAGGAAAAACACAAACCTCATTTTGCAAGCAAGCAATTATCTCTCCAGCTAATAACGTGAAAGTAAAAGCTGGCATCCACAAAGCTGAATGAATCTCTGGCTGAACTGCTTACAAGTAGCACCTACTACACAATTCACATGCTGTCAATACTGATGTTACCTTTTACTCCTGAAGCACTCCTAGTTAATAATAGCACACGTGAAACAAAAAAGTTACAGTTTGTTTGGCAGCAGCAACCTGGAGTTTTGACAGAGAACAGGACTGCACTGGGAGAGGCCCTCTCCAGACCAAAGGTAAGGGATGGGTCCCTAGTTTTGAACTCCTTGACGTTGAACCAAGAAGGATCAAGGAATAGAAAGCAGAGCAACATGGACTTGCCCAGGCTCAGTGACAGGGAAGGGGGTTCTTGACTCCCTGGTAGGTCATACAGCCTGTTCTACAGTCCACAAAAGGTAACACAGGACTTACCTGATGGAGAAGAAGAAACGTAGCCCTATAGGCAACACAAAATACAAACCCATACAGACTGAAAATACTTTTTCAAAAACAAAACTTACATTAGGCAGATTGATTTTATATCTATACTGTTGGGGTTTTTTTCCCCTTTTGTTGTTCTTTCTTTTTTGAAATTTAAAGGAATTAAGTTCCTGTGGATGAGGACAAGTCTGGTTCTGAATTAGATTTTTAGGGGGATGTACACAGAAAAATATCCACCATTAATTCAGTGAAATCACCAAATTTTGAAATATAAAAAATAAGCCACAGGTTTTGGGGCTTTTTTTCAAACATCCTTTAACCAGAGGCAGATTTATTAATTTAAGGGAAAATATATACATGTCTGTGTGTATATATATTTTTATATATATATATATATCTCAATGCTTTTCTAAAGGGTAAAGAGGCTAAGAAAATAATACATTCAGTTCACAGTAGAATGAGTCACAAATGCAAAATCTCCAATATTCAGCTATCTTTGCTACAGCTTATGCACATATCAGTTTCAGCAGAAGAAAACGAGCAAGCTCAAATAACAAGAAGATTGATCAGGCAACAAAGGAACACAGAAAATGAGACAATAGCAGAAATTAATTAAGTAAATATATCTGAGTACATCTCTTGTGTGCATGGAAGCAGAAACAGACAAACTTCATTAGTTCATGAATGTCCAGTTGTCTCCTTTCAGCAGTCATCCTGCTGTCACAATGCCCCCCCCTCCCCAGTTTTTCTATATTAATATTCACATTATAAGTTACCTAGAGCCAGGAGGAGCTTTTCAGTTTCTCTCAACTACACATCCCTGAGTCAGGATGCGCAGACAGAGCCGGCAGTAAGGACTGCCATGCAAAACCACCGCACTTCAGAAATATTTGGAGACATGGGACAGAAATAGACACTTTGCTCAATTTACTTTCATTTTTGCTGGACCCCTGTTGGGTTCCTGGAGCATAAAGAGAGAAGAAACAGAGACAGAGAGTACTCACACATTCAATCCATGCTCCAAGTCTCTGCCAGCATCAGTTCACTCAGCAGGCCCCTACCCAGTTCCTCACGAGGGGCACCCCTTCTTTCACAGACAGGAACAGGACACAGAAAAGGCCAATGTTTGGCTCCTGTAAGAGCCACAGACCTTCTTCCTAAATATTCAAACCTTTCTCCTCTCTCTCTTGTCTTGGTGCACAATCAAATAAAACAGATCTATCAGGAAGGACTGTGAGAAACCCATAACAGAACACTACACCACAAATGATAAATGAAGGTCATCTTGGAAAATCTCCAATCCAGAGACATCCCAGTTAGACAAAGAAGAATGTCTCTAACACAAGAAAAAAAGGTGCCAAGTTTCCCCCAACTTCTATATGGAGCTCAGTTCAGCTAAGTAGTCACGTTCCATTTCAAAGACATACACCGAGGAAAATTAAAATCAAGCTACAGCCCTCCAGTGACACTCCAAAAATTCATTTAAAATTAATGGGTTCAATGGATATATTAGAAAAACCAAAATCTGCCAGAGCCCCCTTCTTAGAATTATCTTAAATCTGAAGTACAAGACAGATGCTTCTAACTTCTCAATTAAATAAAAGAAGTAGTCAGTAAGACATGACCGGTAATTTACATAAGACATTTTTTCCAGTATTTCATGCTGCTCTCTTTATAGTTGGCTCAGTAACTCTGGTGTTTACAGATCAAGAGAAAAGTTAACCAAAACAAGCTATTCAAAGATTCCTAATCCTAAAGCTTGTTTTAAGTTACATATGTATTTCAATTCACATGCTCGTTCTTTGAAAACTGAGATCTCAAAACATTATTCTGACATTTTATCCCAATCCAAGAAAATTACATGAACACAGCTATTTAGGAACACAACAGTATAGGAAATATACTGGAAAGGAACTCCTAGATTATTCAGTGATGGTTATACTACCATATGTTTTATACCGCAATATGGATATGTGCATATACCAATGAGGGTACCTGATGCTAAGAAACCTTTCATTTCCAATTTAACTGCAGGCCATTTGTATCTGTTTGTTAGTATTTGAACACTGCCCTTCAGCTTCTGCAACTTTTTCTTTTGTGTTGTTTATCATAAAATAGGCTCTGCGGTGCCCTAAGCACTCCAGAAGATTTCTCTCACCCATCCTACACTGAATTTATCATCCTTGAATAGGAGTGATCAATGGTTTTAATACTTACCTTACTAGAAATGCAACACCTGATGAATACTATGACCACAGTTATTGTTCTCAGTGCTGGTATCCCACAGCCACTCCTGCAATCTATTCACTTTTCTTTTTCCCCCTTTTTCCCCTTTTTCTGTTATGTCTTATTTTGAAGCCCTTCAATATTAAATCAAACAATCTGATTTTAGCTGAAGACCATTTTAGGTAAGAATGCCAATCTCTAGGCCAGGCCTCCCTTTAGTCTGGTGAAGGAAAGTCAGGAGTGGAGGGGGAAGGAGGGGAATCAATGACCAAATCAAGGTGGCTTTTAACTGAAAAAAACAGAACAACGTTTTATAAGAAGCCTTGGTATTACCTTAAAGAGATCAGTTAAGAAATCATTTTGGTTATCAGAGGCTTTCCAATGCACAGGTTTCTTTATATACAGCATAGTGCCAGACTAAAGCTGGGTTGCTTTGTCAGTGCTTTGGTTTCAGAAGCCAACTCATGTCTTGAGAATCACAGTATACTTTAGCCCAAATTCCTCATATTAACTACCTGGTAGTAAGTAAAGCCTTTCTATGTTAATAAAGGTTATTTCTATTCACTGCCCACATCTACCTGCGTGCATTATAGTACTTTTTTTGTTCCTTCTGAAAAATATATCAATAGGAAAACTCCAAAGCTCTCACCTCCACCCTCCAATCTCTTTCACAATACTAAGAATTGAGAAAATCGCTTTATGTAAAATGTCTGGAGTATTCAGTCTTCTAGCAAAAAGCAGAACATAGATAAAAGTTCATCTGACATAAAAAAGGAGGATGGTCAAGACAAAGTGTGCTTTGTGAACAGCAAGCCTCGATGGCCTTCTGAATGGGGAATGGTCCTTCCTGAGGTTAGGAGCCATCTTTTTTCACTGTGGGTGATCCAAGACTAATCTCAAGCAAAGAAGTAATGATTACAAATTACAGACCAATTTCTACCTTGCCTGCTGTGACAAAGATTACTGAAAAATTGGTTCACTCACCAATGATGAGCTCTCCAACATGGTACACGCTAAAATTATACAGAACTATCATCCAGATTTTTGGCCCCTGATGGAATTCAAATGGCCCTGGAAACATGACCAGTAGTTTCTTCTGCACACGGATCAACAGCCGCTTTTCTGGGACTGTGGTCATGAATTCACAAGCCTTGGGAAAATTTCTTTTTAGTTTTACTTTTTCCTGAATTCATGCACTGTTGTTACAGAACAGTGTAGCAACAAAACTGGCGAGTGAATATGCTCAAATTATGGGGCTAGTCCTCAGTAGGTGCCTCTATTTGCTTTTTCACAATGTTCAGGTGGGTCTGGGGAAAATGAAAGAATGTTTCATTTCATGATTAAATTTCCTTTGGCGTGTAACTCATTGCAATTGGGTCTACTTATAGAACCCCAAAATGGAACCATATTTATTTCTGCAGGACATATCACTGCATCAGAAGAGATAAATAGTATTTTGATAGCCAAGGAGAGGACAGGTAGTGAATGGTGGAGAGGATGCTTTTATGGGACATATGATAACTTTAACAACACAAAAACACCTCCTGAAGAACAGGTCTTACTAGTCTGAAATAAGGTACCATCTCCTCAAACGCTCAGATCTCTACTCTAACTGGTTGGTAAATTTTTATCCTTAGATGCTCTAAATGTGTTTTACAAGCACAGAAAACGCAGAAGGGCAATATTCTTCCACAGTGGTATTTCATTCAGTACAGTGCAGGAAACATATGCTCTAGAATTGCTCTTTTCCAGCTCAGGGGCTTTTCCAGCCATAGGAAATACTAGTAAAATTCTCCCACAGAAAAGAATGAGAAGGGCCTCCCAGGCTAGCTGGAGAGGAGGGAAGGCAGATCGTACAAATCAGAGCAACGATTGTAACAAGACTGATAACCCTAGTACTGGTTGAACTTGGAAACCAGACAAACAATAAAAATTAGATCATGACAGAAATTCTCAGGTAGGAGGTTATTGTGTACTGAAACAGTGAGCGAAGGTTGGGATGGGTGGAGAGTGCTCGGGGTTTGCACATCTTTGCCAAAAAGCCCTTTCCAGTTGAGAATATTAAAGCATGTTAAGAAGGGCAGGATAAAGTGTTACTGTGTCTGGTTTACGGATAAGGAAACTGAAGAATGGAAAGGTGCATTACTCAATGTCACACGGTAAGATGTAAAGAGGGCAGAAACAGACCCCAGGTCTCTTGATCTCAAAATCTCTCCATTTCATTTAATGAACTTGCCTCCCAGATGCAGAGAGATATTATAGTGCCTTAGGGCAAATCCAGATTTTCATAACTAAGCAGAATGTGAATCAAAATGGATAAGGAATTTCATCCTAAGTAAAACTCTCGCTTAAGATATAAAAATGCAAAGATGTGTTTAAAATGTCAAACAGTTTGGAAAGAGACTTCTGTTCAACAAAGCAGAAGAGTTTTTGTTCCTGCCTCATTCTCTACAAACTCAAAGAAAATACATTCAAAACTTCCCCAGATGAGCTACTAAGTAGGGTGCTTGAGATTTTGTAAGTTTTACAATATGCAGGAAACTGAGAGCATGGGGAGGCTGGAGATGAGAAATAAACAAATGGGCATTTTCAACACTTCTGCAACTAGAAAGTTCTTCAAGAACAGCACAATGTGCTGGGCAGGTGTTCCCCATCCTGGCAATGCAGAGAAGGAAGTTGGAAAAAAGTTACAGGACAACCATTCCTAACCCATGTTTCACGGGTAATCCAGTACTTGCAAAAGCCTTCAGTACTGTTAATAGTCATGAAATATTAAGGCAATAATGAACACAAGACAGAGCACAAGGCAAAGCATAATGCCGTCCACAGCACAGCACTTGTTCAGTACTGTCACCAGTGGACCTGCAAAGATTGGAAAAATGCTGTTCTAATTTCATTTGGCCCACTTAAAGACTTGAAGAAAACAGAAATACAGCTTTATTTAATGTTCTAAACCACTCTCAGTGTATGAGGTGATTGGACAGCCGTACCAGTTTGTGTTCAGTCTGCACGTTATGTTTATGTGAGCTTATATCTTTTTAATGCAGCACGGTTACACTTACAGCAGTTTGCAGCTTCCCCAGGAAACCATTGTAAATGGGACCTGTGCCCAATTGTTTTTATCCCAGTTAAGTAAATAAATGAAATATGCTAATTAGCACCCTATTAGCTCGCAGCAGGGAGTAATCCAGGGCACTTTGATTGGAAATTATTCTGTCATCCAGGAAGCTGCTCTGTAACAGAATGTAAACTGGCCCAATTTTCTCTTTTTACCAATTGTGGATGTCATCCAAATAACGGCGACGCCACTGAGCACAATCTATAGAACATGGTGATGTTGCAATGAAACCTCCTTTCAGTCTCCCACGAGTCTGGCTTAGAGATATGCTGGCAAATCCAAGGACTAGAGATGCTGTCTGCATTTAAATTTGGGGTCATTTTGTCAAAATAACTTTCAAGCACATAGTTTATTTTCCTCCCTACAATTGGCATTTCAGTATTGCTCAAAATACTTTCTGAACTTATCACAAATCCATATTAATGTTAACACTTTTTTTTTTTTTAAATGCCAGAAATATTGAGGCTGGGACACACTACAGTCACATCTGTACACAACAGGAAAATGTGGGATAAAATAGCCATAAAATCCCAACTTCAATATTTTCAAACTGTAAACAAAACCAGTTACATTTTTACATAATTTATATAAAATATATGGTTTAAATATACATAATTATATCTATTTTACCTCTTTGCTAACAAAGCCTAGTTAGTGCATATCTGTACAGTCAGCCTGGCAACAAGATGATGCTGTAAGTAATACAGGCACTGAGAGAAAAAAGCTTAATAAAAAAGCAGAATGTTTTCCAATCTGGTCTTTCAGAAACACCCATTTCCAAAGAGCTTTGAGGCTTTGGGGGATTAGATACTATGACACATCTGTCAGGTTGCCACTGAGCACGTCAAAATCTCCATCATGGTTTGAGTTATGCAATGAAGCTTAGTTATGTTATAGAGATACTGGTAGCACACTTTCTTTTGTTATCAAATTTATATGAAAAGTTACAGGGATTACCTGTGGATTTTCTGACTGCCATTTAAACCAGAAAAGGACCTCAATTTTTAATCTGCTGAATAGAGATGCAGTTTGGAGTGATTTCTCTACAAAACTTCTAGGTCTTCCTTCTGAAAAGACCGACATTGAAGCATTACTATATTGCATAGATCTAAGGCCCCAAAATAAAAAATACAAATTATTTTTAATGTTAAAGATGTAGCTCTTGATGACAAGCAATTTTGGATTTATTTAAAGCAGTAGAATCTTGCAACTGACAGAAGATCTAGTTTTGGTTTGTATTAAATTAGAGTCTTAATTGATTAATAAAATTGTTTTGTTCATGTTCACTATAGTGCCACAGTTATTTAATCTTGATATCCACTTACGCCATAATTGCAGTATTTACATATGTGACTCCTAGCCACTGGAACCAGTGTTTTTCATTTCAAAGGTTCCATTTTCAAGTTGGGAAATTCAAATTAAGGGAAGGAAAACAAGACCTTGAGTAGTACACCACAGTCCTCTAGTGTTTCAAATCTACGCTAATTACTTTTTCAAAAGGGAATTTTTTAAACATAAAGGAAGAGAAGATCATACTATCAAGTGGCTAATGTAATATGGGTCTGCTGCCTCCAGTTTAGCAATGTCAGTTAGGTCACCCAAAGATCAGGTCTTGCTCGTGCTCTCAGGAAGGATCATTTTATTCTGTATGCTTACAATCCCTGACACAATGCAACTCTGATTCTCAGGGATCCTCTCCTTTAATAACTAAGAATATTGTGTGTTGTGTATCCAGGACTGTTCAGAAACATGCCCAATGGGTTTGTTCACGATGAGTCTATTTTATTTTTATTTTTCCTTTACAACTGAGATGCTGGGGTCTTCACTGAAAACTAAATAGGAAACATCAGTGACTCACAGCGTGATGTGAACAGACTCAAAGGACTGTTTATAGATCTGTAAAGAATATGTAACGCGTATATCTCTCTATCTGCCTTTTAGGAATGACCCCTTTTATCATTAGAATATATGCTTTCCCTCATGCAGAATAAGACCTCGTTTTTTTCAATACAGAACAAAAACTCACAGCCCCTGCAATGTAACACTTAAGAAAGTGGCATTTAGACAAACGAAGCAGTTAAGAAAACTGCAGCCCTCTGACCCAGCACTGCTCCTGAACGCAGCCACAGAAGTACACCCAGGGAGGCAGCCATGACAGAGAACCTGCTGGTGGAAAAGCCTCCTGTGGAGTATCCTGTAAATAGCCTCACTCCACATCTGATCTTGGAGCAGATCTGAGCCCATCTGTTCCTTCAGTACTGGCAAATGTTGACTGAGGGGAGACTAAAAAGCTACATGTGTCTCACCAGTAGTTGATATCACTGAGTCAGCATCAGAGAACACCAGAACATCTCACCAAAGAAGCCAGGAGGACTGAAACTTTGCACTGCTGGCAAGGAGACACCACGGTCAGCTTAGCATTTATCTGCTCCTGTAACTGTGGATCTCATAGTTGAGCATCTGACTGCTACATACATTTATTTAACCTGTTGAAAAGTCATGTGGAAAGAAGAACGAGCTCTGAATGCTTTTACACATTTACAGTCGCTGGGAAAAACATTTCCTTGAAATCCACGTGTTCAATATATCCATCTCGCTTTGAGTCTGGCCTTCTGAAAGGAAAATTCACAGCCTGGCATGGGGAATAAAAAAACAGAGAGAAAAATCCCTATTGACACATTAAATTAGACATGTTTGCAGGGCTGCCAGAGACAGCAATTACTCTGCTGCAGCTTCTGTAGACGGATTATGGCAGAAAACACTGACTGCTACCAGGTAATTCTACCTGCTAATTACTTGGGAAGACTCAGGTACTAAACTGACCCGAATGTTTTCATGGGTCCTGGGATCCATTAAAGGAAAGAACTTTAAAAAGCCACACAGTGATGCTGACAAGAACTCTGGACCTGTTGAAAATCCATCAAAAACATTCTTGCAATATAATTATTAGAGTTTCAGTCAGCTCCAATCTGTGCAGGCAATTCACATTTACCTGCAGTTACAACAAAAAGAAGTGCTTTACTGGGGTGGTGATTATTTTTTTTATGTTATTTCTTTTTTTCCAAATGATGACTGTAAAAAGCACCCACAGAGCTGGTCCTGGTGTCTGCCAAGCCAGGTGAGGCACCGCCAGTTTCAGCTGAGGGGAGGTCAGACCGTCTTGAAATGCTTCCATTTCGAAACAGGGTGGTTGAATTCACTAAGTGAAATGGATAATCAAAAGGGGGGTGGGAAAAGAAAAACCCAAACCGGGAGAAATTTGCGCAGTTTCCTGGCGCCACCTGTCGCCACCAGCCCGCCCTACCGCCGAGGCGCCGGCGACTGCCAGGGGAAAAGATCCGACACTTTCAGCTAAAATCGCTTCTTCTTAAGCAAATGTCGGGGTTTGGGGGTACGGGTCACTCACTGCCAGCGGCACTGAACGGTGCACTGCTGTCGTGAGGAGCTGGGGGTCACAGAAGCCAAGGGGACAGTAGGCCTGCCCTGCCCTCCTCAGCCCAAACTAAGGGGGTGAAGGGGACCCTGCTGCACGTGTAGGCTTCACCCGAGACATGCAGTCCCTCAGCACAAACCAACCAACCAGGGAACTAATGCAGGTGGCATTCTCTGCTGCAGGACGGCCCCAAACAGTTTATTTTGCCTTGCTGTGGAGGACAGATCAATCCGGCGACAAGATGTCCTCCGTGGCACAACAAACTCTGGTACAACTGCTCAGAGCCACCAGGACTTGTGGGTTGCCACACAGAAAGCACGAACTGGAGCTCCAGCACTCCTCTCAAGGGCTTGCTTTTCGGACAAAATCAATTGTCAGATCCAAACCATTAACTCTGTGAAGAGGTTATGCCTTATGTTATTGCCTTTTTGGTGCCATGCTGAGATGATACCTGCAAAGCTCAGAAATGTGGACCCAAGTTGCAAACAACTTTGTCCTGGGGCAACAACCTGCCTCTAACCCTGCTGCCAAAAAACGCTCTGGTCAGCAAATCCACCTTTATGTGGCAGCTCTTTGCAAAAAGAGCTTGACTGTGGGATGTCCAAAAGGAAACCCAGACTGAGGCACAAAGACCTGTCCATCACAAAGAAGGTTGTGCATGCAGTCACCGAGGCAGAAAAAAGAACAGAAAGGAATAAAGAAGCATTCTGTAAATAAATCTGCATCTACCACCACTTTCCACCAGCACACTCCCCCCATGGGGGACTGGCATGTCAGGCAATAAATTGGACCAAGGTGCCATGGTCAGGAGCACGTAACAAACATAGACATGCTGCTAACTTCACATCTCTGCAGCGTTTCTTTTAGTGTCTTCTACAGTACAAAGGAGAGTGGAAAAATCTGTCAGAGCTCCAATACACAGGCAAAGCCCAGATAATCCAGGACCCACACAATCTGCATTTCACATCTGAAAATTCAGATCTTCTACCACTGAGACAACCTGCCATTTGTCATTGTGTAAGAATTTGGGTATAATTAAATACTGCTAGAGATGCAAGGAAAGCTGTGTTATTTCCTGTGAGGAGAAAAGGGTGACTTAGAGGTTTTTAATATTATAGTTATTGCTTTTCAGAAACTCTCCTCAGGAAACATTGGAAAATCCCTTCTCTCCAAACAGACAAGCCTAAAATTACAGATTCATTAAATCAGTGTGTGGGTAAGAAGTTTCTTCATATAGTATCACTGTGTTTAAAACAGAGAAAACACAACCTCCTTTCATCTGCTGAGGATGAGAAATCTCTAACAAAAAGGGAATATATAAACAAAGCACACTGCTCCTTGGCACATTCTTTGCTGTCAAAACTTCCTCTAGCTCAGGGTCCTTTTCCCCATCCTACCTACAGTTAAACTATCTCTATCCCAAACTGTTATTTCAGAGTTGCATTAAACACTTTAGGATTTACTTATTTAGTGGGCTGTGACGCCACCAACCCTTCAGCCTGACACGGAAAACATCTGATCAAGGCTCTGCAACAGAATTTAATCCACCAGGCAGCTGCCTAACGTGAGAAAATACTCTCTACACAATGTGTCTCATCACACACTTCTGAACAAAAATATTCTCTTTATCATACTCAACAAAGAGTCTGCTAATCTTTTTTTGAGATCATGACATACATAAAATTATTAAGAACAGTGCAGCAGGGACATTAAATAAACAAAGCCCCCAGATCAAGCCAGTTGAAAATTACTAGATATATGCACTGTAGGTCAATCTTGTTATCTTCTAGTGAGTGTAACTAAACAAAAAGAGCAGGGAGTAAACACTTTCATAAACTTAAACACTTTGAGCTGCACTAATTTATCTATTCCATCAGACTAATCTAATTTATCTGAGTCAGTCAACAACAAAAAAAAAGGATGCGAGCTGCTCACATTTTCCCACAAATAATATCCTGCCATGCTGTCTGTGACCGTGACAACTCTCGGCCGCATTCCACCAGACTTTCACAAATGTTACCGTTAGGAACTACTTTTTTCTCCTCCAGGCTTCACTTCTCTTCCATAAAACGAGCAGCTATTATCGACATGCTAGTTCCTCAGCTAGAAAGGGAACCAGGTGTCCAAATCAAGGCTCAGTGGAAGCTGATAATTATGTACGTCTACAGATTCTCTGGCTTAGCGGATCCGTGCTACCTCCCGAGCCAACACACAACTCTTGATAATGAGGCACAGAGGCAGCAGCTGCCCTCTGGCTCTGTACTTCTGCAGAGGTGCAAACTTCTTTATGGCAGCTTTTTAAAGCTGGATTTTTAGAGTTTCTTGCCTATGACTATGCCTTGCTTCAGCAAGGTGCTTAGATTTGTAAGCTACTTTAAACAAGACAACGGTCCCACCGAAAGCAAAGGTCCAATGGGCTTGAAGTTAAATACGCACTTGAGAGCGTTGCTCGGGGGTTGCTTCTTTCCATAGTTCTCCAGATGGTTGCCAGAGCAGCTTACTGCAGGGGTGCAGGATGTTGCACATGCAGTAAACTGGTGTCACTCTACACACATGCACTGAGAAAACACTCAAAAGGATCATCTTGATGCATCTGTGAATGCAGGACAGGCAAACAGGTTTCCCTAAGAATTAGGCCAAGATCCAGCAGTGATTTTCCCTATGACTGTGAGAAAATAATTTTGTTTCTAGTCTCTGTTGCTGATACGTAAAAGGGATTAATACTTGCACAACAACATTTCACCAACTCATGGAATATTACAAACATTAATGTCCATAAAGCATAACGAGCAGGAGACTGATAAGACTTACTATTCCTACTCCAAGACCGCCCCCAGTGGCTCATTAGCAGTTGACTTTACAGTTATACATGCAATTTTCCACATGGGCCACCTCCTAGGGAAAACAGATGGTGAGAAAGAGCTTTTCTTCCCCTTACCACCATCCCCCCAAAGAAGTAAATTCTCCATTTTGACAGGTATTTTCCTACTATTAACATGTAACTTCACAAAAAGAAAGAAGTACTGGATTTGGACAAATTATTTTCTTGAACAAATAAATAGCTATATACTGGAGAAACTAATACATTTGAAAGAAAAGGGATATTTCTGTATTTGGAAAATTATGTATGTATTCTTGCTGCCTTTTTTTGTTCCCTTCTAGGAAGCTTGATAGTGTTACAGGCATATTTGGTCAGTGTTTCCGCTGGACTATAACACATTAATGTACAGTAGATAATTTATTATCTTTTTTATATATAATAGGCTTGTATGCGTTCTAGACTTTCCCATTTTTGTTCTCACAGACATATAAGAGAATTAAATGCATAGCTAGTTCCAACAGTACAATTCTGTCTCTTACACAGCTCAAATAAAAGTGTGTCATATATGGATATTTTTCCACGGAGACCTTCCTGCTCCACATCATGACACTGGTCCTAATGCCAAGGAGGGCAAATAAAGCCTCATGGTCCTCCTCTCACAATGCAATAATATTTATCTAACAGGTAAAACCACATGTGAATCACTGGGACCTATTTCCTCCTGACATAGGCGTGTTGATTTAGATCAAGCAACCAACAAATCTTCCTTCATCAGCATTGACACAAAATGTTCCACAAAGACATTAAAAGGAGGGACTGGCTATTTCTGAAAGGTAGAGATGTTTTCCCCAGGTCATCCATGTTTCATATCTATTTCTCTGCTTGTATTGTAACTAGTTTAAGGGTATTTTTAAAAGACAAAGATTCAGGCATTTTATTTGCAAAACCGATTGCACAGCTTTCACTAATTAACCACTGATACCTTTGCATGGAAAAAGAATGCAAGAGGACCATCACAGGTCTGACACTCCAGAAACTCTCTCACTCCAGCAGCCCAGCACATATGCAGAAGCACACACGCTAATGAACTGGCTAGCTCTTCAATAACAGCTGATTTATATAAACTACAATGGTTTCTACTGAGTTAAATGTATTTATAACACACTGCAACATATAAATATGCAGCAGGAGGGGACCCCATGCTTTGCATCTCTTTTGATCAGGCACTGTGTTTATTGTCACTCATTTTGAAATTAGATGCCAAAGTAGAAGGGACTTCAATCACAGTAACCCTATCTCATGGTGGTTTCAGAGAGCGCCCTCCAGCAAAATGCCTAATTAGCAGCATTTTCTGAAGATTTGGGGCACCCAACTTGAGACAATCTGCGTCTGATTTCCAGAAATGCTGAACATTCATAGCTCACATTGGAGCAGCAACAGCACAAGGTAGCTCAGCCCAAAAAGACAGAGATGCTTCAGAAGACTAAGCATTACACGACACATAATGGGTGGTCACTTCAGTCTGCACGCACACCCAGCAGCATCAGAAAATGTAACATGTTGCCCAATTCCACCAGCATAAAATTAAGCTTCTTGGTAATAGACAAGCAAAATGAAACAGAAACCACTGATTTGTATTGGAATTGCTGAAGATTGTGGCGTCTGTTGGTGTGTATCTGTGGTAGAGTTAAGCATGAGCAGCATCCCATGCACAGACTCACTTGCAGTCCTAAGTAATGTGCTCTAGGCAATCCTGTTTTAGCAGGGGAGCTGGACTAGATGAGCTCTAGAGGTCCCTTCCAACTCTGACAATTCTGTGATTCCATTATTTATCTTGGTATGCATTCTCTACATGTCAAGTTGTTCTTAATTTCTATTTCTTTCCCTAAGATTCCTTATATGTAGAACTGTGATTTTACAATCGTAAGGTACATCCCAGGCACTATGTAAAAGTATTCCTTACAGCAAGAATAAAACTCAAGAAATTTAAGTGAGTTTATAAAATGTCTTGATAATGTTAGCATTAAAAGGATATGGGAAGAGAATCCCCTATGCCTCTAGCACTTTGAAGGAGAAGAAACATATTATTTCTTTCCTTTTCTTGCCAGGAAAAGAGCAAAGATGGCTAAAATGGATCACAGAACAAAAATGGTCACATTTCCTTTACTCATAGAGTGCCACAGGATAGATAAAATATTTATATTACCAAAACTTCTACATTTAGACAAGTCAGGGAAGAAAGTGCTTGGTGCAGAGATTGTGGCAACTTTTTCATGTTGAGGGGGTAATTTTTGTTTTTTGAAAATCTAGTGAACAGTATTTTTGCTTTATAGCTTCTTTTACAGCTGCTGGTTACGCAGCTGATGTGACTGTCATTGATAGGAATACATTGCACTGATTTTTATTAATAGTCAGCAAGCATCCAAAGGCTGACCCAAACAAAAATGATGTCATGGTTGCAAAGATTTGAATTCATGTTTGAGTTTAAATACTTGCAATTAGTCAACTGTACTTTTCCTTTTTGGCTACAGGATGATGTAGGCGCAATGTTAAAATAGACCCACTGGGGGGAAGAAAACACCAAACCCTCTAATGGTGGTCTCCAACCGAGAGCTATTTGAACTGTTCCAGACGTGCTCATGGGAAAGTGAAACAAGCCTCCAAATTTAGACGGCTGTTACTAAAGGTCTAGTTTATATAGCAGAGTTACTGCTTTTAAGACAAACATTTCCAATCCATGCAAGGAAATGGACACTAAACTACCAGAAGGGATAGTTCTCAATTCCTGTGGGCAGAAACTAGCCCAATTGAAAATTTTGCACAAGGAAAATTTTGGCTCATAGTGACTTACAAGTTTCCTTGCTGCAGCAAGTGACTGGCAGTGTGTTTATATCCTCCACAAATAATCAATAGTCTCTGTGCCCACTACGATGTGCTGTTACCAGGTAAACCCATTTACTCTCCGTGGAAGTGGCAAAGGAAGAATAAGAACCACTGCACTCTCTAATAAATAATAATTAAAAAAAAGATGCCAGCACCTACAGTCATTAATTTCTTCCACTCAAGAATAATGAAGTAATATAGACTGTAAATTGTGCAGCCAGGCCAGAAAGCTCAGTTCAGTGGCACTCCATGTCACTCATGTAGCTGTGGTGTGACTTGTTAACAGTCTTTATGGAATTCTTAGGAAAGAGGGTCAGGATGAGGGGGACAACTCTCCAGGCAATTCTCAGCCCAGAGACATGTGGCAGCTTCTCATTCCCCGTATTACATAGATACTGTATAAAGACGTTCACCCAGTCATAAGGGTTTTTCTCATGGGGTGCCCAGCGTTTGTTAAAGGTTGATCCACGCTTAGAGAGCAAGAGCACAGAGAAGGCACCCATTCCACGCGGTTGCCATGGCACAGCCATAGATTCAGTCACATAGATGCTGAAGTCAAACGCTCAGGGTCATGTACAGAAGATAAGGATCTCCAACCAGGAATCTCCAACAGACAAAAATAAACATGATTACTAGAGAAATCTAAAGCAATCAAAGAGGTACCCTATGAGTGCCTCTACTTGCTGGCAGCAAAATCTCCATGTGGCTGCATCTTTCTTTGGGTTAATTCACCAATTAGTCCAAATAGATCTCAATTTGACTTCTTCACACCTTGCAAAATCTTTCCCTGTGCTGTTACCCTGCAAAAACAAGTGGTATCATGTTGCTCCACCATTTCAGAGGAGCAAAGTCTGTCCTAGGACAGGATCTTCAGGTTCAGAGTCAGCAGAAATGCAGACGGTCAAATTCTGCTGCAGCTGTGCTGTTCAGAGGTAGTGCTGGCCCTGGCCTTAAAAACTGATCCACAGCTGTACCTCAGCTCTGCTACAGAGGAAGCCCAAACCAAGGGATGAATGTGATACTTGCTATTCAATCGCATACGGGTTAAAGAAGCAGGTCAATTATATTGGGAGGCAGCAAAATATTCTCTATATTACTATTACAATTAGTAAAATGAGAGCTTGGATTCCACATTAACAACTATGATCTGAAACAAACAAACAAAGGATGTACAGTATCACCCTCCATACTGCGCATCCAGGAATTGTGAAGAGAAGGGAAAATCCAGTCTGCATTGCTGGGGAAAGTTATAAAAAATTCAGAAGTATTTAATAATTTACAGTCGGACCACTGACCTTAAAAGTTGTGTTAAAAATTAAGAACCTCAAAGAAAAGTTACTCAAAAATACAGACTGTACTTAAAATGGATTATTAGTTCCCCAAAATTATTAAATATGACTGAATTTAATAACAAGTTACACATAAACACAATTACATGGATAAGTAAATGTGATGAGATCTGAGGAGTTCAGAGCAGAGCTATACAGAGTCAAGCTGAGGCAGCGAGTGAGTGTGACACCTACAGAAAAAGCCTCGCTGAGGCACTAACAGCTCTCATCTGTGCTCAGCTGCTGTCTGGCAGGATACCGAGGACATTTGCAGCCTGGCAAAATATTTATTGTGAAACTCATCTGAATTTAGATTTCATTATAAATGAGACAACAACCCCTTTCTCCATCATACCTCACGTATAAAAAAAATTATCTCTGGATGTTGGATTCTTCCCCTCCATTTTATTACTCCAAACCTATTCACCACACAGGCCAAAGAAAAACATCACTTGAGCAGTGATTTAAGAAACATGGGTATGATCTGGAACCTGGTGCAAACAAGGATGTGTTTGTTAACTGTCACTAACATGCCATTCAGTGGAATAAGTGTTAACATACTACCTGAACAAAATTAAAGATGCAATTAAAATCGAAGATATTCTTCACATCTCATTAAAACTGTGATACAGATTTATTGGTACAGAATATCAGTATTTTGGTTGGTTGACCAGTGAGTAATCCCTAGATATACACTCTGTAAAGCACTTCATGATTCACTTTGAAGAAATAAGCTCTGGACTATTATTTTACTGTACACACTGCAAAGATAACAAGCCCTTAACTTGAGAGGAATACCTTTTTGGGTTTCAGTGAAGAAAAAAAAGCAAGCGGTGTTAACCTGCACGCATGAGAAGTGCATCTTTGATTATCAAGTGCTGAAATATCTTGCTCAATTTGCCTTGACTCAGGAAGTGCTCTCTGATCTCAAAATTGTTGATGCTAAAAAAGCATTGTCTTAAAAGAGCAAAGCAGACAGTACTATAAAAATAATGAGCTGGGAAGACTCTTAAGCCTTTTACATAAGAGAACCTCTCACTGCACTGAGGAAGATTCCCTCAAGGCCCAGTGTAGCTCTTACTTTTATTTTGGTTTAAACAGGCAAACACCATAGCATCAATTAAAGAGGCCACTTATTTACTAAGCATTGAAAGTCTACAGCAGTTAAGAGGATTAATTGTCTTCATGCATATAAAATTTAAACATAAGAGATTAAAGACAAACCAACCTGGTCACACACAACTAACTTCAATTAACCTATCTGCACTCCCTAAGCATTTTTGTTAATAAGCACAGACCACTGGTCCCAATTCAGATCCTGGTCCTGCAACAAGTTTTCTCCACGTGAACTGTGAGAGAGGGAGTACTGTCAGAACAGAGATTCACAAGGCAAAAAAAGGAAAAAAAAAAGACAGCTCTTGGAATAATCTGTAAAACAGCAGCTGCAATAGTATGGCAGCTAAACTACAGTGGAAAACATATGTGGAGACATCCATAGCCACCTTCAGAAACTACTAGCATTTGAGCATCCAAACACTGGAAGCAGCTTTACCGTAATCTGAAATTTGAAAATAACTCTGACTGGTAACAATAGGACAGGAAACCATCCGATGTTACAAGCTACGGCTACTCCATTCATTTCAACAGTGTTATTGTGCTGAAGCCATTTACATTTATCACATTGAACATTCCAAAATGGGGACTAGAGCCACTTCATCCTTATGTAATTAAATTAATGCCAGTCTCAAGCTTCAGCTCTGCCTGGTAAGGAACTCGTGGTCTTGCACAGGAGAACCACCAGCGAAAGCTGCAGCAGTTGTCAGGCTCGAATAGTACACACTTGTCAATAGTGGTATTCGGTATTAAAATTGAGTTCAGTTTTTCTTAGTGAGGTCTTTTTCATAACAAAATACTATCTTGAAATCATCCTGTGCTGTACTAGTTGCAGTCATGGTTAAGGACAAGTGTTGGGAGAGTGGGGGAGGGAGGAAAGATTGTTAAAGCCTGTCAGCATTGTAACCATAAGGTTTATCTACCCAGACTGTACAGGATTTGGTCACAACAAATACAAGAAATTTCATTTAAGCACTAGAACAACCCTTTTTTCCTTGTAAGGGCAATTGAACACTGGAACATATTTCCCAGAAAGACCTCAGAGTCTCCATCCTTGGAGATGTTCAAAACCCAGCGAGGTATAGCTTTGAGCAACCTGCTCTCGCTGACCCTGCTCTGAGCAGGAGGGTTGCACTGGGTGATCTTCAGAGGTCCTGGCCCACCCCAGCTTCTCTGGGATTCTGCAACAACAGTTAAACTAGTGGCACCCACTGCTTCTGGTCTCTGTGAACTTTCCTCAGTTACCAAGCAGAGTAACAGTAACACAAAACCCCCTCTCCACAAAGCCAGAAACCTCTGTAACTCATCCATGGTATGAAAACTTCCACACAAACCAGCTTCTGATACTCCTGATCCCTTCTGATTTCAAGCCACAACACGTCTTCAAATAGCCCCACAAAGTATCATAATGCAAGTCCCACATTCAACACAAGATGTGATGGGTTTTTACATTCATTTAAAAAAAAAAAAAAAAAAAAAAAAAAAAAAAAAACAACAAACCACAGAAGTAGATACCACTGACAGCTGTCCCACTGTGTGCCTTCCCAGTGAACAGGCTAATTACATGACAATTAGGTAACAAAGAAGAGTCGTATAGCAAAACTAAACCTAATATTTCTAGTTTCCCTGATTAATAGTTCACTAGAAGTTGTCTTGAGATAATACCAGTTGTAACCAATAGCTTCATTTGAAAAAGTGTCTATTCAGACAGATATTTTTCCTGCTCTTACTCCTGTTAGCCCTGTGCAGGTGATCACTGCAGCCAACTGCACAGGAGTGTGAATTTTACTCCTCCTTCTGAACTGCCAGCAGAATTACTGACTAATTTTACTAATTTCCAACTCATTACACCTGCACAAGCCCATGGGCTCTTCAAAGATGCAAGCAATATCAGAATTCAGCCTGAAGAATATTTGCTGTTAGTAATGGCACACAAAGAACGTCCCACAGAAATTGTACAGAATTGCCAATTCAGAAGGGTACGCCTGGCTGTCCCACCTCCTGTCCCCTGGAGTCAGGCTCTTCCTGCTGCACACCCTTCCCACCAACAGGCCATATAACTCTAGGTAACTGGAGGAATCCACAGCTCTAGATTAGGAACATTTTGCTTTTTCTTTTCCAAGAATAAAATCTATTTTAAATAACTGTGTATTAGAACAGGACCATAACTCATCCTCTTCTAGGTAAGTGCTGCAGTGGCTGGTCTCAAGTGTCTCTTTTTGGCCGGAGGAACAGTCAGTTAATTTGTAAAAAAACAAAGAATTTCAACATAAGAGTAGTATGTATACTCTTCCACAACATTTTATAGCCAGCCAGCTGACTGCATGATTTCCGGACATCTAAATTTTGGATGTAGAAAGGTAACAGTGAATCTAATTGGGGACAGATGGGCTGTGGCACATTTCAATAGTTTCTCATTGATCGCAACCTTTCTGCTAATAAATAAATGCAGTAAACCTGTGAAGGTTCTTTAAAATAGAAGTGGTTATATATCCAGTGGAATATAGACTTCAGGCAGAGGAGCAGCCTATGTACCTCTTTGCCTATAAGTTCCCTGTATGTTCTGGTAGGAACAGTGTGTTTCTTGCCCCATTCACGGGGGAACAGGACGATACATGCTCTGAAGATACTGCCTGCATGTCCTCATCTCCTTCAGCTTTTATCTATTCTAAAAATCTTTGGTTTATATTTCCTTCTTGAAGGTCCTTTCAGTATCCAAAGCAATGAAACACAAGGCTTAGCTTGGTTGTAAAATATTACATGTGGTAACATATGGAAGTGCTGTAACAGGATTCCAGAATCAGGGAACTGGTCTATCATTTAGGATTTTTTTAAACATAGAGCTTCAACAATGTAGCAAGCCGTCCACCAAATATGAACAGCACTCAATTAAAATAACTCTTTCTCCTATTTGCAAGCTGAATGCATTTCGTGTACATAGCACTAGCAGAGTGAAAAAATCAGGACCCAGAACCTAAGAAAAATAAATCAGGTCTTGATTTTTTCCACAATTGAAACTCTTAATCATAGAGGTAAGGTCTTCTGTGTTATGTAAAACACGTCAAAATGTATATCAAAATTAAGAGGAATATAAGAAATTATCATGTAATAATTACACAGGCAAAAATACAATTATTCATTTAAGAATATCTTTCCCAAGCAACCATGTACTTAGACAGAAACAAGCTGACAGTATATGTTGAACAGTGAAAGTCTTTCACAGTCATGTTTCATGAAACACAGGCCAGTTGGGAAAGCTGGGTGTACATCAAGCAAAAAAACAGCTGGTTTTGAATAAAGATCCAAATAGTAACGTAGATTAAACCAAAAGTAAGTTATGTGGAAATTTGCCAGTTTAGTGCACCTCTGCAGCTGGCTTAGCAAAGCCATTTCACACTTGGCTGAAATGCCTGCATGGTTCCTACAAGCACAATGCAGTATCTGAACACCTTCTAATCTCCGTGCAACACCGACACAACACAGGCTGGTGGTACTCTCTGTTTCACGAGTGGAGAACAGAGGTGCAGAGAAATGAAGGGTTCAGTCCCTGAAAAGCTAATGCTGGGCTGTGCAGCTCCCACCCAGCAGGTACTGGCCACTGCAACACCAGCACCAGGTTGAAGCTTCCAGCAACAAGATGTGAGACGCAGGGGAAAGAGGCCAGGCCCAGGTGCCCAAGTGACTGATCCACTCCACAGACAGTGACCTGTTAACCACCTGCTAAAAATTTCTTTACCTCCATTTCTCCACCTGCAAAAGCCCACCACCGCTCTTATATAAAGAACTTATTCCTAAAACAACAGCAATATGAAAATCTAAATACCTCACAATCTTCAGTGAGCATTCAGACCAGCAATGTGAAACACGAACCAAAATCCCACTCCACCAAAATACTGGTAAGTAAGAGGTGTTTCTTTCCTGCTGAAACTCCTCTTCTTGAGATAAGTAATGTTCATCATGAGAAAAGATAGTTTATCTACAGCTCAGTATCTGATATCTTAGAATAATAACAAAGACTCAAATTTAAATTCATATGCCAAAATCAGAATTTTTCCTCACTCTGGGCAAGTGTTCTGATCAGAGATCTCAACAGGCCATCACTTCTTTGCTCTTGGTATCAGCTGCTTTAGGCATGAGCAGGGTTCAGCTCTGTCAGCTCAGAACGTCCCTCTGTGATTCAGCTTTGCTGACTGTCTTGCAGAGCTCTGGCTTCAAGTGAAGGCTTCAACAAATAGTTGGCTACAAGGTATTAATAACTGGTGGAGGTGGCAAGGGCAGGATGATTTCAAAAAATGTCATTGCCACTTAAAAGCCAAATCAAATACCTAAGGGGTTACATGGTTGTTCAAGTACATTTGAGAAACTGAGCCCAAGGTATCATTCGAAATCATGAAGAAAGGCCTCCAAAACCCAAAGCCTCTTCCTTTCCTTTAGCGTATACGTGAGTAGAAAGCATATCTGTAATTTCAGGAAGACAGCAGAGCTGAACAGCCTTCTCAACTTGTTACATACTGCAGGGCTGAAGCCTACAGTGTTCCCTTAACTAGTTCACTTCACTGGTAAAGTGTGTTCCCAGCAATGGAAAAAGACAAAGTATTAGGCTTGAGGGAACGTCAACTAAGTTAAACTTACCAAAATAGCTGCTGAGGAACACACAATAGAGGTTTAGTACCAGTTCTCCCTCCATGAAGGCACTCTACTCCCCAGCAACAGCTATTTAGTTTCAGAGAACGGAACCCTAAGGACAGGCATGCAGAAGGAACCACTAATTCTGGAATTAAATGGTTACATGAAAAGATAAACCCTTGCTTCTGAAAAGGCTTGCTATTCCATAGACAGTAAAATTAACATAAAACCAAACAGCAGAAGTTTCCCTTGCTTTAGCCATCCTGAAAGGACAAGAACTTCTTCGTCCACATTCTCCCTTCCTTTATAGCCCTGAGCAGCCACATCAAAAAAGGTACTCTCAGACTTGCCTGGACTCCAACATGTACACCGTATCACTGATTTCTATTCCCAAAGAGTGTTTGTGAAAGTTGGTGATGAGGGTCTGAAATCCATTATCCAATCTTGTCAGTATAGGAGGAACACACACACTATAGGATAATGTAATATTAAACTTAAATGTTAAAATGTTAATTTGAGGCATCAAGCTGCCCTCAATATACACTCAGTAATAAAATTCTAAACAAATAATTAAGTAAATGAACAAGATAGAGCAGTGGTGATTTGAAAATCATCAATTCTCTACAAGAAAAACAGAGGAAGTACAGAGGAAACCTGATGCCGTAAGAAGGCACGTACAACAAATGGGGGCCATCCTTAGACACGACTGTAACCTACATGAAGAAAAGCTCTTCTCCATAATGCAACATGTGCCACTTAAATAACAAAGGCCTTTTTTTTAACCTTGTATTTCACATTTGCTAGACTGGCAGAACCACTTTAAGCTAGAAGTCTTTGTGCATAATCTTAATTTCTTGTCTATCATCCTTTGTTTTTATCTTACATTTTATGTGTATACAGCTGGTATATAAAGAACCTTAGTCTGAACATAACTAGAAATCACTGAGAAATCCTCACAGAAAAATAAATCACTGCATTATAAGATTAATCTGTTGAAAAATGTTTTTTTTTTTAAAGCTGCAAAAAATGTAGAAACTGTCCATGTGTAAAGTCAAGGTCAGCTGCCGCATTCAAGAAAAAGACAGGCCAATCTGTGTAATCAAAGAAGAGATGATTATTTTCTCAGTCCCAGAGTGTCATTTCACGAATCTTTGATAACCTCATCAGGTGAGATATCTCAAGTCAGCTCACATTTCGAAGAAAAAGCCCTAAATAATTGCATTACTAAAGGTAATAAGGATTATAAAAACTAGAAAGCTATGATTTTATTAAAACAAACATTAACAATGCTTTTTAAATAAATTCTAGATGTTCTTATGTACTTTAAAGCACAGTTTTTCATCTACACATTTAACACCATATTGCACTTTTGCAAATGTCAAACAAGTCAGCTTTTCTCTCCAAATCTTTGCTTCCTTTAAGTTTGGATACAATCTCAGATCCAACTCCCACAAAGAGTACATGATATGATTTTTTTAAAATTATGTAGAACACAAATTTATGGCAAATGAAGCAGTAGCCACATGCATTATGACGTTGATTACCCGAACCTCATTTATCCAAGTTTCCTGCTAGCTGAAATAAGGTTGTATGTTGCTGTATCTAACTATCAAGGGAACTTACTTAACGCGATTAACTGAAACCCTGATCCTCTGAATTCATGTTCCCTCTGACATTTGGATTATTAAAGCTATAACCGCTCTGAAAAAGAAAAGGCTAAAACAAGCTAAGAGGCAAAGACTATTCTAATGACTTTGTTATTTTAAAAAGTATGCCAGGTGCGTGCTTACCCAGGCAAGGAGAAGGCAGAGTCCCCCAGTTTAAATGGCCAACGGTGTACTCAGACACGATGCTGTAAGGCACAGAAAGGCCTTAGACGAAAGAGTACAAGAGTTACAGTAATATGATTACACGGTTGCATAGTTAAGGAATGTGAAAATCTTGATGGTTCAGTTGCAAGTCTGCTGGTCATTTTGTGTGTGTAATTATTATTGATTTACTTCTTGATAGAATCTCAGAGAAAGCACGGAAAAAAGATTTGAATGAGAAGACCCAGATGTAAATGCAGATTTTAAATGGTGTTTTCACTTGGCATTAATTATTTTAATGGTATTTTTAATTCTGTTTTCTAAGATACAATTTTTTTCCCTTGACTTCAAGTTATCACGTACTCTGCTTTAGCAAAATAAAGTAATCGAGTGTGGAATGGGCACTGAAGGCAAAGACTCAATAAAAGAGCAGCATGCTTTTCAATCTGGCCTTTTAAAACATCCACTATCAGAGGGCTTTGGAGGTTTAAGGGATTAGATACCCTGACACATCTGTCAGATTATTATGTAAGAAAACTCTCCTGCTGTTTTCTGTGGATAGAATGTCTGCTGTGGAATATTTAGAAATAGTTTTAAAAGCAAAACCACACAAAATAGGCAATACTTCAGTTGCTTCAAAGTATGTTTTCATGGGGAAAAAAATGATAACTTATTTTTTCTAGCCTAAAAGCAAGTTATTTTTAGTGCTGTGATTGTGGGCTTGTATCTGAATATGGATTAGCAGAATACACATGCTTTTACTGTTCACAACAGCGATTATGCAAAAACATCAGGATTTGTAGGTTGGCCTAACTTAGCTATATTTTGCAGACCCAGGAATCACCAACAGCATGCAAAAAATAGCAATGAAATAGGAAATGATAATTCATGTTGCATTTCAGTTATATGCTTAAAAGCATTTTAAATGACTGCTGATCGTAGGAAGCTTTTCCGTATAAAACAAAACCCAAAATAATCTCATGAAAAACACCTAAAATCATCCTACTGCTCACATGCTTTGTTTCGATAGCACAGTTACATCTCGTCAGTGGTGTGGCAGCAGCATCAACGTCCTGCTGCTGAGGGCCCCGCAGAGCAACGACCACTCTCCAAATTCACATCATACATGGCTGGAAAGCTGAAGCTTCATTAAAATTATTACCAGAAGCAGAAGTCTGAACCCGTCAGCCACCACCAGTTGGATACTACAGATTTCAACAATTATTATAAGTTCTGTATTGGTCAATTCTGATCCTCAAGTTCTGCAATTCTCATGCCCCTGCTGTGCTCTTTTAGACATCTCACCCTTACAGCAGGGGATCAGATGATGCAGGGTTGTTTAGGTGGTAAAAGCTGCAGTACTGTGTCACACAAACAAATCACAGAAGCAAGCACAGCAAGAATTGAATTGGAAGTGTCTCCCATTCCAATAATTTCTCTCTCTTAGCAGCTGAAATCCACCTTTGCCAGAAATTCCATTACCAACTGCAGAAGGCATTGTAGGCTCTGCTTTGCTTGGACAGATGAGCAGAAAATAGTTGTCAATAGAAAGAAACTAGAAAGAGGCAGACTAAAAATCAGTAAAGACCTGGAACATAGATATGGATAGATTTGGATCACTAATAAATATGGCCAAAATACAGGGGAACACATAGCAGATTTTTTTTTAAACAAACATATGCATGTGTGTATGTATATATATATATTAAATTTCTCCCAAACCTGACCTTCACAGGAGCACAGTAAGACCTTGAAAACTGTTCCCTGCTCAGGGATCAACCCTAACTATTTTTTTGTGCTGACATTATCACAATCTGAAGCAACAGTGCTCCAGTCTCAAGAACTAGCCCATTACTCTCAAAGGGCACAGGCTAAAGCAAGAAACTTCTATGCAGCTGCAGTGTATATTAGGGCAGTTCCTGAACACACGAAGCTCTCAGAGTAGACACACTCATTTGCTCACCGCTTCAGAAACATCATCCCACCTACATTGTAGCCCTCAATTTTTAAAGTTTCCCCTCCTTTCAGTGAATGGGAACCTGAAGGCAGCATGTTCTCAGCCACACAAAGTACTTTTGCCCAAACTTCCCAGAACTTTTGGCCTAGGACTGGCAGTTTCACTGTTTGCATCCCTGCAAAATAGAGCATCATGAGTGGAAGGTTTCTACTGATAAAAGAACAGAGCAGCAACAGTGGTGAAAATTACAGACCTTTCTCTAAATAGGAATGGTTCAATAACAACACTGCAGATTATACTGACTGATACATAACTTGTTAGTAAAGGATAAGCACCTTCTGCTCATAGAAATTTACAGACTTTGCCTGGAAGCATTGAGTCATATTTTGCCTCTGTGTATACCCCTGGCATTGATACTGAAGTCAGTTTGATTCACATTGATAAGTTTACACAATTTAATAGTTAAAATGCCAGTCCTGATTGATTGTGTACATACACAGACAATTACTATAGTGAGTCAAAAGAATAATCAGCTCAACAATTCAACATTTTTCACAAAGAAAAAGAATTCTAGGAAATAGCTTTTTTATTTTGGTCTAGAACAATGTATGGAAATGTAGATTCAGAAATCCATGAGGATCTCTTGTTTACATACCTCTTGTGCGAAGACCCCTCCCTCAGCTGGGTTCCCTAGCCTGGCTGTATAACCCATGATGAATCTTATTAATTCAGAAGGAGGGAATACTCTTGTTGCATATTGGGATTCAGCATCAGGAAAGCAAGTTCTATCTATAAAATGAAGTGATCCATAAGGTCCTATACCAGCCTTTCTGAATTCACATTTTTAAACTATGCTAAACACCTCTCATTTGGACAGAATCAGTGTACCCTCACTCTGCATAAAACTAGCCAAGATTATTTTTCAAAAGCCCATACTTTTGAAACAGGAGTTTCAGAAATGCTCTATTTCAATCTCAGATGTTGAAGCATCCAGAGTCCTAAGTCTTTGATGCTTCAGCAGCCTTAGAATTATTAGTCTATGCTTCTTTCACATGCTTATTTAATCTGAAAATATTTGGAGAAAAGATGGTGTCTTAGCTAAAAAAAACGTATTTTTATTGAACAATCAATTCTTACAGATTCTGGATTTAAATATTTTGAGCAAAAATCCCGTGTGCGCATGCATTTAGATCTGTAAATATGTAGAAGTTGTGTCTTATTTATGTGCAGTCCCTACATTTAGAGTTTGGGCAGTTTATGCAGACATCTCTTCTAGTGGGATCGAAAAACACGTTCAATCCAATGCTTATGCGCAGCTGGCAAAGAGATGTGAGAGTGGCTCTTCAGGGGCAGAGTCTGCCTGGCACACACAGGGTCACTCTCTGTGCATGGAGGTCTCAGATGAAGAGTTACTTATTCCAACAGACACACCACAACAAACACACACAGGCTCAAAGCCTCCGGCACAGCCAAATCTTGCTGTATCTTTGCTCTCCAGAGTCCAACATAGTCTCTCACTCCCACACCGAGCATCTATCAGAGCTACCTTTTTGTTCTTCACAGGGAGCTTTCAGAGGATACTGAACCCTGAAATTAACTATTTTTTATTTTCAAATAAAAGTAAATAGAAGCATATACATTCAAAAATCCAGGCTATAGAAGAACATAATTTTCTTTTCAGTTACCCACACACCTAGGACTCCTGGTGCCAGCAAGCCTTTCCTGTGAGGTTTCTGACTATTAAAAACATACTAGCATTTGCCTTGCCTCTGGCCAAGGCAGAGATTCAGACTAACTCCTATTTTACATACATCTCATGTTTCATTTCTGTTACTGTGCATCATCCACTTTCCTAATAAACATGATGGGATGCTGGTTTTGCTACAGCAATTCTTCAGTATCTCCATTTTTCCAGCTCTCTGACCCCCTCCATCCTTTCACGGGCCTGAAGATGTCATTCAGCTGACATTTTGTTGGACCCCCTTAAGTGAATCTTAGTAAAGCCATTTGGACTACAGGATCTTTTCAAGTGTCTTTGCAGAGTTTGGGACTCGCCCGAGGGCATCTGTGTGTTGAGCCTGGTGACCACTGGCACAAGCTGCACATCGAACCTCCAGCAACATCACTGCCTGAGGGCCCCAGTTCACAGTATGTCCTCCCAAACACAGGGCTACTCTGTGCAGCCAGTGTTACTGTACTGAAGAAATGTCTATGATTGGGACACTGGAAGTGACTGGAAAGCTTACAGCATTAGTTTCTTCTGGCTGAGCAGAAATACAGCTGCAACAAACTTGGATCTGTTTGGTTTCAACCTCTGGACTTCACAAGAAATAAAACAAGGAGAGAGGAGTCAAATCGTTCATTCTCTCCTCCATAAAAGAGGGAGTAGAAGATCGCCCTTCCCAGCCTAGCACAGGCCAGGCTCTGTTGCTCATCTCCCCCTTCCCCTTGCCTGCTGCACGAAGACCTAGCCTTGCCTCAGCCTGCATAGATCCTAGAACAGGATCCAGCAGTGCTATAAACAAAGTCACAAGACCATACCCCCCCACACTTTATGCCAACTAAGGACCACAAGGTATAGTAATATAGTAACTTGTTAATGACAAAGTTACAAGAAATCCAAGTTACAAGAAATGAGTCAGGTTGGTTTTGGACACTGCAGATAAGTACTTTTCTGAAAACAACCTTGTGCATGACAAATCCCTTCTTTTATTTTGAGGGTCACTTATCTCAAATTTTGCTTTAAAAGAAGTCACAGTTACTAACTTAAGATGGACATAATATTTTAGGAAAGAGACTTCAAGGAACTTCTGCATGCTTACTTAAACAAGTATCTTTACATATCTGAGTGCATTGATCAGCTTTAGGGGTGAAAGGATTATTCAGCAGAATGAAACTGAATGTAACTGAATCTCTACACACTCAGGATGGTGACAATTATTAATACAAAAAAAATACACATTTCTAGGCTTACAAGATTTTTTTTCAAGTCAATCAAATATAGAGCTGATATCATACGAAAGCATTTAAGAAACCTAAAAGCGTTAAGCACACGTTGACTTTAGCCAAAGAAAATTCACGAATGCAAAATCTTCTGCTGAAAAAAGTTTCTAAGAGGGAAAAAAAGAAGCAACGTTTCAGCAAACATATAAACATGTATCCTAAATGCAATCATAATGAATGAGGAAACATATTGTACATAAACAACTGAGAGACAAAAATATGATCCATAAAACATACATCATCAATAGCCATAAACCTAACTAATAATTGTACCACATCCATCACACTCAGAGGCAGGTAAAATACAGACTCTCAAACAGAGGACAATATGTTCCCGCTCACAGTGTAAAATGGCCACTTGCCTTAAGCACGTAGAGCGGGCCTATGTTGCTCTCTTTTGGTGAATGCGCAGTACTGACACAAATTTCTCTGCAACAATTCTAACCCTTAAAAAAGTATTTACTCAACTCTAATTCCAAACCCGATCTTACAAATAACCCTTATATTTTGATTTTAAGTACTTTTTAAAAGCTGGGGGTTTTCTCACCACTATTTCAGCTAAGAAATACCCAATGATGCAAAAAGTCAGCTGCTTTTGTCCTTACTCTTTTATCAGGCTTAAGTCTTATTAGCTACATGCTAACTTTCCAAAATGATCAATATCATATCTACATGCACAAAAATGTTAGTCAAAAATATGTATGTTGAAAAGGAAGATTAATTAATTTTGGAAAAAAGGATTATGATAAGTTGTTTTGGTTCTTTCATATGACAATGGCAGCCATACTTTACTACTCTTGAGGAAGCAGGAGAAGCAGAGACCAGCAAACAGTAAAGCATTCACTGTACATTTCAGTGTAAATACAGGTATTTGTGCATAGTAGCAGAATAAACAGGATGTGACAATTAAAACCAACTGATCCATTCAGTTCATCCTCTAGCTATTAGAGAGAAGCCCGACACTGTTTATACAGAAGAGACCTAGTGCATTTTCCTAACACAGCCTTTCCCACTTGATATCCTCTCCTGCACCTCACCCTTAGTGAGCCTTCCTACCCTCACAACCACCTGGTTTAAATTCTTCCTTACCTGACTCCTACTTTCTATCCTTGTTTTCCTCAGCTGCCGTCCTATTTTGTCTCCTCTGTGTTAGACTGTTTGTGTGTACATCTGTTGTGCTATAAAAATGTTTAATAATAATCCCTGTCCTTTCCACCTGGGCTGCACAGAACTGCAGTAATAATGTTTATAACCAATTCCATGTGGTAGTTATACAGGCCCAAGTAACCTTCAGGCTATTTCTCATTTGGGGCAAATAATCTAAATTAAAGAGATTAATCCTTAGAGTACACATGGGTTTACAAGTACTAAAGGAGGGCAAATACTTTTCTCCATTTGTTTTTGTGAATAAGTCTAATCAACAAAGGACAATCTTCTTAAAATAACCTAAAATAACCTAAAATAAAGCATTCAAACCTACATGTGGAAAAGCAGATGAGAATTATTCCTCATTAAAATAGGAGAACACTTAAAGTTCTCTTGGATTTCAGTGGCACAAAATTAAATGCTAAGCACCTTTAAATCCTCTCTCTTTTACTGAGATGTATTAATATGTTTTGGCATATAATTTTAGCCACCACAGTTTGAAAGCTTTGTCCTCCTTTTCCTGTGAACAACAAATAAAGAAACACATAGGTTTTGCATAAGCATAAAAGAAAAGTAGCTACTAACAACCTTACTGATATTTAGAAAAATCTTATTTATTAATATCTTTCAAAAAGCTGTTTATCCTGTATGATCCAGCTACACCCACTTAATCTGTAGATCAAAGAAAATCACACTAGGAAGTGAGACAGTTAAATTAGATGAGAGTTTCTGAACATCTTTTAAAGCTTCCCTGAAAATGTGTGAGGGAATTTATGTAGCTAAATTGCTGCATCCATACATGGAACAGAGTCATGGCAGGAGAATTGTCGTGACCATGCCATTAGATTAGCATTCCCACTACAGCTGCTGCCCCAGGAGTAACCGGATGTTATACTTAATGCAGTTATCCTGATGAGTGAAATTTTCAACTAATTATTACGTATAAATAGAGAAGAGAGAGATTAATGGAGCCATACCTCAGTCAAACAATTCTGCCAAAGTCACGAACGGTAAGAACATAAACTGAGTAATTCATAAACAGCACCCACCACTTCAAGCAGAAATTTAGTTGTTTTAACTGCTCTAAGTGTATCTTGTGAAATACAAACACAAGCAAGGCCATTTTAAAACTGCACTGTAACGTGTAAGAGCTGGATCCTTCAAACACTTGACACAAGTTTAATGCTTGCTAACACGGGAAGTCACAGTGCCATCTATGAATCCAGCCCCTAGTTTGGAAAAATCACTTGTTCCATGGAAAACCACCCACTGCTGCATCTCTCCGGAAATCAGCCCTGACAAACTGACAGGCAATTTTCAATTTTCTGTTCAACACTATTAATTGTTTCTTGATCCCCTGGAAGGACCACCCCATACAGCTCAGCATCCTGCTGCTCTTCCATTTCTGACACCCTGCAAGCCAGCTCTAGAGAGCGGGAGAGGAGCTGCTGCAGCCTGGAGACCAGAGGGAAGGGGAAATGAAGGCTCCGTTCACCCTCTCAGGCTGGAGCTCCCTGCAGCTGGCAGGATGCAGCCTGTTACATCCGTGACCCTGCACAGTTCAGACCGGTTAATACACTGTTCCTGATCTGAACTACACCGTAGCTGAAACAATTTCAGTTACAGTTCAAGGAGTTACAGTTCATTTACAGTACAGGTCATGGAGAAACAGAGAGACGGCTGAGGAAAGCCAATGTCACTCCAGTCTTCAAAAAGGGCAAGGAGGAGGACCCAAGCGACTACAGGCCAGTCAGCCTCACCTCCATCCCTGGTAAGGTGATGGAACAGTTCATTCTGGATATCATCTCTAAGCACGTGGAGGAAAAGAAAGTTATCAGGAGTGGTCAATATGGATTCACCGTGGAAAAATCATGCTTTACAAATCTGATAGACTTCTATGATGCGATGACTGGTTGAGTAGATGAGGGGAGAGCAGTGGATGTTGTCTACCTTGACTTCAGTAAGGCTTTTGATGCTGGCTCCCATAACATCCTCACAGGTAAGCTTGCAAAGTGTGGGTTAGATGAGTGAACGGAGAGGTGGATTGAGAACTGGCTGAACGGCAGAGCTCAGAGGGTTGCAATCAGCAGTGCAGAGTCCAGATGGAGGTCTGTGGCTAGTGGTGTTCCCCAGGGGTCAGTACTGGGTCCAGTCTTGTTCAAAATATTAAGCAATCACCTGGATGAGGGCACAGAGCATACCCTCAGCAAGTTTGCTGATGACACAAAACTGGGAGGAGTGTCTGACACACCAGAAGGCTGTGTTGCCATACAGCGAGACCTCGACAGGCTGGAGAGTAGGGCGGAGAGGAACCTCATAAAGTCTGACAAGTGTAGGGTCCTGTACCTGGGGTGAAATAACCTCACATATCAGTACATGCTGGGGGCTGACCTGCTGGAAAGCATCTCTGCAGAGAAGGGACCTGGGAGTCCTGGAGGACAACAAATTGATCATGAGCCAGCAATGTGCCCTTGGGGCCAAGGCCAATGGTCTCCTAGGATGCATTAAAAAGACTGTGGCCAGCAGGTCGAGGTTCCCCTCCACTCTGCCCTGGTGAAGTCACATCTGTACAGTGTCCAGTTCTGGGCCTCTCGGCTCAAGAAAGACCGGGAACTACTGGAGAGAGTCCAGTGGAGGGCTACAAAGATGACAAAGGGACTGCAGCACCTCTCTTATGAGCAAAGGATGAGAGACCTGGGTCTGTTTCTGGAGAAGACAAGACTGAGAAGAGACTTCATCAATGATTATCAATATCTAAAGGGCAGATGTCAAGAGGATGGGGCCAGACTCTTTCAGCAGTGCCCAGTGACAGGACAAGGGGCAACGGACACAAACTGGAACACAAGAAATTCCACCTGGACGTGAGGAAAAACTTTACTGTGAGGGTGACAGAGCACCAGAAATTCCTAGAGAGATTGTGGAGTCTCCTTCTCTGGACGTGATCCTGTGCAACCTGCTCTAGGTGAACCTGCTTTGGCAAGGGGAACTGGACTACATGATCTCCAGAGGTCCCTTGCAATCCCAGCCATTCTGTGATGTTGTGATACAGCTGAGCCAAAACACAAACAGAAGGCAGAAATTTGCTGGCTACAGTCCCTCAGCACAGCTGATATATCTGAGAGCAACTTTCTACCACTGAGGTTTTATTAAGGGTCACAGATTATTTAGTCTATTAATTTACAATTTACAGAATAAATGCAAGGTTAAATACCAAATCCCAATAACCCATAGTAAGTGGGGAAAAAATATCCTGAAATACTAATCTTTAAAAATTCAATTAAAAAAATAAATAAATAAATAGCCAATCACTGTTTTTGTAATTATTTTAACTTTGATCTTTAAAATCTGCAAGTTGACTTACATCCTATTGCTACAGAAATCAAATCATTTTTACAGTTGATAAACACTCAAGTTTACTAGTTAATTAAATCCTTTTTGGATTTTTTTTTTTTGCTTTCAACAAAAAAAGTTTAAGCTTTTAATAGCAAAACGGAGAAGCATTATGTAATTCTTTTACTTGATGTTCTTAATTGCAATTACTAGTTTAAACTAGACAACTCCTTTGGGAGGAGCCTAAGAAGAGTTTGGCTTTCTCTTCCTTAACTACAGCAGTAATTAGAAAATACTTGGCTTTTCTGTACCTCCATTAATCTGCCACCTTCTCTTCAAAACAAGTGCAAGTTTCCCATACCACTAAGATTGCATGAATTTGGTTTGCAAATTAATCCCCGAATTATTTGCGACATACTTAGTTCATACAAGTTACACATTAGTGACATTTTGGACTCCTGAGTAACACTAATATTTTATGTTGATAAAAAGATATGGAAAATGTAATTTTTATGTGATGCTTCACAACTCAAAATATGTAGGAAAAGCAAACTGCTTTTAAAAATGAGTAAAGTTAAGGATGCCACTTTTGATTTGTATCTTTGTATGTGACAATTATAGGCTTGATCCCGAAAGCATTTTTTACTTAGTGCCACTCACCGTGCTTTGAAAAGAAGCCCTCATATTAGCAACTACTCAGCCTGAGAAATACTACAACCCAGCGGAGCCTGACTGAACTTGATTCAAAGCATATGGTTTTCCAGAAACCATCACGACACATTTCCTTGCAACCTGCCAGCCTAATACCGATAGCTTAAACCCATTCACTCCTGCTGCCCAAGCCCATCTCCTCAGCAGTTTGGCTGCCCACAGCTCTCATGGCCTCCCAGAGCTCCCACAAAGGGACAGCGGGGCAGCTGCAGAGCAGGGATGGGTTTGCCTTTGGTTACCTGTGAGGGCAGACACCACCAGCCCTGAAGGGCCTGGTGTATGCCCACCCATCTCATAGTTCCTGTAGATGAATGCTTCCCAAACTACTGTCTGACAGTATCTGACTGCCCGTATGCTGCTAGCCCTTATATTCCACCTGCTAAAATAATGTAAGATATTTTTTAAAGACGACACATACTTACTTGATATTAATTTGTAGAAAACTCCCATTCTCTTAATAATTGCCCCTCAGTTAAGTAGGGGTGGGGCCGTTTGCAGCATTTGATTTAAAAGAGTGTCCACAGGAATTAAAGCTTCCGGAATATATTTTTCCCAGTAACCATTAATTAGCAGTACAAAAAGACTGGGACAATTATTGCTAGACTGCTCTCCCACTTGACCTTGGTAACAAGAAAAAATTGAGTTGGGAAAAATCTTCCTTGCTTCCCCAATGATTTTGCAGAAAACAGTAGTAACAACAACAATGATAGTTAAGAAAAAAAATCATCATCAGTAGTGCTGCAATCATTCCTTTATTGCCATGGCATCACAAAACCTCAGTCCTATGTGCTGAAGGGCTTGAGGTTGGAAGTTATTTTGCCAGTGTTTTGGAGAAGCATACCCTGCAGGCTGAGAGCCCTCTTTTCTCAGGAAAGAGAATTCTTTTTTATAATCTTGCCCACGCAGACTTACAGGACCCAAGAACAAACACATCCCAGCACAAGCGGAACGGGAGGAAGGGGTCTTCCTGCAGATGAGAAACTCTGCCTGACACGGGCCCTGCTATCAGCATCTTTGCTATTGGAAACGCTGGCTACCGCGTGCAGTGTGACGGGTGACATTACTGACAGCTGCTGAGGACAGGAGGCAAGACAGAACGCTGCGTGGGACAGCGCGCAATCTGCAGTATGTTGGTGCTTTGTCATATGGCACAGTTGCTCTCAGATTTCTATATACTGTTCCCAGAACTAGAAAGCTCAACTCGCAGGTGCCTAAGACCAACACAACCAACCTGTGAAACCATTTCTCCCGACAGAATAGCGAAACTTGGTATTAAATTTTATAGCGGAATGGACACAAGAAGGGAGCATTGCTAGACTCCAATTACTGCACTATATTGAAGAGTGATGGTTCACCAGTAGATGTGCAATGAAAGCAAAGTTGTTTCTGAAAGATACGTTTTCTTTAAAAAGAGTAAAGCACAATGGCACAACACAATAAAGTACAATTTATTGTTGATTAAATAATTACAGTACAGTGTTATACTTCCTGCTGAGACTCTGCAAGCTAAACTGCAACTCAGGTGAGATACAAATTCCTAAATAACAAAAATGATGACATGACAATATGCATATTAGTGTTACGGGATGTTGTTATCATTCTTGATGCAAAAAAAGATACATAATTGTCCTCCTAGAACTGTAGAACCGGTTATACTGCAGCCAACTAAAACAAAACTGTATATCAATTTTATTTACTTGACTGCAATAGCCAGTAAAGCTATCCCCACTGTGTTGTTGCAGTCTGTACAGGAGAAAAAAATTTACTGTGAAATAGATCCCATCATTCCAAAAGCTTTTCAGAGAGCCAAGCTTCTTCCAAATGTGGGTGTTGCTCACGAGCTGCTATCCAATTACTTCAGCTTTCTAACCCTAAGTAGGTTTTCTATTATCACTAATAATACACATATTTGTGTACCTGAAAGAAGATATATAACAGGCAGAGATGTTACAAAGTATATTAACTGGATAGTGTTTGGCAACTCAGGCATATTTTCTATAAAAATATTTGTATTCAAACACAGTTAAGAACATACACTGGGATAGTCTGAACACTGATTCACATTAGATGACCTTTCATACCGCTATTAAAGCTTCTTCCTCAAACCCAGATTTGTTAACATTCGGAAGTTTTAAAAGGTAGAATGCTTACTGCTTCCTCCACCTGAGCAGAATGGGGGCTGGGGGAAGGCAGGGAAGAAAGACTGCAAACTGTCACAGTTCAGAAAGAACAGCCTGTGTTAGCGGTGCCTTCATCTACCGCAGCAAACAGCCCCACTGCCCTGACAGTGGTAACGATGTGTGCAAGCAAGGTACCAACAGCTTGTAGGCTGGCCAGCAGGAAACCACTGCACTGTACGCTGCTTTTCAAAAAAAAATTCTTTTGCTACCGATGCTCCCATTATTCACCAATTGTGACCACTACTGTCATACTCAGTGGCACATCTGTGGAGCATTTAGCTTCTCAGTATGACAAAAGGCATGTCACGGCTGAAGGAAGTTAGGGTGCTGTCTCTGGTTCACAGCTCGTGTTTTAAAACAAAACCAGAGGATGTGGTGACAGAAGAGGAACACACAAGCCAGAACCACTGCAGTCAAAAATAAAGGTATGCACAAATTCTACACCTGGCATGTGACTTAGCGAAGTTTAGTGCACCCTGAGTATAACCCAACCACACAGCTGTAGGCAATCATGCTGATTAATCTGGCAAATCATCCCACAAATTAAGTAAATTAAAGACTGGAAAGATGCCGCCGGGTCCAGCTTACCAATGCTGGTAGAAATTATTTTAAGTGCCAGAGGAACTTATTTTTCCCTATTCCAGTAAGTTCTCAATTGCTTCTGGTTGAATAACGTATCAAACACCAAAGCAATCAACAACGTCATTAAACTTAAACTGTTCTATAGCATATTTGCCTAGTACTACATCATTTTGATGCAACTGCTTCATTCGTTCTCTGAGTCAGAATAAAAGAAATCAGATGGCTTGAATCGTACACGATGGTGTAAAAAGCTCACTCCCTTGAACAGCACAAACAAAGGGATGCTGAGATACTGGAGCATGTTCAGAGAAGGGCAACAAAGCTGGTGAGGGGTCTGGAGAACACATCTTATGAGGAGCAGCTGAGGGAACTCGGGTTGTTCAGCCTGGAGAAAAGGAGGCTGAGAGGAGACATTATGGCTCTCTACAAGTACCTGAAAGGAGGCTGTAGAGAGGTGGGGGTCGGTCTCTTCTCCCAAGTAACAGGCAACAGGACAAGAGGAAATGGCCCCAAGTAGCACCAGGGGACATTTAGACTGGATATTAGGAAAAAATTTCTTCACTGAAAGAGTTGTCAAGCATTGGAACAGGCTGCCCAGGGGAGTGGTTGAGTCACCATCCCTAGAGGTATTTACAAGATGGGTAGATGCGGTGCTGAGGGACATGGTTTAGTGGTAATCTGTCAGTGCCAGGTTAACGGTTGGACTTGTGATCTTAACAGTCTCTTCCAACCAAAACAATTCTGTGATTGTAACCCTGCACGGGAAGGGAAGAGGCTGTGTGCCCAATGGCCTTACTCAGCAGAACTCCCACAATCACCTAATAGGGCTGAGTGGCAAAAGTAGCTGGGCTGTGAGAAAGCCCAACTCTTCCAAGCCTGACATATCTTCAAGACTGCTAACTACACACCAACATGTACAGTTATTAAAAATATATCTACACGGCACAATGCCCCCTAATTCATTAGGTACCAGAGAAAGTACCGATCTCTGCACAGGACAATTTACCCTAATTCTCATTAGCCATGTTTAGTTGTTTAGCTAATTTACTGCCTTGTAAGGGATGTTGCTTATCAGTTATTTTAGCAAACACACACTTGTACCAATGAAACCTGCAGTTCTATGTGGCACACAAGTGTCTGGCAGAGCAAGCAATGTCAGAAAGCAACACCGGGAGAACTGAGACCATTCGGCACTCAGGAGAGGTGCCTATGCAACATGGGCTGCTTGGGACGCAGGTGCACACCCCTGGAAACACATACTGAATTCTCATCTCTGACTATTCTTCTGCCAGATGCACCATTGCTGAGGATTGCTGAGATCACTTGTGTGTCACTCAGAGCTGTGTTTCTCTTCACAAAGTAAATTAATCCCATTCCTCTTGCACAACGACAACCAGACTGCTGCTGATACCCGAGTCAGGTCAAGAAACCTATAGTGCAAACTTCTCTCAAGTGCACAGATATCACATGACTTTTTTAAAATCTTGATATGGAAAGCTTCTATTTAGAAAATAGGGTCCCCTACGTCTTCTGAGAAGCTTCTACAAGATACAGTGGATTGTCACAAATTGTGGCAGGAACAACTGAGTGGTATAATGCTATAGATGGTCAGATGGTATTATGCCACTGTTAAAAATCATACAGAGCATTAATTGAAACAGCCTTTTGTTCAGCTGCAACAAAGCAAATCGTTTCCATGCAGATGGGCAAAAGGAAAACTTTTAATGTGAAACCTACTCCAGGATAATGCATTTTCTTACCAGATGCGTTGACTTCTCATAGCCTACTTGGGCTCCACTCTACCTCATGGCTGCCACCCTCAGCCTTCAAACCCAGTGCTTTGCAGGGAGTGAAGCACCCATGCTGCCAGCCCCCGCTGCAGCATCACGCTGCCCGATGATGCTCGGCAAAACCGCGTGACAGCAGCCGTGAGCAGTGGTTTGATGAGGGCACAGCAGGAAAGGCAGGTATGGGTCACTCCCCTACGCTCTCCTACTCTGCACCACGCAGCTGATGGCTCCTGACAGGGGCAGGCACAGAGGGTGACCCACCGCTGTGCGGCCACCTGAGCCAGCACAGTGTGGTGAGTGGATCCTGGGCACCCGTGTCAGCCAGCATTTCAGCCGGGCAGAAGCTCCCCTTGGCTCTGTGGCACTAAGAGCAGGCAGGCCTGTTCAGAGGGCGGTTAGGGGCCATGCACAGTGGCTTTAATTGTATTATAATATGAGTAATATCTATGGTGAAAGGAGGGCGGTTCTAAGTTCAGCATTAAGAGTTCTCTTTACTAAGTAAACATTGCCTTTTGTTTTAAAAGGAGAAATGAGGATATATTAAAAAAAAAAATAGAAACGTATCTGTCTTACTCCCCCAGAATCTTCTCCTATTACATATACGTAAATGGTAAAATTATCCCAAATTTCCTTAAGAGTCCTAAAGTGCTACAGGTATTTACACACCAACAAAGACTCTTCTACATTAACAAGCAATTTCAACAATGTAGGGAACTGCACAGAGGTGGCTGGCAGAGAACAAAGAACACAGATGCAGAATAACAACTAATGCATGGGAATTTTACCACATACAGAAAAAATTACAAATGTTTTTAGCAAATGCTGGAGTGAAAGATTTTTCAATAAGTATACCATTTAACAGCAAATTATTTTCTCCTGAAAATGGGAATAAATGCAACAGCTTCAAGTTAACTGTTTTAACACTGCACACAAAGCTAACTTGCAAATATTCACATTTGCTAACACCTATATTAGATGTTGTAACTGTCAATGCAATTCAGTTTTTCCGCTTGAATATAGAGCAAGAGTCAAAAACTGTAAACTTATGGGTTTATATTTTAAACTGAATTTATTCTAGAACTCCTAGCCCAGCTAAGGAACCATTCAGATGGAGTTTTAAAAGCTGATTAATTTACTTTCCTGTACACACAATTAACAATTAGAGACTAGTTTTCCCATAACAAGGACAAGACATTCCTTTATAGACAGCACATTAACCCAAGGCTGAGGTCTACCAAATGGGTATCCCTATGAGGTATTTTAAGCAATGTTTCCTTTAACATTATTTCAGCAAAGCAATGCTTTTGAAAAAGTATTTTCCTTGCTCTTTGGACTCCCAAGCTCATTACTGAAACCCTAAGAAGCACTTTCTTTTAGCATAAAACTCCACATCCTCAGGCACAGAAGAGGTCTGGCTGCATTGAGAACATAGCAAGGTACAGGTTTACACAGGCAAGGTACAGATTTGGCCAGGGAGCATCCCATTGTGGACAGCAGCACCCTTTCTGCTCAGCCCTGACAGCCATCACAACCCTGATGAACACAACTTCTGCAGACTTCAGTAGGTATTTTTCTCCAGTCCAAAGACCAGATGCCATCAGGCCATGCTTTCACAGGCTAAGAGCTGTTTCACACCACAAATAAAGCGTGAAGTCTTAGTAAGGTTTTGTAATTGCCATTTCTGAGCCCAGCCTTACAGCTGCTCAGCCTGCCCTCAAACCAGGGCACGGAGCAGTGAAGCAGCACCCACACCACAACCGTCATGCCAGAGCAGGCTCCTTCTAACAACACAGCAGCTCACCATAAATATGCCACTATCAACGCCAGTTTACACCAAGACAGCAGACATGGGGCAGGGGTATCTTTTACACCAATTCTGGTCACCCACAGCCCTTCATCTTGTGTTTTGGTGCTACCTAAGGAGCAAGTTGCCAGCAGGCCAGCTCCAGGCAGCAAAGCACAGTGCCCGAGACCCCCCGCAGCCTTGCCACCCTCCTCAGCTGCCCCTTACCTGCTGCTGTCTCCTCACGGACTGCTCCTGGAGATACCTCCCAGGGGGTGGTGGGCATTGCCCGGGCTCGGCACCGGGCTCCTGGCTCTCCCGGAGCTGACAGGCCCCGGAGCCGCCACCGGCCGGCAGGAAGGCTCGGCAAGGCCAGGCTGGCGGGACACCCCTGTTGGCCCGCTCTAAACAAAATAACTACAATAACAACAGAAGGGGAAAAAAAAAGACTGAAAATAAAATAAAACACTATGGTAAAATGCAATAAAATAAATAAAACTAGGCGAGGCAACCTAATCACTCCTTGGTTTCCCTCACCAGCACCGTGAGGAAACCAACCCTGCACCTGCCCAGGGTGGGGCCGCTTCCGGGGCGGGGCCCTTTCCCTCCCCAGGTGCACCCCTGCTCCCGTCCTGTTTCCCCAGGATGCACCCAGAGGCTTTTCTTAGCCAAAAAACCCACACATTTTGTACATTAAAGCTACTGAGCACCTCATTTCTGCACCGGGGGGATTTTTTTTTGAGTTACTGGGATGATCATGCACCATTACAAAACGCATTACCTCATTTTAGTCATATCTTAAATGGGTAAAGATCAGCCTATGGTAAAAATTTTGTCTGTGTTCTTTTCCTTCTAATTACGGCTCTCGTACAGCTTGGAAATACATTTGAAAAAGGAGTAAATGCTTCCACCTGCAGGGCTGTACCTACAGCCCATAATTCACCCATCGACCATATGCACCCGTTCAGAGGAGCTGGCAGGAAAGTGCAGCATCACGTTTATTGAAAGTATTGATTCACACATTATTAGGAATACAGTAGCACTTTAGGAAAGGTTATCAGAAATATGAATATATTAAGTAGCTTCAGATGTAAACCAACTATCTGGTCCACTTTTGTACATGCTAAATGTATTTTTCTCCTAGATCTGTCCACACCACATAGGTACAGTTAGCAGCCCTCGTTTTGCTGGCGGAGTATTCTATACAGATTGACCTGTCCCAGCACTGGCTTCTGAGAACAGAGATCATAACGTAGTTAAAAGAAGAAGGAAAGGGTAAGAAAAAAAAAAAAAGGCATGTGAACGTACTTATCCTAAACTCTGGCAAGCTAAGCTGGAAGCTGGTGTTAACCTTATGGCCAAAAGCAGAATGCAATGGAAGCCTCCCCCAGGTAGAGAGAATTTACAGCTTTTATTAGGTCTTACAGATAACCGTAGTATGCTTTATCAGTAGTTGCTGTGTGGATCAAAAGAGGTATACAATTAATGTGAATATACTATATTACTGAACTAGTATTACCACAAAAATGAAAAAGACTTTACCAGACCAGAAGACAGCTTATATCTGGCTAATCTCAAGAAGTTTTTTCAATTTTTTACAAATAGTCTCGTTATCATATATCCTGCAGTTCTAGAGCTGAGGCACTACAGCACAGGCATCAAAAAAATCTCACCAAAATTCCCAGCTTTATATATACTATGACTAAAATTAAAAAAAAAAAAAATAATTTCCAGACAACTTCATTCTCAAATTTCTTACATCTCTTAAATTTTTCTTAAATCTCTGGATATCAAAAACCTCTAACATACTTGCTCCTGAGGATAATTAGCCCTCAGATTATTTTTTTAAGTATACCTGAAATATACTGGTAATTTACAAACACTTTTCCTGGTTACATGACGGGTAAGTAAACAAGTCTTTGGTAAATAATAACTACTCTGTCCTTTACTCAGTTAAAAAACTTACTTCATTTTTAAATCTAGATTAACTGATTTTAATTTTAATAATTGTTTCTATAATGAATAAGGCTCACATGGCAAAATGCTGAGTGGGATGAATGGGTTGCAAAGCCTGAATGATGTTTTCAGGTTAATTCCAGGTTTCTGCTCTGGCTTGTTTCCTTTTTGTGTTGTTCAGCCAGGCCCAGGAAGCTGAATCTGAATGAGAGCTTTCTGATTAATTAAATTTCCAACATTTAAAGGTGTCAGCAGTCTAGAAAATACTGTCCATTGCAAGGATACATTCTACAGTAGGTGCTAGATTGTATGCTAAAAACTACAATGAACCAATTAGTTTAAGGTTGAAATAATACATTGTAGCTGCAGTATTTCCTAAAAATGTCTGCTTTACCACTTGTGCAGTAAAACAGAAAAACTATGCACTTTGTATGCTTGTGCGAGTTGGAGATGACTGCTTGCTCCCAAAGGAAACCTAAAGGCACAGGCCATAGGTAACATGAATGAAAATCTCGTGACAAACATCGGCTTCCATTTTATTACAAGAATCCAATTAGAAATGGAATGCCTAAACTGATGTTTTTACTGTTTGTGTACCACATGCCTTCACTTTGGCTAAAAGATACTATACCATGTCCTCCAAGAGAAATAGCAGCATTAAAGATCTTTCAATTTCAGAGGAGATGTCTGCTCTAGGCTTGGCTTGGCTTAAAGAGTTTTGGGGATTATTTTAAACATGTCCAAGAAATGATCAGATTATTTTCAATGACTGTTACAGTTTTACTGTTCTACTACAGTTTTTTAAATCATCTGCCTTGTTAAAGGATCAATTACATTTCAGACAATAAATAGTATACTTTACAATAAATAATATTCAAAGTATTGTACTTACAAAATAATGTAACACTGTAATAAGATCTTCAAGATCAATTCCATTTTACATATTCTGCAGCAAAAATAACATTTCTAGTAAGAAGGAATTACTTATAAACCTAGCAAGATCTACACATTCACCTGTGTGTGTAAACAACTTAACAAGGTTTATTATGTTTCCAGAAAAGCTATGCTTTTACAGTAGGTTTTCAGCTAAATGTTATCATAATATGGTAGTAAATATATAACAGTGCTTATATTTAGCTCCATCACAAATTTTAATTTGGAAAAAAAATGAGTGCCATTATTTACAAAGAACAGCAACTTTTATTTTGCTTCACAAGTGACTATATCTGTGTGTGAACAAAATGTTAGGACGAGGCATTCCAGATGAACTGCAGCTAAGGCTGGATGAGGATGGTTTCATGATGAACGGTGAAGGTCCTGGCAATAAATACCTAGAAAGGATATGAAAAATATAGCAGAGTTTACAGGCAAAGTGACATTCAAGAGCAAAAGTATTAGTTGTTCAGGTTCTATACCTTTAAATCATCGTATGCAAAAAATTATGTACAATAAATACTATTTATAAAAGCTACAGGGCATTAGGCACTAACTCAGGAAACAGATCTAAGCACAGAGAAACTCTTAGCAAAACTTTAAGATGATGTATGAGGATCAAACATCTTTCCAGTCCTTTATGTTTAAAGCAAGCGGATAAAAAAAAAAGACATCCTGTTTAATATTCCTACCAAAAATCAATAGTTAACCCATTGTGCTCTGTTATTATAGTACTATTTATTCAATTTAACTGGGTAAAACCTGCAAATTGATGTTAACGAGCTTATAAAATGTTAACTTGTAAAATAATTCAATTAGGGAAAAACTAGAGATTTTCAGCTTTGGTTTCCAGCTCCAATTCTTTGAAAATAGACATGCTACATCACTAATCTAGGAAAGCAAGAAACAATGATGCTACAACCTAGTATGTCACATCAGTGACTATTTACCTTTTGAGTTCAGGCAACTATATAGCCCATATTTCATGTAAGCTAGAAACAATCATTTAACATATGCCTACTATTCATTGTTAAATCTTTTCATGTTAACATTTCCTAATAGTTAATTGCAGAAGTCATTAGATGAGTACAGTAAGTGTACAAAAATAACATCCACACTAAATCAGAATTTCATAATGAATGATGTCAATGTTAGGACAGATTACCAAAACACATTGTATAAATCATTGCTTAAAAATTGTTGCATCATTCTAGTGAATTTTATTGATTAATGATGAATAAGATAAAAGACTGATCCTAGTAATCACTTGGATAGAAACAGCATCACACTGTCAATGGGAGAAATATAGTGTATACATGGGGTTTGTTTAAGCTCTGAGTAAAGCTGTTACTATAAAAATATTATCACCAATACATTTTTTTTTTTTAAATATAAAAAATTAAGTCTGATTTGGAATGGGTTGGTGGTGAGCTTGACAGTTCACTACATCACCAGACTGAGTCCTACCTTTGCGTGATGATATAGTCAAAAGCTCTAATGCTTCCCAGAGAATATGCCATGTAATAGAAAAGATTATTTAGCAAGCTGTAAGGATCTACTAGTAGATGGTTTGGCTTTTTTTAAATTTTGTAACACAGGGAAATTTATCAAAATATGAAAAGCCTGACTTCTTACACAGTTTGATTTTTGCTATTATTTTAAAGAGAATGTGGTATAGTTTTTGAGCTCCCCCTATTGTTTTCTTTACACTTCTAATTTTGTGAGGAAACAAGTGACCATTTAGATTAATACTCTTATTAATTCTCTTCATGACATACAGTGGATTTACAGTTAGGAGATAGGATTGAGAACAAATTTTAAAAGTGAAAATAGAACTCTGTGGGAGTTTTCATTATCTTTTTTTCTCACCCTGTACAAATAAATTTTCTCAGCTAAAGAGGTATCTATTTGTAATCTTTTAAAGCTTTAGTTTCACAAACATTTGTTTCATAAACACAAACAAAACAAAAAATTGGTTTGTGCTCAGAAAAAAAAAACCCCTTCAAATTAGATTTTATAAATCCTTGAAAAAATTTACTTCTTGTACATTTATTAAATTATACACTGATCTCTTCTTGCACTTCACACAATTTTCCAAGAATCAAGAAAACTATTGTTAGTAGTGCAGATACTTATATAATTTAAAAACAGAAACCTCAATGAAAAGTGAAATAGTATTGAAGTTTTCCCATTTCTAGAAAAACAGTTCATTATTTTACAATTATGGGGCATAGTGGGCAAAAGCATTCATTTCCATACCTACCTTTCATTTCACAAATTCAGAATATAATGGTTAAGTAGCATATTTCTGTATCCACAGTATAGATGTAACATTTGTGGAGATTAATATAAAAATTGTAACTTTAATTGATTAGAGTTGTCGTGACACTCCATGGCTGAAGACATTTAGGATATAGGATATTTAGGATACACAGGGCTTAGAATCTTCCAGCCTGTGAAATTTATGAATGAACTTCCATTCAGGGTCCAAAGAAGCACAGAAACTGGAGACGAGAAAGTTTTATTGGGCCATCCCTTTCACTGGTTTCCAAATGCAAGCCTGTTAGCTGCAGTACATTAGAGTAATCCGATCAGTTTGAATAGTTTGTGGTTGGTCATGATGCAAAATTTTCTGCAGTATTAACAGTAAAAGCAATAAAAACTTCACGGTTGAAGATTTTTTAGTCTTACCTAATCCAAATGACTTTACCATACTCGTGCTATAGCTCAGTAGATGTTAATATTGAATGTGATTTGTTTTGTGGCTAACATATTTCTACTTTTGCTGTGACCAAACAACTTCAGTTTCTGGTCAGTTTACAATTATATTAGAGTGCCTTAAGATCCATATGACAATAACAAATGGGTTCAGTGTATCAAATAACTAGTCTGAGATATAGCAAGTAAGCAATTAAGTCATAAAATAAGTTTAACAGATAATATATCAAAGGCTTGCTTTTCACATAATATTTAACTCATAAAGCCCTTCTATGAAATAATGTCTGTAAAAATTTTTATATAAGCAAACCATTTGTAAGCTTATATACATAATAATTCAAATTGCCATTATGGATAGAATTTGGAAGCGAAGTAATTTGAAACTTACATTTAATTCTCCATCTATGACTGTTAAATTGCAGATCATTGACTCCCACAGTTGGAGCATTTTCAGTAATCCCTACACTGACAATACTACAATCCCTATTGTATCCAGTTGGAGAACTAAACCAGCCAATAGATAATCAGGTAAGTGCCAAATAATTTTTTTACTATATGATGCTGTTTTGCAAGGTTTGAAAATATATTTGTGCTCTGTAAGATGAAATAACAAAGCTTTCAATCTGTAGGTTTTGGAAATCAACTTTGCAAAACTGTGCAATACAGTAAATCAGATGGCACTTACCTGACCCTTGGCTGGAGCTGTGCCCCTATAGCATTCCACTGCCAATGTGAAGCCAGAAGTATCAAACATGTTAGGATACCTCTAAGAATGCAAATCTGGTATCAGTGACTTTGAGGGATCTAAGAAGGGCAAGAAAGGAAATTTTCAGTTCACTTTATGGAAAGCCTTTGCTGCAGCTACTTGGGCAGTACGCAATCAAGACTTTAATAAGTGTAGCTTCACACAAAATGTGTACATCAAGTCTTCCTTTAGTAGCACTTCATGAGTGGGGTAGAGAGATTAGAATGCTAAAACCTCAGGATCAAAGAAATGTTGGGGGGGTTGCCTTTTTTTTTTTTTTTAAATAAAAACTTAGTGAACTAGGCTTAAAGAGAAGTATAGTGGTAGCAACACAGACTGAAACATGTTCCAGTATTATGCTTTGTACTTATAATTTAGGAAGAGAATATTGAAATGTATACCTCGTATCATCCCAGTGGGTGCTAATCCCAGTTGGGGATCCTCTTGAGTCTGATGAATATTTATAAACCACCAGCAGGCAGTGTTTACAAAGTTGTACTACTCGTTGGCAACACTGGAGTTGCTCAGGAGTCACCACCTCTGTGCTTTTACTGAATATGGTTTCCCAAGAGCTCCTGTTATGGAAAAAGGCACAACTTCATTTTTTGTAGCAAAATTTGCAGTCTGAGAGCTTTACTGCCTTATATCATATTAATATAGGAACAAGAGAAAAAACACGACCATGACTATTTACAGGAAAGGTCTATACTATTTAACACAAATGCTGGCAGATGCTGAGTCCAAAATACAAATTAAGAAGTTAATCTTCATATGTGAAATGTCCACAGCCTTTTTTCACTTGGTTTGCTCCCTAAAGCGTTTATAGGGCCATTACTTAGGTTTAGCACATAAAGATTTACTGTCACATAATAGTATATGTGTCTTACAACAGGAATAGCAAAAAACATGTATTATTTTTAACAAGCTACCACCTGAATATGAATGTGATGTGATATTAAAAAGTAATTGATAAAAGTAATAAATTATTTCTAAATGCCTGCATAGCATAATGATACTCTTCTTCTAATTTAAGTACATAATACTAAGAAACAAATATGAAATTAATTCACAGGAGATTAGGATGTGCTCTGCTTCCTTATCCAAATCACATGAGAAGTGTTTCCCAGTTTAATCATTCAAATAATACTTATTATACTATCTGGTCATATGGGGTTGCTCTTCTACAATTAAGTGCAACTTGAAAAGCGTATCTATAGAAGCATTACTTTTTGAAATATGAACAATCATGCTTTTGTTTTCTTAAAAAGCCATTTCTCTTTCCAAAACAAACAACCAAAAAAAAAAAAAAATCCCACCCTACCATACCAATATAAACCAGGTATGTTTTACCACAGAAGATGACAATAGTTCCTTGCATACACCTGCTGTTTGTGCAAAATTCTGACCAGATTACAGATCATTACATCTGTTTTAAAGGCAACATGGTCCCTGTGAAGACTTTTTTTAGTCAAAACATTATCCAGTAGCACAGATGGTTTGTAAACTTGAGGTTTTTATGTTTGCTTATGAAAGCGGCATTTCATAGAGTGAGGAAAATTTGCTGCATCTGGTTTCAACACAGCATCCAGGATGATTTAGTTTTGTCCACTGAGATCAGCAATAGATTTCACAGTCCCAGTATAGGAAGTTTGTCCTTAAAACACCACCAAAGAACCAGCAAGCTTACTTCTGCCTAGTGAGATTTTCAAAATTACGCTGTTATTAGGATGGAATTATGAACATTAATGACTAAAAGATAAGCTGTATATGTATAGCTCAACGATTTTTCAGCCTGGCTCCTCAGTCTAGATTACATGTTCTGGTTGAAACTCTTCAGTCCTACCGAATTTCCACTGCACATACAATTTTCAAATGACTCAATTACTATCCATATAATTATTTTTTAAAGAAATATTGTTTATAAGGCATCAAAACTTTTATTTCATAAACAGAATAATTCTACTAATTGAAGAGCTACTATTTTTAAAATATATTTTTCTCAATATTGTTTCCTGTCTGGGAACTTTCCACATGTATTTTTACATGGAAATTAATCTACTGTCTTCATTCTTTCCTCATGAAGTCACGTGATATCTGGTAAAAAGCAGCAAGATGAAGGTCTAAGTATTACATTCATTCAACAGATTCACAGTGCTACACATAATTATATTCTAATTCAATCCATAAATCTCCAAAATCCTGGGGAAGAAACTCTCCTGATAAATTCCTTAAGTTCTGGGCTTTGAGGTCTGTCATCACTTTCCTACAGTTCGGAGGGATTTTATCAGTGAAGAATAATATGTGGCCTGCTATAACTATGGCTGATTATGAACATAATGGTATACAGTTACCCTAATAACAAAGATTGAGATTTGGAAACATACGTGAATTTGAATGAGGTTTGATGTAAATGTGCTTGTGCAATGTCCTCCATGTGCTACACGGATTCAGTTTGCACTCCATTATACTGCAGTCAACTGGGATCAGAGTACTGTTACCTAAGGAAGCTTAATTTGTTATGCTGTAACTTTAGTTTCCACACATTAGTAAGAAATCATGGAGTCTCACCAGATCCAGAACAAAGTCTAACGCTTCATTGTGCAACGTTGTCAATTATGTGTTATTCTTTTTATAACCATCTGAAGTCAGCTGGTTCTACCAGTTTCCTCTTATTAATTTTAATTGTTTATTATGCAGTGAAACAAATGTAGCTTTACATCACCATTATTTCACTGAGGTTTCTTTTGTTTCTTTGTCATTCTTTCTGCTAAAATAGCATATGCTTAGCAGAGATCTAACCAGCAAGAGAAAACCTTAAGGCTATTAGCTCTGCTTTTCTCCCAAGACATAGATCTTACAAATAGTCAAAATTCTATACTCCTTAATATATTTTAATATACTCATGTTGTTTCTGAATCAGCACATGCATACCCCTTCCTGACACGTTTCCCCAAATTCTACACATGCCGTATATTTATTCCAATCTGTTCTTTAAAATGGCACAAGGCACTCGAAGGAGGAGTCACGAAAAGTTGGCTTCTCTGCTTCAGAAGTGCTGACATGGGATCTCTGTTGTGGATCCCATGGCAAGAAGGATGATAGTAACTGAATAAACAATGTACTAGGAAGGTACAAACAGCCTTTCCGTTTTCTTCTGTGGATTCTATTCTTCTGTTGATTCTACTTGTTAAGTACATTACATGCAGAGTGATCTCTTCACATACTGGATCTTTGTATATTACTTTTACGGTATTTTTAGAATCTTTTACATAGCAACTCTTCTTACAAGGAACTGAATCTTTTTCAAAGAATGTAGTTCCACTTTTGAGTCAGCTGAGTCTTGTTCTGCATGAATAAAATTATTGCTGGATGAGAAATTCTACTCTTCACTGAACTCTTCTGCTGGCTCAAAGTCTCTTCTCCTGAGCCAAGTGAGCAACAGAGTTTTTCAAAGTTTTTGAACAAAAAACAGTCTTTGTAGACAAAAAAAAATCTAAAATGAAAATGTTCATGCATATTAAAAGATTTGCACACTAAAAGTAAAATTCAAAATAATAACAGCATTATTAAAAGGGAAGGTAATTATAATGTTTTATGACAACAAAAATTGAGGTTGGACTCAAGACTTCGCACACCTCTGCTGGCATGAAGAACGGACCCACAGCTGCTGAGGATTATGCAGAACAAATGTTTCAGATTGGAAACACAGAATATTTCTCACCCTACTTTAACTTCTGGAGTGTGCTGTATTCCCTATATCCTATATTCCCTCTACCAAAGCTCAAGTCTGACATTATCTGTGTGTTCCCATGACCCATCTCAGTGAAAAAAACCTGCAGAAACTTCTAGTGAGCAACAAGCAATAAGCCTTCACCAATGACAAGAAAAAAGCCCAAAAAACTGAGAACCTATTAGATACTCTCAGATCCCTCTTCTTCTTGTCGTCTTCTTGTTATTCATTTTGTGGCGAAACAATAACAAGTGCATTACATGCATTCTCTACATATGACAAACATGAAGAACCTATTCCTTTCTACATACAATATCCATATTACTGTATTTGCTGTAGTTCATTTTCAATAAATCTCTTCGAACAACCTATACAAGCTAATCAAAACCCCTCCCATTCTTTACACATTGTGTGTACTTACACATAAAATGTCTTTTTATATGTGATATATTTCATATTTAAACATTTGTATTCTTATTTTATGAAGAAATTTGGTGGGGAGGGGGATTATTTTATACCTATGATCCGATCCTCCAAACCTATTGTTACATGAATGCCTTTAATTTCAGGAATGTAGATTTTTGAAGTGTGGGATACTGAGCATTCAATATACGGCCTGATTTTTTTTCCCCATAGAAAATTTGTATTTGCTACCCAAACCAAAAACATCTGCTTACCTCAGTGTGGCCACTTCCTATTCCGTATATACTTAAATTCCCACCAGTGTAGGAAACAGCAAATGTAATCAAGTACAGAGATTCAAACTCCTTATTTGTAAATCACAGAACTGACATTGCATTTGGCACGAGATGTCAGCTGCACTTGTGACTAAATTCTTCCCTTGTAAGTCTTGAGCTCAAATAGATACGACAATGATTTCTGTTGGTGGCAAATTGACCACTTACAATGGTCTGACCTCAAAATTGTGCACTGTCCAATGAAAGAGTTAACCTAAACCTCAGATATTTTTAAAATTCGGGGGTTTTCCTAAGATTATGATATTTGTAAATATTCTAATAAATGTCTGATTCCATTACTGAAATGGTTGGCCTAGATTATTAGACTTCTAACTATACTATATTTTTAGATGGTTATAAAACAAGTTCAAAGTATTAGAGCATTCTCATGAATTAAAATGAGCAACAAAGTATGCCAGCATTGATAATTGTAGAGTTATGAAGAAGACTAAGAGAAATAGGCTTACCCTGAATTACAGAAACAGTTCCATAGACCTTGACCATGGCTCCAAAGTAAGCGATTAAATACACGGTTAAAGAGACGGTATAAATGTAAATTTTCAATGTCTGGAGCCTTCCAGACATGCTGTAGAACTGCACGAACACTTGTCTTGACTATATCCAAAACCTAGGAGAGGATATTCCAAGGAAATTAAAGCAAAGGCATATTGCAAAACCTAAAACCAACTGTTCGCTGATTCACTGAACACACACATACAAACACACACACACAGATGACTGCATAGCTATAAATTCCCACAGATGTCTGTGTTTCATTTCTGTGCATTCATCAGCAAACTTTTATGATACGCTTTTTCTGTCAAAAACATTTTGCAAAACCAAATCAAAATATTTTACTTTTATTACAGAGAAGTTCATTTCTATTCTTTTCAATCTGTTCAATTACTATCTTGTTTAAATGACAATAAGAGTTTAAAAAGAAACAAAATAGACACAATTACAGATTAGAAGCAACATAATTAACAACCCAAACATTACATATTTGAAGATTACCTCTTCTTCTTTTCCCACTCCCTTTTAAAATACCATTTGTTTTATAAAGAACTAAAACATCCTGAAAAGCTACAAACTGCTTTTGGTTTAATATCTATTTAAGCTTAGTGTTACCCTAGATCAAAACATTTTAGTTTACCTTTTATGAAGGAAACAGTGTAGTGAAATCAGTAAATAAGAAAAAAATCAGTAAGATATTTAAAATAGCAATGTTTATAGAAATGCAACAGATTTGTTAAATATGGACTGCATTGTAAAATCTACAGTGTAAAATCTGACCTAAAAAAAAAAAACCCTATGGTGCTGTAACCTATTAACAAAAATGTGAGTTAAATCAACATTATTTGCTGTAAAGGAGACACCTTTACTCGCTCTTTCACATAACAGCATCTTCCGAAAAAACAGTCAGACTCAAGTGGGGGGTGAACTGATGGAGGTATTCACTTATATGGAATAAGATGTTGCAAATTCTAGGATTTAGAAGGTACAATACATGCTCAGGAAACCTTCAGATGTGTGTGACAAACTGATTCACACTGTTAAACATCTGACTCTCAAAAAATAAAGGGGATTTAGTAAAACAGTAAAGTATGGAAGTGTGGTATGGAACTTCAATTTTTTGGTCCTGCATAACAAACTGGTGTTTGTAAATAATCAGATTAGACATGATGAAGGAAACAAAGCATAAACAAAATGCTTACAATAGCACAATGAAGCTGTGTAGCAAAAAGATATGCTTAATGGGCAGAAAATCTATAGATGCCTAATAATGACAACCTCAATGAAATATGTCATTTACATGTTAAGACCTTTTTTGAAGACCTAGTATTAGTCTGCACACATAGATTTTACATGAATTCCATGCACATATGCACCTAATGTGAATACAATGCTGTCCTCTGATTGGGAATCTTGATAAATGCAGGTATCTAACACACTAAAACCATACCCGTGGTCTCTTCCTCCCAAAGAGTGAGATAAAATGAGTAGTAAATTATAACCTAGGGACAGTGCTCTTGTTTAGTGACTACAGGAGCTAAACCCAACTTTTGGACTGCCCCACGCTTGTGGGAAGGATCCAGATGTTCAGACATTCCCTTAGCAGCCATAGCCTACTGTCTTAATGCTTCTCAAGCATCCTTTTCCTTCTGCCTCACGCAATTAAGGCTTTCCCACACAAATAGCCAGTAACTGTGACAGTATACACACATTTGAACCAACTAAGTCCCTAAATTACGTAAAGGATCAGCCATACATGCCTTTGCAATGTTACACTAACAGTAATTTATCTCCGTGTGTAAAACAACAATTCCACCCCATACAGATTCTCTCACTAGTCCAAACACACAAACTAAGAACTATAATACCAATGTAGAGCTTTTTCTTTTACTTTAGCACCTGGAGTTGAAGAAAACTAAGGACTGAACCTTGCATCTTAGAGCAAGCAGCAGATTGCCAGGTACTCCAGAAAAAAAACCCCACTTTCTTGCTGTCTCTACTGTGTTGATATTACCAATATGCCAGAGGGAAAAACACTCCAGTTAATCGTTCCTAATTTGCAAACATGGCCTCAATCATCCATTTAAGAAAAGAGACAAGGCGTTGCACAAGAGCTGGAAATTCATGAAACCAACATCCTCATTTTCCTAAGTTAATTTCCCTAGTTTGCCTTCATCTTTCTGTTTACTTCAATTTACATCAGTTACTTTAACATAACCAATTATCTAGGTGTAACAGAACAAGATGTTATGAAAGAAAGTATTCAAAACAAGATGTACAGACCCTCTGGTAACCATCAAAACACTTTTAAAGAAATTATGTAAAGTGATGTAACACAAAGCAGTCACAACTCCTCCCATAGAAAAGTCTCTTTTTCCTAAAAGTCTTGGGAGACTAGATTTTATTGTAGCATGTATCGATTTCATCAGTTTACTCTCAACTTGCTTCTAAATGACTCCTGTGCCTCTGCTGTAATGCCAGAATATTAGACACTAAGAATATAAGCAGGAGTTTAATTTTCTACATCATATTGGATAATTCTTAAGAAAATATACCTGTCAGAGTGAACATTGTGAAATCTAGTACATTGCCCAGGTATTTTCTTATGTTTTAGAACTTCCCTGTAAGTATAGTGAAGGGGACTGAGTTTCTGGTTTGTATTTCACAAAGTTGCAGGAGGTACCTTTCAGACAGATTTCTTACTTGCATAAATATTCTCCACCTTGAGCTCGCTTCTCCTTTACCCACCCCATTGGAATATAAAACATACTTCTTTCAAATCAACAAACGCTTACACATTTGCCAGTCCTCAGCTGCAATGTCATTGTCAAAGGTAATCCGTTTTTATAAACTACCCTTCTAAGAATAACTATCTGATTGCTTGAAGGGATTGGGGTTAAAAGCAGTTCAAAAAAAAAAAAAAAAAAAAGGCAAATCATTTCCAGTGTAAGCAAAGATGAAGGGCCCCACTAGTGCTTCAGGAATTAGAAGTCTCCTAAGTTGTAAAAGAAATCCTCACAAGAAGAACAAAGAAAGCCACATTTCTGTTTGTGCAGTTTTTGCTAGTAAGGACCAGGCATATCAAACTGTATCATCCTGACTCAGTACACATGCCCTTGGTTTTACATGGCTGTCAGTCAAAAGACAGAAACATTCTTATAAATTGTAGGCTTTCTGAAATAATGCTTACAGGAGAAAATTCTGACTACATTGCAAAGAAAATAACAAAAAAAAACAAAAACAAAACCTAGACAGACACAGGTATATTAAGGCAGATGTCCAAACGGAGCTTATGAAGAGCAGTTGAGGAATGTATAGTAAACAGCTTCAGTCTCTCAAAGAGCAGATTTATCACTCTCCCTGTGGCAATTCCTTCCCATAGTTTTGGGGAATGATGTATGGGGAAAGGCTGAAAGAGACACCTTAACCGGTCTTGTGTGAAAACCCTGTATCTCAGTTGCAACGATGGGCCCAATCTGGTGACTTCTTTCCACACTTGTGGCATCATAGATTAAACAAAACAATTCTAGCAACACGTCCCCCACCAGTTTCAACTGTCCGAAAGATTCCTGCTGAGAAAATGAGATCTCCATCGCAGCAGCAGTGTGAATTTTGGGCCCTGTTATCTATGTATATATGCATCTATCTGTATCTCTCTCCCTCCCTCCTAGGAGCTCTTCCTCCATATCACCAATTTCTATAAGCCCCAACTAAGTCTCTCTCTGGTTTTGGGCAAAAGGCTACAACTGCTATATGGACACAATAGAAAAAATCTATGTGCACGTATATTGGGATTGTAGCACTGTTTCCCATAATTAAAAAGAAATAAGAAATCATTTTAAGCAAAGGACTATTCAGCAGAACAGCTGCAGATATAAAAAATGACACACTTTCAGCCAATGAAGTTGGTTGCTCTACTGATTCCTGTCAATGGCACAAGAAATAACTGTGCTAAATAAATCTGTGCAGCTATTTGACATAGCTGAAAAATAATTTTGTTAAAGTATAGACTCCTACATTTCCAGCTTCTTCAGTTTGTGTTGTCTGATTTTGTTTTAGAAAGCTGTGTGGATACATATTACATTTAATATCTGAACTTAACATGAACAGTCAAATATATCTCTATCATATGACCTCACATTAAATGGACATGTTTTCTCTGTCCAGTATGAAAATACAAGCATTTAATGCAATATTCCATAAAATACAGTGTGAAAGACTGAGGATCATACTGCTGATTTTATAAAAACTAATCTGAGATCAGGATCTGAACTCGTTCTTCCATTCTTCTATAACAATCTACCAACCTTTTCCAATTATAATATTTATCCTGTATGCAGCATTTTAAGTTACTTTCTTTTATGCTCTATAAAAATAAATTGTGAAACTGAGACACACAGAGCTTAAATGCCTGGAACTGATAATGCTAATCCACATAATGTGTCAATGACTGAGGCAGAGAAAGACGTAAAATACTGCTTTAGGGGCACCAAAGTATTAATAATAGACATAATTTCTGCTACATTAAGAAAAATAACTATTACACTGGAAAGATGATTTTGACTGACATGTGACATACAGCTATGACTGACATACTACAGTATGTCAGTTTTTAAACAGATTGAAAATTCTTTAGATCTTATGCACAATAGTAGCTCCTACTATTGATGAGTGAAGACAGAATGATAAACAAGCATCATTAGTCTTTTGCAAGACTAAACCAGTTAGTTGAACACTTTAACAATGTCAATAATCTTTGCTTGGCCGGTCTATTTTTTATTCAACATGATCTGTTGCAATACTGTGGGTCAAAGACTCAAATAACCAAAAGCAATATCACTGCCTCTAATGGAGTTTTAACATGCCTGGTCAGAAACTGCTGACTGGTTTATCCCTTATCAATCAAATCTGCTGAATCAATACAATTCTAAGAATATTTGCTAAAATTTAGGTATGGAAGCACTAATGGTTTATTTGTTTGCTTTTTTTTCAGCAGACTAATTTTTTAAGAAATTGGTTTTGAAATTATATTCCAGGATAATGATGCTTATCTAAATATGGAGCAACATCATTTCCTGCAGTGGAATCAATACATATTTTAGCATGAATAGCCAGTATTCTAGCATCTCGGGTCACTCCCAGCTACTGCTAAATACTAGCAGAAACACTGCTACGTGTCTACGTCAGATGATCTTCAGAAACTAAAATATATGTCACTTACTTTTCGTTGCTTTACAGAATCCAGTTTTACCAACCAATAGGATGCCACTTTTGTCTTATGATACTTCCAATTATCCATAATCTGGAGACATTGCAAAACACAAGATAAAAGAAATACACATAAACCCAACTGAAATCTAGCATTTCATTCATGGACATTCCTAATGCTACAAAGTGTGAGCATCTAAAATACCTCTGTGAAAAGAATTTTTCTCTAAAAGAAATAGAAAAATATTTGCAAATTTATGAGGGAATGTTTGCAAAGACGTGCAATCTCTCAGTTTAATCCTACCCTCTGTTCCACCTGATTCATACACTACAAAGTCACACACTACAAAGCAGGTAGAAACTTGTCTTGACTGACTCAGCTAGGATTCCTTGAACACAGCAATAAATTCAATAATACAGAACTGCTACTGTATTTAAACAGTGAGGTTTTTTCTGCATCAAGGACATTAGATATACGTGCAAAACATCCTTTCTATAAATGATCATATATGAACTGCAATACTCTCCTTTTATGATGTTTAATTGCTACCAAAATAGCTAGAGCTGTGAAGATACATTTTTATTTTAATTTTGTTATTTTATCTTTCTATTCTATTGCAGACCTATGACAAGTTCTGCCTCACTGACAACTAATATACCACTACTTCTTTCCTTCCGTGATGAAATATTATATCAGAAACTACTTAAGGTCAAACAAATCTATAAAAGAATTCTGCAGTAAGAAAATGCATTTATAAGCATGCCAGCGTTGTATGAGAAAGAACCACTAGGTGGAGTGCATACACCTGCACGCTGCCACACGTACATAAATGCACACACACTCTCAACATGTCTGAATGAAAAAAAATAATGAAGCTTTTTATTTCTGATTCTAAGAAGAGAAACTAAATATGCTAGTTATGAACACTATCTTCCAGAATCACCCACAATAAATAAACCACAATTACAGGAGAATTCCTTTCCACTCTGATGTAGTCGCACAGATCACTAAAGACATAATCAACATTTTGAAAGCTCACAAAGGAAAGGACATTTCCAAATGGATAGTGAATTAGATTAATTTTAACACACTGCGGACTGTGCTTACTACATCAGAATTCAGGTGTTAATTTAAATTACAAGATCCCTACATATCTCTAGTAATTGAAAAAAGAACTTCTATCTTCATTTTTTTTTCTTTTCCAAGCTGATGTTAATTTCTTTGCAGTAGATATTTAAAAGGGCTTTAGATACCATGCATTTTCTGATTATACATCTGAACATTAGGTGTTCCTTTTTAATTGTCCTGTAGATTGGGCATTGTTTCATACGTCTTTGATCCAACAGGATGAGGCTCAGAACAATGTGAGATGTAAGAAAGTGTAAACTGACAGACTAGAAAAGCCAAAAAGAGCCTGACTGGTGTTCTTTATGACCAGCAAATTTCCAGTTTGTCTTGCAGCATACCATTCTCAGTTCTCCAGTATGCCTATTCGAGAGCAAGTTAAACATGTCAGGATCTGTACTAACAATATCAGATGAAATATAAACTGTTAATGAATTGTAACATTCTTCTTAGATTACTTAAAAGTTTGAACTTTCTCTACAATGAAAAACTGAATTTTTCTAACCTTCCTGATTGTTTCTCATATATTTTAAAAAGACATAGGAATGTTTTCAGTGCTACTCTTTTAAGGTCAGAAAACATGCAAAGCTCCAAGCTTGTGAAATCTTTTGAATTATCCTCAGTTATGGAAGTTTTAAGGCCACAGGAGCTCATGAATCATAAATTGAGCTTTCTACTTTCCTTCATTTTAGTGGCCAAAGCAGTAAGTGTCTACCCTGTAATTCTTCTTTCTTATTTATCGATACTTACATCTTCTATAATTAATTCTGATTCTTCATCTGTTTTTCCTGGGAACTTCATTCTCATGTCATTGATGATGAGAAGAGTCTCTTTCGTCAAAGCGACTTCTTGCTCTTTTGTTTTCTGTTGCAGCAAAGACTCACTCTAAAAACCAATGTGAAGCAGAGGTAAAATTTCAGGCTTGCCATTAGATCACATTACAAAGATATTTCCTTGACAAAATTCTAAATAGGGTGGCATAAAATACATTATTAAATTTTATAGACATAATATCTAATACATCGCTAATATGCGCATATGCCTCATCTACACTAATGCATTACCATTACTTGTCAAGAAATTAAAGAAAAACAGTTCAAATCTAAGTTTCTTGGAAATAAAATCAACAAATATATATTCAATATTTATGATGCCCACCATTTAAAATCTAAATTTGAAATTTAGATAATGGACTTTGAATTTTAATTTAACATAATGAAAAGAAATTATTAGTCATAAAAAACTTCCTTTCAGTTCTTCACTGCAACAATTTAACAGAAACTGTTGACAATTATATGTCATTGTGCCAAGATTTCAGGAAGCATTAAAAAGTAAGGACACTTTGCTCCTACTCTGGTCAGTGGGGGTTCGGACCGTGTCTTTGATTGCCCAGGATTTTTTTTAAAATATCAGTGCTTTTTACACCAACATCAACTTGAACCCCTACAGTGTGTGCAGAGGACCATCTCTGGGCGGCTTGGGGGTTTTCTTTAGATCTTAGACAATAGTTAGAATTATTTCTGATCCTCTTTCTTTACTTTTGCATATTTTTGCATTTGGAACATTAGGCGGGCTTAATTTTACTTTTTTTCAAGACTGAAATTTAAAACTTTTAGGCATTTCTAAATCTTTAGTATTTTGTAAGAACTACAATACTTACTTAAGGATATTTTTCCTTAAGTAAATAATATTTTCAATCACAGCAAAATATTTTGCTACACGATATACAGTAACGTGTCTGAAATAAAAAGATAGCAAATATTTCCAAAACCACTTTTGTTTATAAGTGCTATAATAACGCATCTATAATTCCCAATGGTAACTGACTTATCCTAAACTTAGTTTCCATATCTTTAGTACATTTGGATCTCAGCAGCCTCAAAAAATGGCAATGTGCTGCTCCTTTCTTTCCCAAAGGATAAACTAATACGTTATCACGCACAAATGATTTCTCTTTAGTAAGTTACAGTTTATTAATTTAAATTATATTCTAGCAGTAATATATAGTATATTATTCTTAGTTGCAAAAATAATTATGAACAGAGTTCCATTCACAATATAGTGCTAAATTATGAGTAGTTCTTATCCATTCTGTAAGTAATTTTATTCACATTATTTTAAGAAGCATGACCTAAGCTCTATCACCCAACATAATTGTTCTGAATATCAAGATCATTTCTCTGCTGGAGCTTTCTCAATGAAAAACAGAGTATGGTTTCTGACTAATGTTAATTTAAGTGAGTAGCCCATTTTTAATGTCAGATGGTAAGAGACTGTTTTTAATCTTTCAGTAATTTGTATTTGATATAGAGTTAATGTGAATAGAAAAATCTATATTAGCCCTGTCTCATTAAACTCTCAGAGTACATCTTGATGATAAAAGGGTACTTTTTAAACTTGAGATAGCTAATGTGATAAAAAATACCTTTAACACGTTGTGGTGAAGACACAATCTTAATGTCTTTCCAATTCTATTTGCTGACTTTAAAGATGGAAAACCATGTTAAGGAGTATTTCACAAGATGTCAGCACACAATTTTAAAAGGATCCTTTTTCATCATTTAGACAAAGCCTCACAGGCAAAACAGACAATGAGAATTCTACTGGATAAAAATGATGATTAGAGATAGTAAATACTATGAAGCAAGTTCATTAGCATTACAAAAGGATTTCTCACAATCAAAGCTCACCACAATAGAGAAAGGCTGTAAATATGTTTTTGCCCCATCTCCAGATGAATTTTTTGGGTGATGAAACACACAGGACAGGCACCAAACCATGAATGGAAGCACACTGGCACCAGCACTCAATACAATACTGAATGATATTGGGGACTGATCCCAGCAAACACTGCCCAGGGATAAGTAGATATGGGGTCCATCATGCAAACACAAAAGCAATGCCTAGGTTGTGAAGGAGATACCAAAGAAGATGACAGGCTAGTCACAAAAGGAAAAAATGTACAGCTCAGAAGTACATTGTGAAATTACCACTAACCACACAAATTCTAAACAGCTAAAAGTGTTTAATCTGATCTGTTTATTATACTAATTATTTAGTTAGACCACCTAAGTTTAAATGCTTGTCTGTCTCAGGTACAGGTTTCAAAACGATAGAAGTTTTATCTTCACTTTAAAAAAAAAAAGATGGCTTGGGAGTAGAACTCTACTGTAGTGGTGTACTGTAGGCATTGAAAATGGTTGAAAATTAATTACACCTTCTTCTACAATGGACAGCCGTACAAAGTCTTACTAACATTTTTTTCTGATACAGCGTGGGGTATACACTGGTTTTGAAATATTGATGTATTTTTGTTACTGTAAAGATTTTGAAGGTAGGTGCTTCCTTTATTTCAGAACCAGCAGTCCCCAAAGAAACCAGAGAAACTTTTTAAGAGAAGTAAAAGCTCTTTCTGTCTTTAAAAACTATTTAGGAGAGCAGGTTTCCCAGTCACAAAACCTCTAAGATTTCCATTCTCAAAAAATGTGACATCTGTATTGCTGCACCTGAGACACTGAAACATCACAGCTAACATTCTCTGCAAGTCATGTGTAGGTCTAGAGATCTTAAATTCATGAGTTTCTGTCAAAATAGCATTGACTATAGTACCTCAGGTTTTCTGACACTGTAAAAATTAATAATGTATTTATTGAGTTTTAGAGAAATGGAACACATTTTGAATGCAACTGCTGTGTTAACTCACCCCCGAAGAGTTCATAGCTCCCGAGCTGGGTGTCTGAGAGACTCGAGCTGAAGATGGGCTGCGATTTAAAGAATGAGACCTGTTCACTGAGGATGCACGCTGAAGTTGCAGAGATGCTTTGGCTGAAAAGGGACGCTGCTCAGCTGCCTGTGACTGCATAGTCAATACTGATATTGAACGAGGGCAGCTTACAGAACGCCTTATTGGACCTGTGGATGATGCGGGGGGTGAATATGATGGAGATTTTATATTTTTAATCGAAGATTTCCAGTTCATTCTACCTGCAGACAAATTAAATAATGATGCAATTACTTATTCTTTTAACACCCATTTTTCAGTCTTTGAAACTAACAACATATATGACCAACATGTGTGCACACGTTGTACTATAATGTATGTTGACTGACAACTTATATGTAGCAGCCATGTCAGATCCCCTAATAATACAAACTGTACATACTCCATAAGAAAATTTATTTCTTCCTCATAACCAGCTTTAATCAGGTAGACTCCAGTCCTCCATAACATGCATCAGATTTATGACAGAGTGCATATGCCCTGTAGGTCAAAAAGTATGTGGCTACTATGTGTGGCTTCTTGACTGTAGAATATGGAAGCAGGAGCAAAAATTTGGTTGATGGATCCCCTATTTGCAGATCCAATCTCTCTCATCTGCTCCTGCACAGCTATACAGGTTTCAAATTCAGTCTTCTGCTAAGCAAAGGAGGCTTCTATGAAAAATACAATTTTAGAAGCAGTGTTATATTTATGCAATTACATGAAGAAATTCTTTGAGACAATACACTACTAAAACAAGAAATAACATGCTATATCTACCATATTCGATAGAACATGCTCACACTAATGTTCTGCAGCCAGAGAAACAATCACAAAAAGAAAGAAGACAATCATAATGAAACAATTGCACAAAAAAACTTGTGCACAGATCTCATCTGGAATACATTACATTCTATCTCTCTCCAGATACATTTCTTTATCATTTATACATTTCTTTATTTTTTCTATATTCCACCAAATTCAAGGTTAATATAACTACTTTTTACAGGGAAATAAAATGGCAACCTTCTCAAAAAAAAACCCCAAACCTATGAGCAAAGAGGAACATTCACACCATTTCCAAGTGTAGCCCAGGCGTACTTTGCTCTTTAGCATTCTTGGCAAAAGAATATCCTTTTTTCTCTGTTTTTAAAATTTATTTGTATTAATTTAGAGAAGATTTTAAAGAAAACAAAACAAGCAAAACAGTGTTTAATCCTGAGTTAAAAATGTTGATGCATTTTAAATACTGAAGCATTTTATATAAATCACTGTGAATGCCAGACTTACTTGGAAAATCGGTAATTTAACTTACCTGATCGTTCCAAAGATTTGCATTTATTTTCTTCAAGATCATATGAAACTTTTTTCTCTTTTTTTCCATTGTGATCTTCCTTTTCAGTTTCTTCGCCTGATTCTGACACACTGCTATCGCTCTCGCAGCTACTATCACTACTGTAGTTCTTAAATTTTCTTGAGGGCTGTGCAATTTCTGGCATCGAACATAAGGGCTAATGCAAAAACAAAACCAAAAAAACAAAACAAAAAAAAAATAAACCACACAACAACAAAAAAAGCCCAAAAAAGTAAACTCCTTCATAATCCCGAAAGAACACTTTGCTATCACACTACATTCCTGAATCAAGCAGGTTCATGTGTACATGTTTAAACCCTCCCAAATTAGACTGGAAGTTTGTCCTTAATTTTAAAATACATGCTTAAATATTTCATTAACTTCACTACACAGTACTGCTAATCTTTCTCACATGAAGAGCAGCATAATAAAGTAAGGGGGAGAAAAAATAATTTTATTTCAAGTAGGATTTACACTACTGGCGATAACTAAATTACAGTTTGAAATCATAAATCAAGTGATAAAGAATGCCATTTGCAGTTTCAATTCCTCACTGATATTTGCAATAACTGAAGCTCTAGTTTAACAATGATCAATGTAAAGTAAAGAAATACATCGGGGAACTTTGTCTGGTATACTTCTGGACGAGAAAGCGATTAATCAACATCTTGCAGAAAGCAGAAACTGGAAGAATATAGCAAGCTATGCTAGGTGCATTTGGTGTCCTATATGGACATGGGATTCAGCGTCATTAGGTAATTAATCTTGTGCTATTACCAAAGATACCGTGAGACAAACAGCAAAAAGTGAGGGACAAACTGATGCAAGAACAGAAACTACAAATGAAAATTTTTCTTCTTCTGTCTACCAACAGGCAAAAAAGAAAAATGCTAAATCCTCCATTATACCTGTTATGCTAAGAATGCTCATATGGTCACTTTTTTTACCTACGCATTTTCTTTCCAGTAACTCTCAGCTACAAGAAGCTGTGGTGATAGCCTGATCTTCCCAGTCACCTAATGCACTGTAATCAAAACTCAGATTTTAAAAAACTAATATCACAATTTCTGAACATATTTTGGGTCAGAGTGAAACAGAAGAACTCTCAGGACTAACTTAAATTGCCCTATTATCTCAGTATAATGTAATGCACCAGAATTTATTGGAAGGGCAATACAATGAAGCCCCAAGGTACACTTGTAGTGTAAGTAAACATATTCTACCTAAATTTCTAATCCAGCCAAGGAAGAAAAGAGATTTCTGCCATTAACTTAAAAGCAACAGTATGTTTATGCAAGCCAAGCTGTTAGACCAGACAAGTAAAAGTTGAATAAGTATATTTCATTGAGGAGAGCCCTGGCAATTGTTCAGATTACACAAAGAATATTTTGATGTCTATCTACCTGCCAAACGGACAAATTAAAGTGCCTCTACATTTATTGCTTTCACAAAAATAGCTGTCCTAATCATGAAAGGTTGTGTATCATGAAGATATATTAATCAGACATTCCTGGTGAGTTATAAAAGGTATAGTAAACATTTTAAATCAAAATTTTCACAGGGGCTTTAAGGTAGATCTCATTCCCACTTACAAGATTCATGTTCCTCACACATTCTACACTAAGCAATAAGAACATCATGACCAAGCTTCACATCAGTTAAAAAAGAAGAATAAAAAGAAAGGTCAAAGAAATTACAAAAAGCAATAATGACAAATAATAGCTAGATCTGGGTTTAAACTGACCTCTTAAAGTAAGAGATATTTGGTTGCTTAGCAATTCTAATCACCTTGATTTTCCCCTTATGCTAACCCGATTTTTCTTTGATTAAACTCATCTGATTTTATACCAGAAGAATAAAAATAAAAGTAATTGCTCATTTCCTCTAAAATATATTTTATTTCCTTAGTTCTTTTTCCTGCACAAACAGGTGCAATGTAATAAACAAGAGTTAACCATACAATGTGTGAGGATACGGTGCCCTCTAGAGGCTACAAATAAAGAGAACATTTCCAGAATGTATTTCTTGGTCTAAGTAGAATTCAGTAATATTTAAATTGAAGACAAAAATGTCTTCATTCTGGGAAATTCTTGACTTCTTTTCTACTCTGAGCTCCTAATCATGTTCAAATAAAAATAAGACTGAAAATCCTAGCAAATATGGAATAGTTGTTACATGCAAAGCTTATTTATACACACACATCCCTCTACCTCTTGGATACATATATGTATGTATATATGTGTGTGTGTGTGTATATATATATATATACATTTCTATGTATGGAGGAGGATGAGGAGGAAGACACCTCTCTCTCTAAATATTCCAGCTGTTCTGTGTAGAGTTTTCTGAGTCCTGACTGTTCATTTTTCCAAGGCAGAGAGTGCACCGAAGGAAGAGCATCTAATTTCCTAACAGTAGCTTTTGTCAGCAGGCCAGCCGCTGACTTTTAGGGAGGACAGGACTTTACAACCCTCTGAAAGAACAGTTCATGTTGGATAACATGACATGAAAAGTACTGTTCCGTCAGGTTTGTTTGGTCTATCAGATCTTGTATATGTTACTTTTTTTATACACTAATGGATCTTTATTTGTAGGATTTTATGATTACAAGATGAGTTTTGCAGCTGGATTATTCTCTTACCTGACAGATTGGCAGGCAATAGCAAATTCTACTGCCTACCTCACTCACCAGATTCCAGTACAGATATATATTTAGATACTACATATCTCACAGCAGACCCTTTACAAAGAGGTGGCCAATCAAATGCATATTATTAGCCATATGCACCTTACCCCTTACAGGAAAGAGGTGATGCGCTTTCGGTACAAGATACAAGGACCATCCACAATAGGCATCTGTATTTCAAAGGGAGTGCATAGCATATTATGCAACCAGGGAAGTCTCCAGTCACATGGCTTCACTGTAGGCCTGGTTTAAATGATTGAGAAGTCTATCATGACCCTAAAAAAGATGCAGGAATAGAGATCCTGTACAGCATGAAGTGTGCACACTGCAAGGAAAAGAAACAATCTCTTTGGATATGCTAGTTTCATTGCCTTCCCTTTTGATTCCATCAGTTTTATGAAAAAAAAAAAAAAAAAAGGTGGGAATTTTGGTCATCTGCAATTTTTTTCCTTATCCTGTAAGTGCAAATAATATTGGTAGGGCAGCTTGTAAGGTATGGAATCCATATGCCTGCTATAAAAGAAGACCATGTCATAGAGTCTCACTCATAAATTGATCAAACTTCTTCTTTAACTAAGAGAGACTTCTCAGTTTGGGCTCAGTATCCTATTAAATGTTTATGCCCTCCAGCTTGGAAATGGCTTGTGTGCAGCCAGTGTAGGAATAGTATAGATCAAGTCTGTGTGCATACAGTCAAAAGATAGATGCTCTCTGAGGGCTGCTGGGAGAAGACAGGCTTCCAGAAAAAGGAAAAATGTGACTGAGATGTTGAACTTGAATTAAGTGACCCTATGTTAAAGAACTGAAAACAAAACCTTAGGGAAAAGAATCCCTGAAGAATGCGAGTTGAGTGTGTTGCCAGGGCAGACTGGATTATTTTTTCCTCTTCTTTAAATGAATCCACCACTGTTAAAACACTAGCTCACAAAATCCCCATATTTGTAATGAGGTTCCTGCAAATCTGTCTTAATACCAGATTGGATACGCAGATCCTCTTTCCAGTACACACGCCTGCATTAAGATGTAGCTCTCTGGATTCTTGCACATACATGAAGTACTCCTGCAAGCTCAGGAAAATTGTCAGCATTCATTTTGTACAGAAACTCCTAGATTTGTACACCATATTATCAGAAACATAAAATGCTGTAAAAAAATTTACATGCATTCATAAACAAATCCATCAGAGCTCAGGAACATAAATGTAGGTCCTTATAAGCAAACTAGACTTAAAATGTTTGCAGGATATAAGAAACAAATCTATTTTATCCAAGCCCAAACTATTTATCTTTACTGGCTTACAGAGATATGCAGTTTATTTAAGGCAAAAACTTACATGAACTATGCACACAACCAGAAAGCATTAAGCTAAAAATAATATACATTCACTTTAAAAGCAAATTTTGGATATGAAACAGGCTCCAAGATATACTGTACAATCCTTTTAGCCAGAAGGCAAGCTACAGATACATCATAATCATAATTAATCCTTTGAGTTTCCATAGTGCCTTTTATCCCATGATCTCAAAATTCCTTAGTGGCACTAATCAATTAAAGATTAAAGCATTCTTTTGAGATAGGTTATGGATATAAAAATCATTTTACACACTGAAATCAAGCAATCTCTTATGCAACAGTTGTTCCTATGCACAACAGTTCCTCTAAATAGCTTAGAAAGGAAAAGAAGGATCTTATATCCAGTTAAAATTTTAATGGGATTTAGTTGGAAAAAAGTAGTTATGCTTCTCTTCATACTTAAAAAAAAAAAAAAAAGGCAGTCTGAGGAAGAAAACTTCCACCAGAGTCAGCTAACTAAATTTCCCACTTAAAATTCTCAGACTACCTCTCTACAGAGTGAAATAAAAAATTGATATCGAGAAGTCAAATACCTTAGGTCCTCGCTGCCTGGTGCACTTCCCCATTAGTTTTTCATCATCTATTTCACACTGCTCCAGAAGATCCAAAATGTCCTCCTCCTAGAAATGGGAATTTCACTACAATTAATTCAAAAGCAGCACATATCCTATCCTTCCAAAATTCAAGCACCAAGTAGTAGGAATTTGAAATTACTTTGATTACTAATTCCTGAAATAAGACTATGTATCCCTCCACAGGAGAATATAGAAGTATTTCTTCTGATGCATGCATCTCTGCTTGCAATCAGCATGAAATTGAAAGCTAAAAATCAAGTCTTAACATTTATTAAAGTCTGAAGAAAGGGTTGAACAAAGACTCCTGTAAAACTGCTGGATGATGTCAACTACAAAGATGGGAAATAATTTATCAGATTTCAAATTAAATCATGTTCGTCTGTTATTTTAAATATAGCCATTTTCCTACTGTTTTTGACTACATAAGTAGGCAATCAGGCAGAGTTCTTGGATGCCTTAAACTAGTGGAGCTGGTTTTATGGTATCTCTTGTTCCAGACCATACAAGTGGATGAATAAGCTAGGGACATTACTGGAGGAAGAAGGAGGCAATTACCAGCTCAAAAGCAGTTTCTGCCAACCTCTGGTTTGGCCAGGGGTAAGGCTGAGGATCAGGGAAATGGTAAAGTAGCTTAAAGCCATCTAGCCTGTCTCCACCCTGGGTCCACTCCAGTTCATCCAGATTCAAGGATCTGGCCCAAAAGCTGCACAAAGAATAATAATAATGAAATGATGGAAACATTATCAAATGCTATTTATTAGCGATCACACATGATTATTGTGAAACCAATCCACAAGGTCATGAATTCCAAGATAAATAACTTGCAAAGCCAATGCTTTTTGTGCTTAAGTACCTTCATTCTTTTTAAAGGGTTATTCATTTCCCGCTGAAGTGAAGCTGCTCTCCCAGCAAGAAACGTCTGAAAAGCAGTGGCTAACAAACTCTCGTACTTTTCAAGTAATGTCTTATCATCAGGAGGGTATATTCGCCTAAAACAGGGGGAAAAAAATTGAGCTTAAGACAGAAGCTAAACTACTTACACACTAAGAACAAAAAAAAGGCAGCAAAGTTCAGTCTCTTCTTATATTGCATCTCATCTATAGTAATTCTGTAATATCATACCATAAAACATATACTCTGAACATGGCTCTCTAAATCTAATTTTAACTCAGTGAACACATTCATGTTTAAACCAGCAATTAGCCAATCAAAAGAAATACCACGAAGGTCATTTCAGAGATATACCAAAAGTCAGTTTTGCAGTAGTCTGAAATATCAGTGGGTGTGAATGATACATGTGGGTGTGAATGATTCATGAAATATTAACAAAATATTGCATGTAAAATTTAGAGCCACAAAGTAATTTGTATTAGCAATAAAGGGACACAAAACAGTGAAAATCCAAACAATTGCTTTGAATTAATGGGCATGATGTAAATTAAAGATTGAATATGGACTGCACTTGAATACTAAATTCTCCAAAATAATGAACAGGAAGAAATAGATACTATAAGAAAAAAAAATTCTGGTACACGCATGTACAGGGTGACTGATTTTCCCTTAGACCAGACCAGCTATGCCATTATTCCCTAAAACCACAGGTAAGGAGGTTATGACAATATAAGAAGCAGGACTTGCTGATTTATTCACGCTCATCAAACAACAACGGGCTTTAATGAAAACCACTCCAATCCATTTGTCATGAAAGCCTGAAACACAGCCAGAAATTAAGAAGGTGGAAGACTAATTTTTAATGTATTGTAAGAAGTAATCCATAAATTAATTCTGCCTGCACTGTGCAAAGCATAGGCACCATTTGTATATTTACTGGCATTCTGTGACTTTTCTGTTTTTATGGATCTTTTGTGAACTTTTTTACAAGGTCCTTTCTCCTTCCATTTCAGTCGTCTTCTCCTTGATAAGTTATTTTCATGATGATTTTGTTGCAATGAAAAAAGGATGGTTATCATCCCATTGAACTCAGGGCAGTTTTCAGCAAACTGAAGATGGTACCAGTTTGCATAAAACACCTGTAGGAGCTCTAATCTAGTTGCAGTCAACGCTTTTTAATGGTGTTGATTCCACTGCTGAAGAAGTGCCATAGAACAATGCATAATGCTCAGATAAAATTTCTAACCATACTCCACTCCCTTTCACCAAATATTCATAGGTCTTGCTTTCACATCTCATTAAACAAATATCAAGACATAATAATAATAAAAAAATTACTGTTTTCTGGTCAATACCTATTACAACTAACAAGTTAAAGCTTGTTGAACACATTTAACCAAAGAATCTGAAGATACTTACATTTAAGCCTACTAAGATCCAAAATCAAAGAGCAGAAATATTACTACAGTATTTCAAATGCCATTCAATCAAAAATGATGGAATAATGTTTCTGAACTTTCGGTAAGCCTCATAGATAACATTGAGATTTGATTTTTTTAGAGTGGAATACTCAGATTTGATTTTTTTTTTATAGGGAAATACTCACACTCCTATATTTTCCCCCGCTAGAGATAAGAATCATCATATGTGATTATAGAGCAGGTCCATAGTGACAGTTATGGTTCTTGGTACACTAAATGTGAACGATCGTGCCTTTCAAGCAAATGTCTTACACAAACACTAGGAATAACTGATGGGATATAAATTCATAAGTGCATGCAAACATTCAGAATCAAAAAAAGAACTTTCTGAAAAAAAAAAAAACTACCTTGTGTACATGTATATATTTTCTATAAATGACTACACATTTTTGGCAGAAAATGATCCTGTACACAAATACTTGTTCCATTATTCCTACAGAATGCATTGAATATTTCCTATTAATACAGTCAAAAATAGTTACCTGTAGTTACCCATGTGTCTGTTTTCATGCTCCTCTTTGGAAATCTGTTTACGTACTTGTGCAAGTCTTTCCTTCTACAAATCAAGAAAATAAGACAATTAAAACAAAGAGAGCATAAACCATGGGCAAGAAACAGCACATTTTTTCCTTCCTACCAGTTCTTCTTTTCTCCTTTCCAGTGTGTGGCGCTGCTTCTCCCACTCTGAAGAACCTGGCAACAGTTTTTTCATTGAACCTTGACCATAGAGTCTTTTTTGAGCTTCAGCCTTCTGTTGAGCTAAATTTCTCCTTTTATCACTTGTCCTGAAACACAGATGATATTCAGATATGTCAGTCCAATGCAGCCGACAGTGCAAGTATATTATCTGTATTTTCTAATCGGTCATGGGTGGTTTATGATATAAAATTAGAGTTGAAACATTCATTAAGAATTTTTTTTTATATTAACTTGTACGGCTACTATATTTTCACACTTTAAGGTGTGAATTTAATGTACAAATATGGTTGTATCTATTTTCCTGAAGTGTGGATTTTTTCCAACCTATCCCAACTATGAAGCTTTCCTGTAAAGGGGCATGGCTTTTGACTGGATATGGAACTATCACCAAAGCAAATTTCCTGTGTGGCCACATGCCTATGACTGCACTCAGATCACCACTTTGAGACCTGTTTGAAAAAGTATGTTTTAAAAAAAAGTATGAAAATTATTGTTACCACTCATTTTTCACAACCACATGAACAAGAAGAAATATTACATTTGGGTTAATTTCAGTAGCAAAACTACCACCTACATTTTGAAAATATGTAGGTGGAAAAAAAGGTCTTCATTTTCTCCTAGTCCAGTTGAAATTTAAAAAATAAAAAATTAAAAATTAAAAAAATAATCAAAGCAACAGAAAGAGAGGCAGACTGAAGAAAAGAGGACAAGTTTACCGTATGTTGAGAAGCTTTAATGCATTTAGCAGAACACCTTTTTTAACATCATAGTCTATTTTTTGATCAGTTCCAAAGCTTGGGGCACGATTAATCTGAAAAAAAAAAAAAATACAGCAGTCAGGAACGTTCAGCTTCATTGAACATCTATTGTAACAGGCTTTGGAGAAACCATTCTTTCAAATATAGCCGAGATTAAGAGAACACATGTTGAGAAGCTAAATTCTGTTCATATTTTTTTTAATAAAACACAGAGTATTACAGATACAGGGAGCCAGATGTATCTTTCAGCCACCAAGTTATCCAGACACTTAAAATGAACACCATTCAAGTACTGACACTGTGAATCCAGTCTGATCTATTCTTGGTTGCTGCAACCAAAAAATTTACCATGCGAAGTGCTGTTAAACACATTATAACAGACTATGTGCCATGCTATAGTAGGCCAGCACAGGAAGAGTTAAACTCTTTTATAGTTCCCAGTCTGAAAGCAACTTTGAATATTTCTCTAAAAAGTAACAACTATATAAGGACAGAAAGAGGCTCTAATTCAAGGTCTTCTCGAGTATATTTAAATAACTATTCAGATACACTTTACAGCAACACCTACAGATCTAAGTTATTAAATCAGCACAGTGTGTGAAAACAAAAAATAATTAACAGTCTCAGTAACAAAAAGCTTATAAGCTAAGTACAAGATCAGAAATTAAAAATGTCACCATAAATATAGAGGAAGAAGGGAAATGCAACTAGGAATCACTGAAACTAAATTAACACATTTAACAGCCAGGAGTCCCAATCAACCAACCAGTGGTTACTGCCAAGGTTTGGATCCCCTGCAGAAGAACTTCAGCTTTTGGAAAGCTTTGAGGAGCAATCATGAAGCAGCCGCATCAACGCTTCTAGGAACACCTTCCAGGCTGGTATAAAAATTTATACATGAGTAGTGGGTTCTAACGAGAGGCAGGAAGCTCACCTTGACAGTGAATGAGCAGCTCTGGTTACAGAAGGGACAGATACTAAACAGCTTCAGAAGCAAAAACTAATACCTTGTGCCCCATGCAAATAAGAAGAGGAATACAGTTAGTATGTTCAAAATAGAGGGCAAAAGCAGTTCATTAAAATTGTGTTTTAACACTTTAGATACATTAGAGCATCTTAGAATCTCTACAGTTATGGGACAGAATTATTCTGGCTGATAAGCCACCAATTCCATTAAGGAATCCTGGCAGTTGACAAGACCACAGACACATCATGTCTCATTTTCAACATGAATTTTAAACTTTAACTAGAGCTGCATTGATTAAATACAGCTGATAACTGAAGTAAATTGGAAATATTCTGATTTTGAGATATCATATTGTATAATCCAGGAAGGATTTATGTATGTTTAAAAGCATATGCATGAAGATCCAATATGGAGCACTACGCTCCAGCCCAGCAAATACTTCAATACACAAAGAGCTCACTGGACTGAAAACAGAGACATTAAATCAAGCCACAACTATTTATTCAGGAGAAACATTAGGTATTGAACAAAATTATATTCTGTACCATGAATTGCATCTTTCTACTCCATATGAACACGTAGAAACTAACAATATTCTACTTTGAAATAATGGTTTTGCATGCATTAAAAAAAATGTGAACAGATAGAAATATATTTATTAAAATTATTATTCCAACAAATTAATTTCTAATTTTTTTATGTACACTGAATTCTGTGAGACTACAGTTAGATATGAGGACTTATTTGGAACACATAAAATGTTATGTTGGTCCAATACTGAATTCCTAGGGATGCACAAACATAGGCTTATACAACATTGAAGCATCCAACTTGAGAGTGTACAGAAGTGCACACTGTTGTATTTGTATTTGGTTTAGGCCCTTCCTAGATTTACAACAATTTGAAGTATAATATTGGGAATAAATTCTGCATAAAAATGCTATAAATATGTGTTATTTATATGAGCACAAGTGAGAATTAACACTATGTAAAGCGCAAAATAATTTAAATAACAGTTTCTCTCCTACAGGGTGAATTTTGCCAAAAATCTACATCTGGCACTTCTGAACAAACAAAACCATACTGACTGTGTTTATTAAGCAGAAAATTAAAGTGGGGTTAGGAAAGATGTAAGCATTTGAAATGCTATTATGAAGCAAAATGCTATTATGAGACATTACACAATCACTCCACACACAGGTTTCTGTCACTTTAATGCAGTCATTTAAAAGCTACAGCACTCGTAGTTAAAACTGGAGCACTACCGTATCTCCTGCATCCTCCATTTTTTTGACATACCATTCATGACTAATGTTTGAGACCTGAATCCTGCTGTGGTCTCAGTCCTGAAGAGTCACCAGAGGGACAGCAAAACCAGCGATCAAGCTCTGGACAGCTATTGCAAACTTGCCTTAGTGCAATATGTTCCAGGCAGCAGTAAATGCAGGTGCAGTACAAATAAAATCCGAGCAACCAGGTACATCAGAAAGTTAATACATAGAAAGCAGGTGTCAATTTAAAGTTCATTAGCTATTCCATACTAACTATCTATGTGTATACTTGAACTGCATCTTGATTTAATATGACTATGTGCAAGTGTGCTTTACTAACAAACTTTTCTCTTCAACCCTCTTCATCTGTTCCATGCGTTTCCCTTCTCACAATGGAAACTGCAAGAGGCAGTCTTGACAGTTGACCTTAAATGTCAGCTAAAAAGTTCACTTATCACTAAGTGTAGATGGAGTTACAGGAGGTATAAAAATGGGTAATATCTGCATCCAGCACTGCTACCCAAAATTTCATAACCTGAACCCCCTGCATAAGCCTCTGAGGCGCAAAACCATCCATACTCTTGAGGTAAATTTGCAAGAAATGATAATTAAGTCACAAACCAAAGGGTTTAATCCACAAATAACATTTTTAGAACAGAAAAACCTTCTTCAATGCCAGAAAAAAACCCATGCAGCAGATAACCTAATCTCCAGGGCATACAGATAATATACTCCCTAAAAAAAGCATAAGTAACTAAACTGGCTACCACAACACTTTGCAGCCTCACCACACAATACCTTGTCAAGGTTCCACTCAGTTATGCTCAGAGGTAACTAATCCCTTTTTCCTTAACAGCATCTTCATATTATAGACTACCTGTGGACTCACTCAAAAGAATAAAATAACTATATGCTTGATCTATCTGAATACCTTCCATACTACTCCTAAACTAGCAGCCAGCTGGTTGAATCTATTGATGACAGATTTTATAGCACTAATTCTGAAGTTATGGCAATGTCATGCATTAGGTTTCTTTAGATAAACTATCTTCAAAAGTTCATATTTTCTAATCTGTTGTATACAACAATGCACAGAAAAGAAATACTGCTTAACAAACAAATACAATACAGACTCTTGGACATAATGTTTCTCACATGACAGTTTTATCTCCCAAATACCTGCTTTACTGACGATGACACTTCAGCTTCTTTAGGTTCTACGACTTTTCAATAGCTATAGAATTGAACTGCATCATAAGCTTTTAATTCCTCCAACTGAAATATTCAACCTTGGTTTCATAATTAAAATTTCACTGAATATAGCCCATACAATTAATCAAACTGCTTGTAAGCACATCAGATGTGTAGCTCAGTGTATTTCATAATTACATAATGGTCAGTAGAGGACCTCATATCTGGAATGCTAAAATTAAGAAGCCTATGTTGAAGTACCTCCTGTGAAGGCTCACATCCACAGTTATATTTGCAAAGCATTCTGATTTTACAAAAATTAAATTGTGTAAATGTGTAGGATAGGTACACCATTTTCTTTTTCACTAAGACAAGGGATAAATTTCAGCCTGGAAAGTCACCTCTTTACCAAAACAGTCTTTACCAAAATATTCTCACCTCCCACTGCTGCAACCTATTAGTATAGAGTAGGAAAAGAAATTTCCTGCTATCTGTCACACACACCTATTGAAAAGACTGTTCAAATATAAAGTGAGATTACATGAATGACTTTATAAACCTAGAATCAATTGAATAAAATATTACATCCTTTCTATAACAGGGATTTAATCTCTGTTCAATCTGTAGGACAGCATTAATGTTTTGGAAAGGATCTCATTCTTTTATTAAAGTGGTTGAGATTGCTAACAATAGAATTGAAAAAGCCAAAGAAATTTATAAGCCATAAAAATCCTATTAGATGGATTGCTGTTAGTGGCTACCATTGAGCAGATCTTTGATTAGAGACAATCATGAAGTTCATTCCAATCACTCATTTCTAAAACTCACAAATTGTGAGAGTGCTCACAGCCTTTCCCTTAGCTTAAGCAAAGGCTGTTTTTCCATGGCAGTTTAAATTAATACAAATGCAGGCTGTCATACTCTGCCTACCTCATTGTCTCGCCATTGGGGCTCACAGAGAGTGAGGGAGCTGAGCCCAATGATCCACACAAAGATTAATCTCACCAAAAGTTATTTCTCATTGGTCCTTGATTATCTCAGGAAGGAATCCTACAAGCACCAGTGCCATCGCAGGGAAGGGGTCAGGGAGCATGCCTTCAACAAATGCCAGGAGGAGGGCAGAGATCTCGCATTGGTCAGTTTAAGCACCACAGAATCACCTCATAAAGCTGCAGCATCACATTTAACCTGGTCGAGTGTGACTGCAGGCTGCCAGAAAGAACTGGTGCTGCCCCTTAACCCTGCCTTCATGTCACTTCCCTCTTCTCCACACCAGACCAAGCGCTGTGAAGTCCCTGTGTGAGGAAGCTCTGCAGCCTGATTTACTGTAAAGTTACGGTTTATTTTGAATGGTAAATGAGACTTCACCCAAACAGCAAACAGAAACATCTCATTCAATAGACACGATCACTGGATAGAAGCAAGTTGCTACACCAGGTCTTTGGGCAACTGCCCACAGTAACACCATATTATATGTTAAATCGAACTGCTGCATTTTTCACTCCTTATTCACTGGAAAAGTGGGAAGAGTAGAAGCTCCTACTGAAGACAAACATTAAAGCCATGGGTGCTTAGTGGATTCACTGTTTGAGAGCAAAGAGAACCCATGTACAAGCATTAAGAGAGAGAGAGGAAAAAGCCAGCAGACAGCAGGAGAAAGAGTCCTAAAAATGGTTCTCCAAGGCAACAGAGGGAGAGGCTGCCTGAGGACAAAAATCACTGAAAAGGAGTCTTCTTTGTTCTACGTAAATAAAATTAAAAAGAAGGAAAGAACTGAACAAAAGAGATAGATCAGTATTCTCATTAGTTGATCTTCCTAATGGCAGGTCCTATCTATTGCTAAAGGACCTGGAAAGGTCCTAAATATTGCTAAACTCTTGGGTCAAGGGACAAGTGAGCTTTTACAGCTTTTCTTTTATATATATGTATATATACACTCACATAATATACTCATATATATATATACAACACATAATTAAAATGCTGACCTTGCTGAGGACCATGGGAGGGCAGTGTTAATGGCATTCTGTGCTCACCTAACTGATCATTAATGCCTGTGCACCACTCCTTTGTTAACGCTGCCTCATTGACTGGTACAAAAGTGCTTTGTCAAACACATACAGTATTTACTGAAGAATATGAGTAAAGCAGGTGCTGTCTGTTGCAAATCTACAAAGAAAGTGGTCCTTTTCAAACTTACAATAAGCTGCAACAGAGGTTTTAAGAAAAATGCTAGTTAAATCAATGAATATTTGAAAAATCCAATGCTTTTATAGAGATGTATTTTCAGTTTTTATTATGTTTTCACAGATGATTGGGAGCAGAAGAATGGGAATTTCCCATGCTTAAAGTTTATATTTACAAAGTTCAGAATTCCTCTGTGAAAGTTAACAATTCTACTTTACACAATAATGTAACTATTGTACTATTACTTTCCATAGTATTCTTATTTGGACTTCATATAACTTAAGTGAGACACTGAAGTGAGAAATGAGCTCTTCTAAACAGAGCAACAGTGCAGGCTGCTCACCCTGACATCAGAGATTGCTGGACTGTGCCTCAGTAACAAACAACCTGAACTCTCAGGTTCTCTGTGTATTTTAAATAAGCTGAAATTTGATTTACAACATTTTTATATTTTTTGAAAAGTGCCAGAAAATGGAATGCTTTGCGTTTCTGTTCTGCTTGGAGCAAAGAAAATATCATGGTCTCCAAGTTGATATTCGTATAATACAAATACTCTCGAAATGGCAGTCCAAGAGCTGTGCCTCATCGTGTAAAGGGGTGAACATTTCCTTCAAACAGAATACTTTTAAATCCTCTTAACTTTTGTGACTGCTAAGAGCAACCTGAATATTGCAGAGGATTGTCTGTACCTGACAAAATTATTCAAAATGTTCTCCATCCACAATTTGAATATAATTTATGTGCTTTCTGGAAAGCTGACACAATATGCAGCTGGCAGAATTTATTTTTTTTTAACAGTTCTAAATTACAAGGTAATGATGGCGAGCCTCACAGTAAGACCCAAATGAGCTTATATCTGTGTGGAAATTATAGGGGCATAATAAATTCTGGTACTCAAAATGCCGGTTCAGTTACTTTTCCGATGAGAATCTCACCTTAAGTTCTCTGTATGAAGTTTAAGCTTTTTTCCCCTTAAGTGATTTGCAGGACATTTGCTTTACATAGTTATCTATGTCCATTTATCAGAGCATCAACAAGGGATGTATTTCCCTATTTCAAAACAATAAAGGAAACCCCAAAAGATCACACAAAGTTTTTCTAGGTGTTTGTTTCTCTTATTCTCTTTCTGCATTCAAGCAACCTCTCCACATCATGCCCCTACGCATGATTCCTGAATTTTTCCAGCCATTTCACTGTGCATCTCTGAGGAGAGCCTGACTCTGATGTCTCTCAAAGCCCACTTCAGGTCTGCAGTTCAATCCCACAAAGCCCTCTCTTTTCCAGGTGAAGCAAACCCAGTTCACCCAGCTCCTCCTCATACAGCACAGCATGTGCTCCAGGCCTCTAAGCACCTTAGTACCTTTCTGCTGAGCTCACTCGGGTTTGTCAATGTTTCTCCCTTACTCTGGGGGATAGAACTGGACAGAATATTCCAGATGTGGCATCACAGGCCATCAACCTGTAGGGCCAGTTAGCCAACATCACTGTAAGTACACATTGTTGACTCATGCTCAACGCTTTGAGATAGATGAGGTGGGACTGAACCTGTTCCGTTTTGCTGAAGGTCAGTCATTTTCCACAAGCCATGCTGCCGATTGAGATGCAGAACTTGATCTCAAATAAAAAAGATGACATTTATGCAGCAACTTTCTGAAAAATACTATCACAGGAACAATTCAAATGCCAATGAAATGCAATGAGATACATTTGAAATTTATTACCTCATGAGGTAATGCAAATATCATTACTATATATATTCAGCTGTCTGATATCTGCATATAATTTTACTCATGTAAGAGGCTAAACACTTGCTCTATAGAACAAAGTGTCTTGCGTAGTCAAATGTGATCACGGGTGAGAAATCTCAAGAAGCCTTGGACTAAACCACTACCTTAAGAAAAATGTTTTTCCCTTAAAAGAAAGCACTGTCCCTTATTTTTCATGTGGTTATTCCTCATTTCCAGATAAATGATTGCTGACTGTCTGTAACACAGCAGTGTTGTAAAGTAATCTTGATAACATACCAGTGCTATGGTCACAATAGGTATTCATAATAACTGGTTACCAAAGCATTGTAGATGTATCTGCCTGCTGAGAGATGATTATTTAGAGTTTAATGACGTGAGAACAGGACACACACACGACTAGGTTGTGTTAACTGTTAACGCAGTTATTATAACGTGACCTTTTCCTCCAAGGATCACAACTTTGTGATCCCACCCAACTGGGTATAACGAGGTTGTACAAGGTTGGAATCTATCCAAGAACTTCAAGTGTATGATTTTCCTTTATGCCTACAATAACTTGGTCAAAAAGAGTAAAACTGGATTTTCTGGGAACAGAAGGGAGATCTAGGTAATTGTTGCTACTCAGAAAGGATGGAGGCTGCTGGGACTGCACAGATTCTTGCCAGAAACATTTGGTGCCACAAGATGGCAATCACGCATTTCCCACAGCCCTCACTTCGATAGAAGGTTCCGGAAGTTCAGTAGCATCAAGGAGCAGGAGAGCTACATTGCATCAGGGCAATACAAACAAAAGTCATCTCAGGAAAGCAGAGTCATTATAATGTTGCACAATTTATTTCTTATAATAGTTTATTAAGCTATCTTTATAACAGAAAAGCTACATGAGCTATGGAAACATGAAACTAGATTTACCATCTTAATCCTATTTTGGCAATTTTCCCATAACATTGGGAACATTCGGAGCCTTGTGATTAGTACTTGTTACTGCTGTTAGAAAGAATGATTCACTCCCCTAAGGGGGGTTTGGCAAGAGGTAAATGGTGGAAAAAGATAAGAGTGGAAAATTGGGGAAGAAGCCAGAACTGGTTTAAGGAAAAAAAAAGTATATATAGATATACATATATACACACTGTATATATATTATGTAAAGTGCATATTTTATCTTTACTACACTACATATAGTATACATACAGTGTGCATACATATACATACTGTGTGTTTGTTTTGAGAGCACTGCAAAAAACATGAACAAGCACAGTAAAAATATAGAAACTGAATTACTAAGTTGCAAAGTTTGACATTTCTTTTAGCTTTTTTAGTTCTTTTTTAGTTTTTTTTTTAGTTCTAACGTCTGGCAAAATAAGCTGAATGATACCTGTATCACCAAAAGCAGAAGAGGAAATAATTAGACTTCTGTATGTAAAGAAATCATAACCAGGTATACAACTCCAAGTTCTGAAGTATTCTTCAGCAACACAAAATACCAGAGCAGCATTTACTGCTTTATGAGATCCCTCCATCACAAACAAGGGGTCTGGGATAGTATGATTCTCCTCTCTGAGACCCATCACTTTAAATGGTGAATCAAACCCCCTAAATTCTCCATACTGCAACTAAAAATCCATGGAGACAGAGGCATGTCCTTCAGAACAGATTCACTACACAGGTTGATTCACCATCTCTCGTAAAAGAGGTCTGTCACCATTTGCTACAAGGCTGGATGAAATGCATACACAGACCAACTTCAGTCTGTACTTAAACAACTACATACACTTATGTACAGGGCAACCTACAGAAGATAATCTGGAAGTGTAGAGCTAAATCAAAGGGATAATAGGCTTTGATCAATAAAGAGAACATGTCAATGCAGTACAGACTAAGTTCATGTCATGTGCTGCTTTTGGCTACCACATCAAAGCCAGCAAATACGCCTATGTCTGCATGGGAACAGTGAAGGAATTTATATTTTTCTAATTAAAATTATACTGAGCCCCTGAGACAAATAAGCAAAACAAAACAACTGTTGACAGTATTAATGGCCTGAGAACAAGATTATACTTCAGTAAATTAATTGTGTACATTTTGCTCAGAGATTTTTAATACATTTTTCTTTTATTCCTCCAGCTGTACATCCTCCCAGTTAGCAGAATGATATAAAACAATCTGAAAAAAAGACAAGTGAAGCCCACGTATATGTTATTAATAGTGTAATTGAAGAGACACAATAGACAAACCTCAAACAATCCTGGTTGAAAATGTGTTCAAGCACCACTTAAGCTTAACTGTACCAGTAACATGTCAGAGGAAAAACATTTCTTCCAGTCCATTCACGCCAATTGTTTGACAGCATTTCATGTATACTAAATTACTTTCCTCTGTATATGTGCTTTTAAACGCCATAGGAGGAAAAGAACACATATCCCAAAAAAAAGAAAATTGAGACCATACATTCACAAAAGTTGCCGGAGCCATACTCATGAAGGAAATGTCTGTAGCACCCAATTGCTATAAACAAGGTCGTTCAGCTACAATAACAACTGGATTAACATCACATTTCTCATTAAAACTTTTGAAAACATCTGAAATGCAACACTCCTCCAGGAAGACGATTACCTTTACCAGAGTCTCCAAAAATCACTGCAAGGCAGTGTTTCCATATGGACGTTGCAGAAAAAAGCACCATCTCTGTACTCAACAACAGTACCTCCTGCAATGCACAGATTTTCTTTGGAAGTTTTCTTACAGAGATATGGATTCAGCTGGGGGCTTAGTCAACTTTACTCTTAAAAATTTATTTTATATTTGTTTAAAGAGGTTTACCTCTAGGAGCCATGGTTTTAGTTTTCTGTCCAGCAGAATATCAAATCCCAGGACTTCAAAGCAGACACTGTCACTTCCAGGTGCTTGCCCTGGCCTGCACATGCGATAAGCATGAAGAACATGTGGCTCTGCAACTATGAGAGTCTTCACTACTAACTCCTGTAGGGATTTTTTTCAGAAAAATTCATCAGGAGAGAAGACACCAGTATATATTGAACTAGTGTGTTTCATAGTTTAATCTTTTACATTTCGTTAAAGTATCTACTAAAAGAGATTTAAAACACCAAATAAATGGTCTATAATAAATACACTATTCATATGAAGTGTCAGATATATTTTTTACATAGCTCTCCAGAATATTGTTATACTTCCCATAGTACATACATACTTTTAGATATGTAATACCTTAAATGCTAAACGTATATTGGGAAAAAGAATAGTATAGTATATCTTCATCCATTTTATTTTGAAATATAATTTTCAATAAATATTCTCAGAATCATATTTAAAGTCGATGGCTAAGATCTAACAATCCTAGGCCTATTCCTCACCTAAAGACACCCATAACATAATCACTGACTTCAATGGCACAGGTTCTAGTGTTGTAAATATTCACACATAAAATTAACTTTATACTCTAGAAAAGTCTCCAACAATTTAAATGGAATGGTTCCTTTCTATCATAATAGTTACATGAATTGCAGTTTGAAAGGGCTTTTCTCCCTCAGAAAAAGTTTGACATTAAATTTATAATCAAACCGTGAATTTAGCCTTTCAAAAACCATAATCATCATTTACAGTATGTCCTTTATAGCATGCATCACTGAGAATTTGAATAAATAAAGTTTTTAAAAAATCACTCTGGATTCCAGTAAAGTGGATGGCAATAGCAATTGATTTTCTAAGAATATACATACATAAAATGAAGAAAAGCATATTAGTTTTATCTTACTGAAATATCACTCCAGAATTTCGAGACATCAAGATTGTTTGTTTCTAGAAACTCAGTAAACCATTTTATGGAGCGTTTGCTGCCTTTGTCTTCTGTTTCATCCCGTTCAAAGTGTTCATTATGTTTATTGACAGAGTAGTTAGTCAGATGCATATACAATTGACTCTAAAAAAAGGGAGAAAAGACATTAAAAACTCATTAAATACAACTGTAGAGAGGTCAACTCAAAATAATTAAAAGAAAATAAAAACATGTTAGATTAATAATGACATAGCCAAACAGTTCACATCTGCAAATAACAGTATGTGTAGATTTAGCATTTCTGATTCTTGGCAATTTCATCTACTGAATGTTCTAGCCTTCTTATAACAAAACCTGTGCTCCTATTTAAGCCAGTTGCAGTCAATCAATTACCACTCAACATCTGCTTAGGCAATATATCTCCCATTTTTACAGGTCTGTATGTAAACAACTACCTGAAAAAGTGAAGAGCAATTATGACTTACAGAATGATTACATTCCACAAGAAGCAAACAATAAAGATGGTATTTTGAAGTGCTACTTTAAAAGTGCTAAAAAACACTCTGGCATCTGTTTCATAGACAATCCCACATTTCAGTTTTCACTGTAGTTTATTTATGAGGAATGTTCTCATGATAGTGATAGTTTAAAGTATCTTTTACATATAAATTCATCTGCCATGTTGATATCTGCCAAAATTGCTCATTTTTGACTGGCTGGTAGCCATACCTCAGAGGGAGGTAAATTTAAAGATATACATTGTATAAACGAGTGTGTGTTATCGTTCCTTTATAGAGCAATATGTCACCAGCAACAGATTCATGTTATCAGTTGCATTAAAAAAAAAAAAAAAATTACCTTTGCAAGGCTAATTTATAAATCATTATTTATATGTTTATATTATCTCCCAGTACAGGTATTAATTGAGCTGTTCATCTACACTACCGTGATGACTGCCATCACAGTGACAGTTCTCTGTCACGTTTGATTCCTTACTTGAGTGTAGTTGATATCCTAAGCTGACCGTAAGCCTTCTGTTCCAATTCCTTTTTGATAAGACAGCCAATAGATAACACAAGCCTTATGCTGTCATTTATCTCACTGTACTTACTTATGTTTAAAAAAAAAACAAACCCAATTAAATTAACAAAAACAATCAACTTAATTGCAGGATAGTTAGCAATATATTGTATTAGCACTACAAGAAATTAATTTCTCCTATGGCTTCCAGCTACTACTTCGAGAATCATTCTGAAACATATTGCTGTTGAGTCGTTATAAATGTCATCTTTCCATGAAATTAAAATTATTTCAGACAAAAGCAATTATTTTTCAGACTTCAAAAAAAATGGAAGTGTTTTTAGAACATTTGTTAAACATCTGAACTCATCTTTAGTCTGAAGTTATCTGGAACAATGTCACTGTGGAACGATGTCATCCAAAGAACAACGTCATTAGTGATAAGCCAGGTTATTTCATACAATAGACAAACTGCAACACGAACAGTTGTGTGAAAAGAGAAACAACTGCCTGTTCTGTTTATCCGCTCAGTGCTGCTAATGCTGAGATTAGTAAGAATAGAAAAATATTAAAAGCAAACTATTCCAAATATAATATTGGAACTCTTCCAGTTATACCATTTGAACTGGGCTCCAAATTGTACCTGCATTCTTCAAAGGAGTAATAAGAGATAGTTACAATTTTAAGTGACAAGTAGGGAAAAAGGCTCTCTATGTTCTGTCTGTTGCATAATTACACTGAAGTAGCTCTAGAAGTATGTGATATGGAAAATTCAAGATACAGTAGCAAGGGAGTAAAGAGTGACATATAAGGAACTAAAAATCTACTGATGCCTTCCAATACTTCAAACCTAGTTCTTTCTTAACAGATTATCTGCATTTTGATCGGTGCCAGAAGAGCGTGCTTACACCTGTCAACAGGGGAAGATGCCATACAGTGCACAGGAGGATTCCAGTGTCATGTCCCTTACCATTTCTTGGTTCTCTGCAAGTTTCTAGGCAGCCCTGCAGCATCACCCTAAAGCTGTCAAGTACACACTCCTTTCCCTGCTGAAGCAGTCGCTGGCAAACAGTACCACCAGCAGATTCCCTCACGTCTCACGCACCACTCTTTGTATTGCTACTTCTCTGGTTTTTGCACAGGTTCCCAACGCAACAGCTGAAACATTGCAGGATCCTTAGCAGAAGCTCTAAACTTCAGGGATGTTAAACAAGGATCTAGCAGCAGATAAACTTTGCCTCTTCCCCCTAACCCAAATTCAGTCTCAGATAAACCTAAAAGCAATATAACTGTTCTTGATTTTTTTTTACTTCGTTTTTTTCTGGGTTGAATGTCAATAATTGACATCTTGTGCTTTCTTTTAGGAAATATTTAAATTACTTAGTATACATACATGCAAAGTCATATAAAATATTTATACATAAGCAATAATAAGGCTACACTTGTGATTTTGATAGAAAAGTATGAGTTAAATATCTTTCATTTTCATTTTTTCTATTCAGTGACAATGCAAAATTTCAGCCAGATGAATACCAAATTAAATTTCATGTCACAACTTATTTTATATTACCTCCTCCAAACACTGCACAGGTAAAAGTCTACACACATAGGCAATAAATTGGAATGAGCTCCAACTTACCAAATTTGAATCACTGGGGGGATGATACTTTTCTGTGCCCATTCTCACCAGTCCATCATGATATAAAAATACTTTTAATGGATCACAAGAGGTTACAAGAATATACACACGTAAATCAAACTTGTAGCCTTCCATAAGAAATGGTTTGTCAAGATATTCCTGAACAATCAAGTGATCCTGAGCTTGTAACTTTTCTCCATTTCTTATTAAAGAGATCCTGGTAAAAACAAAAGTTCATTTAAAAGCATGAAACTTTCACATTACTCTTCAAAATAGATTTTCATGGTCACCCAGCCAGGTGCACAGGCTAACATCTACCTGGAGAAAAGACTTGTGTATCTGATTTGTAGGGTAGAGAAAAAGTTCCATTCGCTTACATGGCTTTTGGTTTCCTGGACTTCACGGTGCTTCACTGGATGAAAAAAGGCAATGAGCCATTTCAAAATAACTTTCTGCTTCCTTTGATTCAACAATTTGTAATAATGGGTTCCCTCTACACTTAGAAATTGCTTGGCAGAACGACCAGTCTCCAGCTTCTGTCATTATTCCCCATGCAGCTCTAAAAATAGGCTTCTATTCTTTGTCACAACTTTTGCCTGAGGTACAGGTTGTAAAGAACTTTCAGTGCTAACCTGACTCAGTGATGGTGTTTGCAAAGCAGGACACTGATCGGTGCCACTAAGGATGGCATAGATTAACCTCGGTATTTCTTTATTCCAGTTTCCCCACATCCGAATGAAAAATGGTTTATATACAAACTATAAACTCACAGTCCCTAACCACACAGACTTTTAAATAACTGTAATAGCTAATATTTTTCAATTTATAATTATTAACCCTGAATTCCCATAGCTTTCTTGCCTTAATCTTACTCTTTACTGTTTATTATACATTTCAGTGTTCTGGTGTTGAATACTCCTAACATACGGAAGTACTTTCCAGACATTTCTCTCCCTTCAGCTTACCTTTGGCCTTATCAAGATGATGAAAAATAAGGAAACAGAAAAGTTTGGGGGCTTTACTTTTCCAGTAATTCTGATATATTTTTAATAACTAAGAGCTTTACTACAGCACATAATCCGAATTGATATTAAAAGCAATAAAAGCTACAATTGAAATATCTAAAAAATAAGAACAGAGTTAAGAATGAAATTGCAATATTTAACTTATTGTTTTTTATTGTGCAGCCCCGTCACAGACAAATCTCTTTCAACTCAACTGCAGGTCACAGTCTCTTCAGGGGTGTCCCACCTCCAGCATAGGTGTCACTTCCTTCCAAGAGCACACCTCCAGCCACAACCCCAACAGCATTTCCTCTGTTTCTTCTAACTCTTGTAGCTGCCACTCTTAAATATATTTGTGCTTCTGTGACTGGCTGCAGTTTTGGCACACAATGGGGTGGCTGGGCTGGTCTCAGAGCTGTGGCAGATCCTAACCTTCTCCCACACACAGCCAGTGAAACCCTGCCACTTATGCCCAATACAATCTCACCCTGTAAGTCTAAGCACAACAGAGTAATAACTACATTTTTTAGATAAATTCACAATAAAAATAATCCTAATCTTAAAAATTATGTAAGCTTCATCAGAAAATACATTCTCTAATTACGCCACATTAAGAACAACATTAAAATACCACTTCAATTCAGCTTTATATTTTAGCTGCTCCTGCTTTTTAAGTCTTCATCCAATAGATGAACCTTCATACAACTTGAAATACAATCTTCTTACTAATACACAGCTTCTATTAATTTTGCCAATAGCATTGGATTTCACCTCTAATGGGTAAGAAGACTGAAGTTAAGACACAACTTACCCATGTCCCATTGCACCATTAGCTGGTTTTACTATGAAAGTTTTCTGTCTACGTTTCTTCTTCAGTTCTTTTACATAGTTCTGAAACTGTGTGTATTCTGCAGGGAAGATCCATGTTCGAGGAATAAAACTATACTCTTGAGGTTGACTCTTGATCATTCTGCGATAGAAGAGCAAAACCAAAAATAAGGTTAAAACATTGTAGTGAACAATCTCTGAAACTGAATCTGGTTAAAGGATGCATTAAAATCTTGATCTCCCTTCTTTAATAGCTGGGACAGCTGAGGTCGTGAACATATTTCATTTTATAGCTCTGTTATTTCTGCAGAAAAGACAAATAGAGGAGGAAAAACGGTAGAAAATTCAGTTAGTAAAAGTTTCCATCACCCAAAGCCGTGTGTCGCAGACACTGCCACACTGTGTCCGGCAGATAGGAAGCATATACTCACCCCAGACTGGCAGTATGGGCTAGATATATATCTGGGGTAGCTTTAAACAAAGTAGCTTTAATACTGGTTAACAGCCAAGTTATAGAGCAATGTGGACTTGGTGATACTATGCAGACTGACATACCATAGTTCCCAGCAGAATAAATTTAGTCTTTGCCAAGTTTGATACTGGTGCAGCTAGCTTGCTTCAGGTACCACAATACCTGAAACGCCACACATAACCTCAATGAAATTAGTTCAGGTAACTCAAAACTACTCCGTAACATAGTGTGGACACATCTAAAATACAAATATCCATAGAAAGTGACTGGTTGTTTAAAAGAAATTAACTGACACAGGAAGTTCCCCAACTTTGATTTTTTAAAAAATTACATTATGATGAATTCTAATTCTTTTTTTTAATTACTGATTTAGGTATACATATCCTTTTGCAATGAAATCTAATAGCATCAGGATAACTTAAACATAAAAGAGACTTACAATATCATTCCCATTTTTCATTTCTACTATGAGCCCATGTAATATTCCTGATGCAGCACAAGACACTTTTTCTTTAAGTAGCTCAAATACTAATGGAAAAAACCAGAGCTGCCAACCACATCTGTAAGGCTAGGACTGTAGCCAATCCCTACTGGTATAATAGATGCACTGTCACCAAATTGTTTAGCCAAGGACCCAACAAACACTCTGCAGAAGCCACAATAGCTATAGTAGTCTTGAAGTCCTGCATGAGCTTCAGTGCTTCTGCAGCTTCATTGTAACTATTATTTTCACAAATCTGGTTTGATGAAAGCCACCAAATATTCAGAAAAATTCTTTAAAACCAAATAGATATTATCATTAAAGATTCATGCATATTTTTAAACTATGCTCCATCTGCTACGTATTTACAAATGTTATTACCTTGCTAACTGAATAGCTTATCTAGGCAGAAATTACACAATTTTTAGGAAAAAAGCAATTTCTGCGTTAGTTTCCATCCCTCTCCAAATTATTTACCACATGCATCTTGAAGTGCTACATGACAGAGACTTGCCATTTAAATTACTCACAGGTTTCAATACACATACTCCCTAGTCAATGAATGGTATTCTAGATATATTAATATTACTTTGTGACTGCAAGCACATCAGTTCTATATGCCTTTTTCTATCTTATGCATAACTGCGTAGACTACAAACACTTAATAACATGAAGAAGAATCCTTAACCATTGTTTACAAATTCTGATGCCCACTAAAACTTTCAACAAAAGAATTCAGCTCTGTTCTTCTCCCACTTGGTCCTATTCAGAAATGGCTTAGGATCATCATCAAGTAGCTTGCAGAATCATGATCTATTCCACTACAATAGCCCTATTTTCCAGCACATCTGCTATCCACTACTGTGGGTAACCACTTTTTCACTGTGCTGCTCTATCCTGTAGCCTTTGCCGTCCTTACCAGGAAGTCTGAGAATTAAACAGCAAATTAATGCTCTTCTGAGTGCTATTTTAGCTAATAGATGTGGTCAGACTGTGCTCTTGTTTCTCAGAGTGCTTTCTGTGCTACAGAATCAAAGGTGTTGAACAAAACGTAGGTTACTAAAGACATGAATTGTCAGTCTAACAATGCAGGTTCCACTGTCAAGGTTTCAAGATCCTCTGACTTTTCAACTATGAAAGGAGGATAGGAGGAAGGTATAGATGAAAACGATTCTTGGTCTACGATCAATTCACAAACCTTTTAATGTAAATAACAAAGGTGCTGCAAAAAAAGACTCTCTCATACATGGGTGTGTTCCCCTTCCCATTCATTCTGTACACCTTCTCCCCCATTTACTGTATTCAATATATAACCACACTTAACCTTCAAGTTAAGAGATCATTTACAGAAATTAAGATCTAGTTGGCCCTACAATAGCACCTCTTCCCCCCTACTCCCCACCTCTCTCTTTTCTGTGTTCTGATTGATGCCCTTGAAAATGATGCTCATGTCTCCTTTTGTTCTCAATTACATTCCTGTTTCTATCTGTTCATTTACTCTGTGTCCCTACACTTTCTGTGCTGGGTTGTCTTCTTTCATATCACACACACTACATATTACACCACTCCCTTCCACCCTTCTGCATGTGAAAACCACATTGTCCTGTGATCCAGAGTGCCTGGATATCAGCTGTAAGAGGAATTCCTGAAGTGCAATTCCTCCTGAAGTGCATTTGCCTCTTAAAGGCCAAAGATTTTTTCTTACGCTTCATCCTCAACAGCTTGCATAAAATGGAAGGGTGAGATCAGTGTAACAACCAAGGCAGAAATAAAATTAAAAGAAGCCTCCTTTCTACCAGTTCTCAGCAGTTGTTTCATGAACTGGTATAAAACCCACAGCTATTCTGTACAAGTCAGTATCAGGAATAGAATAGCCTGCATGCAGCAGAAAAGCAGGCGAACAGAATTAGTGTGTCTACACCATCCTGCTCAAGCAAATTTTAAGACAGAACAGCAGCTGTATGGAACAAAATCCTCCACTCCACAGACAAGAGTCTGCACAACCATGTATCCCAACTGACTTGTCATTTTACATACACGTCTGTTTCACAAACAATCTCAAGGCATATAATTTGCTTTTTATAAATTATGACCACTAAGTATTGAATTGTGAGGCTAGTACTGTCAAAAACAGACTGATTAAAAGCCTGCTACATCTAATGACATTAAGTGAAGTCACAACATAGATATGTCTGACCCAGAGTTATCAGAGAAATTATTCCCACCTTATCTATAATATGTGCAATCTCTGCATTGAGTACTTTTAACTGTGTTTCAAACTCAGAATTCAGTAGGTTGAAAGAGGTATAATCAGACTGTATTTGAAAACAATGTGTACTTTTAGTCCATTTTGCATATTTATTTAAAAAAAATAAACTGCAGAACTGCTGCAATGCACTGCCTACCAAGCTGACCAATGTTGTTTACTGTTTCCAGGACCTCTCCAAACAGCTGGTTGCCTCCATGTGCTATCTCTGTGCTTTTACTTAGAGTTTAGATCTGGAAGGGGCAGTGAAAAGTGCTTGTGTAACATGTACTGACACAAGGAAGTTCTGGCCCACGTGTAGGACATATAGACACCATAGCAATGCGTGTAATATTTGCATCATAATAGTTCCATACATTCTACATCCTATGTGTTGTAGTTACAAAACAGAAAAGGAAATGGAGAAAAAGAAAGGAGAGGTCACATTAATTACATTAATATATGAAACAACTTCTGTTCTGGTAACAGGAAATGCAGTGTAGGTACTGTTGGGGGCCAAAAGATTAACTCTATTAAGAACTGCTCTTTAAACTAATTTAGATTAGAAGAATCAAAATACTCACACACATTTATCCCTAAATTTCTCCTTATTACCAGGTGTTGAATCATTATTTAGCATTGCTTTCTTACAGGTCTTACTCACAGATTCTCAGCTAGGATAATTCCTCAGAACCCAGTTATTCCACTGGAGTGATGAGAATTTATAACTACACAAATTAGCCTCTCTGACATTTCTTATATAAACAGTAAGATGCTCCCATTTTTTAAGTCTGATACACAGAAAAATATAGTCATTAATTATTTAAAACAAATAATATTCATCCATGTGCTAGTTATTTTTCCTGTTCTACCACCACAGGATATTTGCCTGGGTAATACAATAATTTAAGACACTCTTATATTCTACAATGCATAGACAGAGATCTGAAGTCACATTTTTTTCCACTGGAGTCAACTGGACAGATAAAGTAGCCCACTCCAATGCTACAGATCCAGCACCGAAGTCAAAGTTATTAAGGAACTTTGGAAACTATTCTTGGTCCTCTCATAGCCTCTTAGTAAAAATAAATAAACATTACAAGCAATAATTCAGCATTGTACTGCATTAAATACTATGGCTGAAAAACTTCTTAATATTAAAAGAAAGATTACTTGGTCATGTTTCTTGCCAGAAAATCCTTTCTGCAGATCTCTCCCATTCCTGGAAAATGGTTGATTCTCTGAGGAAGGAGAAAAAAAGAAAGATAATTGGTACTTTTTAGTTTTACTGGCATATCTAATACAATCATTTAATACATTCAACTGCATAAACAGGCAAACATAATTAGTGTAACATATACATTATTTAAGACAATATCTTACATTATACTATGTATTCTTAGCAATACTAAAGATGCTCTAAGTTGCATTCTCCTCCACCAACATGAGTATGCCCACTGATTTCATTTCAGACATGAAAGGCAACTATCATACTCTTACTCACAAAGCTATCTAGGAACAAAGAATGCTATCACAAAGTAATGGTAAAGAAAGGAATTATTTATTCACAGAAACTGTGGAGAGGCTCTGCTTGTTAACTTAGTGCTTGAGAGCTTATGAGCAGCTGATAAATGATGTTTTGCATCTTCTTTCAAACTCTGATCATTCACAGCACCCAACTGGCAGAGAGAAGCATGAAAGAGCAGCCCCAAATATTTAAACACTACATTCCAAGAGGTATGAACAAAAAGCTCTGGAAAAAATAGGATTCTAAAATACGTGGTGGTATAGCTTTATCACAGTCTGCTTGGTGGTGTTTTGTGGGGTTTTTTTCTCTCCATACCAATGTAACTGACCAAAAGCAACACACTACTGAATATTTCAGAGTGAAGCAGCTTACTGAAACCTGTCAGAAATCCTAACTGCCACCCTACCTGATAGTTCTGAAGTTCAGCAATCTTTTCTTGTTGCACAGCAGAGTCACTCCATATAAGATTAGCTGTTTCATCTTCATCGCGTGTTTTCACAAATCCCATTTCTCGTATTACTACACGTACTATGGAGAAATCACATACTTAGGGAAATAGATTCATTTTCAAAATTAAAAAAAAATCAATTAAGATTTTAAACACTTCCAATATTCAATCCTTTGTCCAAGAACAACGTTAGCATGCAAGCTATTATTTATCTTGCAATATTTCCGTCAGTTTATTGCTAACCTGTCAGTACAACATTACAGCACCTTGTACTTAAGCTTGAATCAGAGCACAACCACTGATGGGAACTGTAAAGGGTTTCAGGACATTCCACAATCATCTAGTAAAAGTCCATTTGCATGGCTTTTAGGCTTAATCTTGGCTACACATATATTCATTTTAAAACAGTGATGACTGTAAGTGTCACTGCCGACAATGGCCAAGAACACTTCTTTAGTCAAGGCATAGTAGTTACAAAAGAAAATGCATACATTATTTTAATATAAAAAAAGAAGCAAGATTATATGCCAGGCATAACCCACATTCTAGGAGAAAAGATTTTTCTGAAGTAGTCCCAATCATCAAAATACAAAACATCAGTAGATTTTATTGAGAAACCTCTGTAAAATAATTAGAGTTTTTAATATTAAATTTACACTGTTCATCTTTCAAGGCTTTAAATAAGCTTCCAAACACACGAATAATTTATAATTAGAGGTGTTTTCCACAGCCTTTCTGATTACTTAATTTTTTGTATTTCAAGGCCCTTCCTTGAGTAACAAATGGGGAGTATTAGATGCACAGTGCCCAAAGCCATCAACTCAATATTTCAAAAAAAGAACAACGGTTTCTTACAAAGGAAAATCCTTTGGAAATATCTCACTGTCAGCTTGATGCAAAGTCCATTAATTCACTCACGTCAATAGCTATTAGGATGGAAACAAGATATGTAGCTTCCTACCAATTTCATATTTTGTGCCAGCAACATTTGCAGTGATCACTCCGTTCTTCTTCTTCTTTCTGACTTTCCTTTTAATTGTGCTTTGATAGGGTAGTTCCGAACTCAAGGTCAGAGGAGTAGTTCCATGGTTATCTTTGAAAAATAATATTGTAACTATCAACATCTTTATCTCTCAAATAACATACACAAATAAACTAAAACCACAAAAATTTCCTTTTTTGCTTAGAGGTACAAGCATACTGATTAATTAATAGGCTATATTAAAATCTAAGACTAGCATACCTCCCTCATTAGGCAAGGATGGCATTATAACCTAGGATAGTGCAGAAGCAGAGCCCAAATTCAGTTCCAAGTTCTCAGAAAACGATGGAGCTGTCAAAGCCAAATTATTTAAAGCTCCAGTCATACCATTTCAGTCTCTGGCTGTAGCAAATATTAGTTCTGGAACTGATAGATATCTGTGTGAAAAAAAAAAAAAAACAAGATGAGAGACTTCGTTATAGAGAAATCCTGAAAAAATATAAACAGCAGAAAACTAAATATGGAAATGTTTTTAATAACAAGTCAAAAGTAATGCTTATTTTAAAAGATTGATCAAGCCATTGTAGATACAAAACTTTGTTCATTACAATTCAATTGTTTTGCTTCTGGGAAAAATAATTTTGCAGTATTAATTTTCAAAATGAGATTCTATTACCTCATTTTCTTATTTTCATTTGCGGATGGGAGATTTTGCACATGCAAATAGCTAACACTGAACTCAATCAACACTGCAAACCTTTATCTCCACAAAGCTCTCTGATTTTATAGCAATTTTACACCATAGTTTAATTAAAAATTTAAAATCAGACACACTGTATTATGCGTTTTCAGGTACCAAATAGGAAATAACTGAAATCACCTTAATAATCTTCTCCTATTTTTAAATTTTTAAAAGAAATTTTTAAAAGAAATTGTCCAATAATCACTTTGTAACACATGGCTGCTGTTTCATGATCACTTCATGACACAGCAGACATAACTTTAAAGATACTTCAGATTGGCACGTATCTAAATTGTCAGCTTCTAAAATTAGTAATTATTTTTCATGTCTACACTGATCCAAAATTTCAGGTTTTTTTCCTCCATGAATGCACGACCACATGTGAGAATCCCACATATTAAAAAGTTTTTTAAGTGCAGCTTAAGCACATAAGAACAATGGGTTAAAATATTAGGAAAAAATCTCAGGAATAAAATACTTCTAAAGACACTGCTAAATTACTTCAGGCATGCAGCACTGTTACAACAAAGTCTGCAAGAAAACTAATGCTGTCTTTGGCAGGCTGCCTCAAACAAATCTATGAGTTTTCTAAATGTATACAATCTAAGTCACTGATTTTTTCATGCTTTCATTTCTTTTCTTCAATTATATGTATGGCAAAAGTTCCTTACACTAGCTTTAGCTTAGTTTATATTACCACTTCTGGCAATTGCAAAACTTAATTTAAATAGCTTTATATAGAGCATGAGAAATTTCTTCTGCTATAAGTAGCAGAAAATAACCATAAAGTCAAATTCAGCCATGACTTATAATGTGAAATATATTTGGCAATAAGATTGGACAAGATATGCATTAGCAAAATCACCAAAACTTTACTTATAAATCCTCATTTTTTATTTGTGTGTGTGTGTCTGTGTGTGCACGCATCAGAGAGAAAAAGAAAGAGATACACTATATTTTGGACAAGTCACCCTCTTGGTGAGAAAATGTAAAAGCAGATACCTTGAGCTGCAAGATCTTATTTCCTTTCAAGACAGAAATCTATCCTTAACAGTCCATTAACACAAAAGGCTAAAAAGAACAGATTACTGTTCTTTTATGACTGCCACCAATGTACTAAGGGCTAAAATCTGCTTTGTAATAAAACAACCAAATCTCCCTCATGTCCATTTACTGGACTGCCACAAATTGACACTAAAACACAACGCTGGGCGTTTATCCAGAAAGCAGGAAATGTTTTATACACAATGTTTGACAGCACAGTAGTAACACAGAGCCATACGTACTTGCAACATACTTTGCTGAACTAGAACTCACTAAAAAAATCTCCCCACATTGAACTAAAACTGGCAGGTCATTTTGCAGATTTAACTTTTTGGATCAGATCATCTGAGAAAGTGGCCTGAAAGGCCTCTTGCCCGCTGGCCTACTGGAAGTAGACACAGAGATGGGAAAGCAAAACATTCACCCTCCTTAAATCCACTGTGAAGGAAAAGCAGTACTGGGCACAATGACTCACTGAATATTGCATGTTGTCTGTTTCTCAAGCTAAGAATACTACCGGAGTACAAGACATGCTTAGTTCCTGGGAATAATACTGAAGTACATCCGTTAGCCAATTAAGGACTTCTATGCACACGCACAAATGCCTAGCAGTCGTTCCTCCACCGTACTGGCTAAAAACTTTTAACAAATTTGGAAGAATGTCAAGACAACTAATATTTCCCTGTGAGAAATACCAGTCCTTAATAATACAGCATGATTTACAATCTATGATATAGTAATAAAAACCAAGAGCTTTCATTCAGCTTATAATCACAGAAAAATATCTGCCCAAAGTTACTATAATACATTTTATTCTGACGGTGGACAACAAAGCTCCAAGCTGCACTGCACTGTTGAATTACTGTTTGTCTTGTTATAGAAACTATTCTATTCTTTTGAGAGGAATACTCTTATCGAGTTCAAACAGAAAGCACCAACACTCAAGGTCCACGACTTTCAAGCAGTCAACTTCTTAGCACGCATACATGAGTTGATGGCAAAGATTTATGGTCACCTTTAGAGTATTCTATGGACAGTTAGTAGTTTGGCCATACAGAAAAAAAAGTAATTAGAATGACAAACTCCCACAAAAATCTCTGCTAAGTGATCATTGAAGTAACTTTTCTTTAAGATTATGCATGACATAATTTTTGTAATCACAGCTGAAGCATGTATTCCTCTAAGGACATCAAATCTTTTTACTAAGACACATGCAATCTATTTGTTAAATCCTGATTTAAACTGAATTCTTCAAAGACAAAAGGGATCATTAGTGTATTCTGTATTCACACTTACTCTAGGATTTTGACTTTTCACAAGCAGTGTCCTATGCCAATGATGTTAAGCTGTATTCTACCTTAAGTTTGCATCTAATAATTCAAAACTGTTTTACAATTTCTTCACTTCTCTTAAGTCACCCATCTCCAAACAACCATTTCACTGAATCCCAAAAGACCAGCAGTTCAAAATTAGAAGTAGTTTTCCAAAGTATTTTACAAAGATGCAGTCTTTTCCTTTGCTCCTACTAGAACCATCTCCTTTCCAAGGACAAGTACAGGTTCAATGCAATTGGACAGTCTCAGCTGTTCTTCCCACCATGTCTAGTGACAGATGAGAGGTACAGCATCTCATCTAGAGGAAAACATTACCCAGAGCACTAGCTGTGAGTTGTTGGCTAAGCCATGGTAGCAGTAGTCTTTCTCCTGCTTAGACCTCCATGCTTTGTATGTTTCCAGTGCAGCACCACGAGAAGTTCCAATTCTGCAACAAGAAAACCCGGCTACTGAGGAAGCTCTCTCACTGGGGGAATAGGTCACTTGGGAGAGACAGGAATACGCCTCTAAGAGCAAAAAATGAAGGGAACTGCTGTGGGGAGGGAGCTGGAAGGCAAGGGGCACTCACTGAGCGCACCAAGAAGCAACACTGCAATGCCACAGGCCCTGGCAGCCATAAGCTCCCACGTCGTTCCTCTTTTTGACTTCTATATGGCAGAAATCACACTTCTCTGACCCAGCCCCTCCCCAGGCACCTTTTTCTAGCTCACATCTCTTGATTTATTATTATTGCCCAGCCCTACTCCCATGAGAGCAGGGCTGTCTCAGGCCTGCTGAAGGGCCAAGGCCTGCAGCGCAGACCACCCTGCGGCAGCCTCTGCCACCCCGAGGGAATGGCCAGGTACGGGGCAAAGCTTATTGCAGGGCCCATGGGGTGGGTCACCCAGCAGCAGTCAGGTTATGAACACATCAAATTCGAGTCAGTTCTGACACCCATGACAAGTTTTTACTTACAAAATAAGCATAACCTATAACCTGCATTCAGCTACAACGATGTAGAGGCATATCTCTCTAGTAACCTACCTGAAAGGCCTGTTTCTAAGAGATTGCTTTTAATAACAGGGAAGAAAATATTTTCTTTCCAAACTGGGACTGACAGAGCTTGTTAACCTTGATAAGTCACCTATTGGGAATCTCTGAATTCAGTGTCAGACAGAAAAGGATTGCAGTTCCTGCTGTATATACCATTTCCCTCCTGAAGTCATGATACATGCAAATTGGTGAAGGTTTGAAGGTTTGCTGCTCACCCATACTGATTCAAGGATGGCTGAGCAGAAATGGTTAACCTATAAATGGAGAAAGACTTGTGAAGTAGAAATTAATGCAACTTCATCAGGTTAGCACGTTCTTATATAAAAAAGCACCTTTTATTCAAAGTGTTCCGGGGAGTGGAGAAGATGTTATCTTTACTGTTGCCTGGCAAAGGTGTGAGAGAGCCAGCAAGAGAGATTCACTGCACACAATCCTGTCCTAGAAACAGACAGAGGGGAAAAAAAATACCAAACCCATGAAAACAACAAAAAAAACAAACAACAAGGAGCTTTTTTTTGCTCCAGGGACAGCAGAGGTGGGGGACAGCTGGAGAGGGAAGTGTTGCACACATACAAGGACCAAAGCAGATGCTTGAGTCTATCTAAAGGAACAGTCTGAGCAGGGTATAAGGGTGCCTGGGTGAAGAGTGGGGGACAGCGAGAAAAGTGGTTTCATAGTTAATGGAATGATCCTTCATTACCAGTTGTAATACATTGTAGAAAAGAAAAAAAATCAAGAGTATTTTTCGCTGCTACACAAATTAAGTATCTCATAAGAAGTTAGTAAACTAAATGTATTCTTCCAGATTATATAGAAGTATTTTTAAACAAATCCCTCTATTATTTCCTGAGTTACTTGTTCCACACTGCTCACAAGTGACCTCTGTCTTTCATGATCCTTTACTTTACATACTGATGCAGCCTGGAGCTGAAAAGGTTATTTTTAATCTCTAAACAGGAATTGTGTGCCATCCCCCCCAAAGAGTAAGCATCCCAGAAAAAGGTTGAATTAATCAGATCAAAATAGAGAAGGGGGAGTCAAATCAAACTTAAAGTGGTGCATAGACTCTATGTACTGTTTTTAATGTGAAACTCTTCCTTCCTTCTAGCCACTGTGACACTACTGGCCAACCAGTTTGAAAAGCTCCATGGGCTCTGCATGTGCTTTACTTTACATGTTGATATATTCAGTTCATATATGAACTGAAAATGTTATTTCAGTCCTTAAAACACGGCACATACAACAAGACCTCTGAAAGACAACTAACATTTCTTAAGTGTTTACCTAGGTGAAACGCAACAAAAACTAGATTGTCAGTTTTATTTTTATTTCCTGCATTCTTTGTGAGCAGACAAGTAATCACTCACCAACAGTGGAATATTTTAGAATAGATTTTAAAACTAGCAGACTGCTTTCCTCTGAGCCCATTAATGCAATTTACTCAGTGCTGTCAAAAGTGTCTGGAAAGGCACAGTAGCTGGGAAAAAATCCACAAAGCTCCTGACATAAGGAGCTTTCACTCTGAAATGGAGACACGCTGAAGATCTAGTTACAGAACTTGGCAGATGACCATAGGGATGGAAGAACAACATCACAGCACTGCAATCCCCACTCCCCAGTTAGCTGGAAAACTAAAATAACAAAAATTTCACAGAAATGTGAAAAAGAAAGAAGTCAAAATAGTCTCCAGAGCATTGACCTAGCAAACATCTGAGTTCTGGTATTTTTCAGTCTGACCTAAATAATTAAGTGTTTTGCTCCCTTAAATCTTAGAGGGCAAAAGTCTGGAAACACTATAGTGAGGAGTGTGCTCTTTATTACAGTTATACAAAACTATAATCTGTTGTTGATATGGAATTAAACTATAAAACGCATGTTCAAAATGAGATTTAGACATTAACAGAAATGATAAAAAATGAAAATACCTTCTTCACTACCATGCTGAAATAGCAAGTTAATAACAATTTGCAGTAATAAAACTGCAGAATTAAAAGCATCATACCCTTTGACAATTTTTTTTTAATATGTGTCTTGACAAAACCTACGTGGAAGTGTTCCTGCTACAACCAAGCAGTTTTATTGTAACATGCTGAAAAAACACAATTTGGTGGCAAGTTCTCACTCCTACAGAAAACTTCTAGATGCAAAAAGCAATCCTCGTTTCGAGGCTCAAGGTGTCAAAGTAATATGCTTGTTTTTAAAAGGCTATCTGTGCTGGCTTAAAAATGCATACACATTAGGGCTTAGTTCAAAACATTCAGAAGTCAAATGAGATGTTTATTCAGCAGCTCTTTCAGATAAAGGGAACGTACAGAGTTCTCAGGTGTTTAATTTGCTAAATGGACAGCTACAAGCTACACAAGAATACAAACAGCATGATTTATACAACTTAAAACTTTTTTGAATCATGCTGTTCTGTAAAACAATTCTCTGAAGTAGTTTATCCAAATGTCCATTGTTTCTAAAACTTCCAAAATGTCTCTGAACTACCAAACTAGCAAAACAAGCAAACCAAGCTATGGTAACAGCACCCTACCTCTGAATCCACAAGTTACAGCGACTCTAGTGTGAGTTTAACCTTATACCTACCACTTCCCACTAGAGATCCTGATCCTTAATAATAATAATCATCCAGAATAATTCTTAGCATTCTGCAACACAGAATTTATATAATAAACAGAATTTTGCAATGCCTATTCAGTAATATTGAAAGCATAAACTATCCTGACCCTTTCATGTCTGCCTTCAAAACACAATGCACAAGAAGAATCTGCGTCACAGTCGTGAACCTGTATCTTTTGCTGGAGAACATAAACAGTGTGTTATCTTAAATGGCTGGAGTCTGATCAGAAGACAACCCTTCAATGCCAGCTCCAGGGCTCAGGCACAGAGCCTCGGGAACTTTGCAGTCTCAATTCATGAGAGATTTCTTCCTGTTTTTTTCCCGACATTGCACTTCAGAGTTTTGGGTTGGTTTTTTTCATTGTTTATTACCACAAAAGGTCAATGAAATATTAAGTATGTATCCCTGACTCGGAAAATGGGAAATTTATTAAAACCTGTTAAAATGGTGGAAGTGTCACAATATAAGTATTTCACAGGAATTAATCACTTCATATTCACAATTTAGAGATCAGAATTACACACAGAATTGGCAGGGTTGGTTGGTTTTTTTTCAGTATAATCTTGAAGCAATATTGCTTCTTTTTGCCCTCTCGTTCATTCATTTTCCAAAAGGAACTTCGGCATCCTTGGCCAAATATAGATCAATTTCAAAGCTTTCAAAGCTGAAGATTGATTTTCTCTTTAAAAAATGACCTCCAAAGTGTCTTTCATAGCAGAGCACACAATGTGAATATCTGTTGGCTCATTCTCACCCTTCAAAAGCCCTTTTTAATGTGATAACATATTTCAGACTGTTAGCAAAATGAGTAGTATAGTTTCACAGTTATGTTCTTAATATTGAAAAAGTAGAACATCAAAGAAAGCAAGACAGAATTAGAAGACTACAATAAAAAGGACAATGTCTGTACCTTTTTCTTGTTCAGTGAAACAAAGCAAATATATTAATTGACAAAAGCAAGTGAAAAGAACTTGTATGACTTACAAAACAGTAACATAAATAAAACGCAGGGAACTTTAATATGGTTTAGCATTCATAATGGCAAGGAAAAATATTGGCAAAATAGCCCAAACAAACCAAAGGACAACCATGCTTTTACACAGTAAAATCTTAATTTCAGAAGACTCATACCTGCATCACTCGCTGCTAAAAAAACATCAGCTTTAATGTTCTGCTCTGTCAGCAAAAAGCACAGACAATATATCGGTCTCATAATCCTGTTCACCACTGTTCACCACCTTATTTAGTGTAACTATCTACCTCGGAAACACCAGCAATCATTCCACCTTCATTTTAAATAGCATTGGAGTGATCTAGGCATTTCCAGCCTTGAAACACACACTGGAGTGCATAGGCCACATCTCCTCTGGCTGTGACAGCGGAGTGGCATGATACCTACCACTCACAGGAGGGCTGGACCCCCCTCACCCAAAATGAAGCAATCCCTTTAAAAGAAACAGCTGAAGGACCCTTGTTTGCTTTGTCTTGGTGACCACAAGTGCAGAAAGCCCTGCTGACTGGCAGACTGCCATACGCAAAGGGCAAACGTTCTTTGCGGTGAGACAACTAACGAGAGTGGCCACTAATAGTGATGGCCACTAATGAAAGAAACAGAGATGATAATGGCAATAATGATTATGTGTAATAGCAATAGTGAAGTCTGACGTTAACAGTGTGGTTTTGGTAGGGGAAAGTGCAAATTGGAGAGAGCTAGGAAAGGAACTGAATTGTGGCAGGTGTAGGAACATCTCTGCTCTGCTTTTGACTTTGTGGTGCGCCATCCACACTCTTCATTACAGCATGTCAACATACACCAACATGTATCACAGGGGGTTTTAAATTGTGTACACCACACACTAATCACTGCTGGAATTAAACTATTCCTTTCTTTTTCTATCATTCACTTCTCAAAAGATTTCTATAGCAAGAGCTAGAGATCTTAGGGATCTACAAGATGGGACAATTTAATATTTTACATATATCAGCATAGATGCCTTAGTGTAACAGAAAGAGCACTAATCTTTTAACAAAGCTAATAGCAATTTTATTATAAAAAGCCCCTGGAGGGAGATTTACTAAGGATCTTGGGAAGGAAATAAAAAAATAAAAAAGGATATATTTAGAAGGTTTCCCCTCACACAACAGATTCTCTCTCCCTTGCTTCAAGTTGGTGGCAATGGTTTTGTGTGAAAACAGCCTCAAGTTCAGGGATACAGGAACACAAATATGGTTACAACCATTTCTACAGCCTCTGTGTGTTGCAAGAACCACACCTCAGCCCCACGTGAAGTCTGCCCCATTACATCTCCTATTTTACTTCATGGATCTATTTCAGCATCTCTACACATGGACTGCAGTCATCACACATGGCCCACGATGACTCTGATTGAGGATTACATCATCTTAATTCACATGCTGCCACGTAACAGTGTTTTCTAGTTTAGCAACAAGGATGATGCTCCCACAGCAGCCTGAACTATAAATTGGCAGACTTTAGCCTGACGTTTCAGCACCTGATGTGAAAACATTAAACAAAAATCAAGCTAGCAAGTGCACTCACAGGAAACATCTATTCAAAGTCTTCTTGACCACAAAAGTATAAGAAAGATGCTCATATACGATCACCAAATTGCTAGTCACATTATACTGACACTTCCAGCCAATTTGCTCAGCTCCACTGGGAATACCTGTATACTTATGTGAGAGTTGGCAGACCTTTAATATTTTAATGACTGTGCCGTACACTTCTATTCCGTATAGAATAAATGAGTGAGAAATACTCACAGTTAGCCTACAGTATCACTAGGACTACTGCGACCAACACTCTGTGCTAGTAATATTTTATAAACAGCTGATAAAACCATCCAGAAACTCCAGCAGCTACAAACTATTTCAGCAAAAACATGCTTTCCTGCCCACAGCTTCGTATTTGGGGCTCAATGGGGTACCACTGATTTGAAAATAGTTTTGCAAATGAAAACAGGAAAAAATCAGCAGTTTCAAAAGGATGCGAGCCCTCAGAATCTTCTCTAACTGAAACTGACCCAATTTAGAAAAATTCCTTTGAAAGGCTGGATTGGTTCCAAACGCTCTGTGTCACGCTATTTTTATCCATTTTAGGGGATCTAAATAGAGTCACTCTACCCTCATCAGCAATGAGATGAGACTCCAGTATCCTACTATCGGATTATTTTGTATATATACTGCTCACCTGTAGAGAAATACAGCATGTAGTCAGAAAGTCTGGAAAAATAACATGCCATAAATATTGACCCTAAATTGAATACTTTGAATATGCAAAACAAGAAAGAAAAATTAAGGGCATCAGTTTTTATACACACTATCTTTAATTTTTGCCTAAAAAAACAAAGCATGAGAATAGCCTACCAGAAAGTAATTTTCTAGGATATGGTCGAACTCATAGGATCCAAATAATGTACCTTCTGAATGCTAAGTACAGCATTACTGATGCAACCCTTCAATACTGAAGTTTATTTACTGACTAATCAGACATCGCCTCTGAGATACAGAGACCATACTGACAATGGCATCATAGCTTTTAATGCAGTTTAAAATAACTCCAAAATCTGAGGAGATAACTGCCCTAAGCATGCCTGTTTGCCTTCATGAGTTTAATCACAGTAGCAACACAGTTCCAAGTTTGGAACAATATCACATTTAGCCCTGTGCTCATCCATCTTGGTCAGCTCCCAGAAATTAACACTTAAAAGCAATTGGCTCTGGAGTGTGTGTTTGGGGCTGTTGTTCGTTGGGTTTTGGTTGTTTGTTTGCTTTTTTTAAAAAAAGTAATTGTGTCTTGGTTGAGAGCTATGCTTGAAAAGTGTACTGAAATAAAAGTCCTCAGGCAAAGTCTAGAGCAGTGGGATATTCAGTTCATTTAGCAGCACTCAATTTGATTTTTCATTGCTTTAATCTTACTTTTTTTAAAGGTGCATTCTTAATGCAGCAGAAAGGCATGAACTTACCCAGTAAAATACTTTCTGGCTGCAAAGTTAACTGGTTTTCAAATATTGAAAAGAAACAAATACATTAATGTCTTATAGCAATACACACCACCACCACCCAAAATAAAACATGATTGAGAACAGATCCACACAGGTTTTTTTAATCATCATATTACCTTAGGCTGAAAATGACAATGTTTATTGTTTTGTACTTCTGAGTGTCTCAGACATATCACACCATTCACATTACAGAAGAATGTTTTGTAGCCAGGGAGTATTAAATTTACCAGTTCCATCATTTGGAAGAAATGTACACAAAGTACAAAATTTGTCTCAAGTCTATAATATTGAGATCAAGCTATATGTTACAGGATCTTTTCCAAAGCCCAATGAAGTAAACATAGACCTTTCTATTGACTTTTGTGGACTTTATATCATAGCATTTCAGTTCCAGAACAGCCCCAGTGGTGGCACAATTCAGGAATATAATTAAGACACAGACTAATTTGGTAACAAGATGAACCCATGTCTCATCCATGTCAAAACTACAGTCCATTTAAATCAAGTCTTCACCACAGTAGAGATCACCTCAAAATAATTGTGCTGTCTCTAAATTTCTCTCTTTCTTGACAAAGATTATAAGATTCAGGTATCACTTTCAGAACTGCTTGGCTGTATAGAGGCAATGCTTCCAATTTCATAGCTCATGACAGGGCAAAACCCAGGAATTACTGTGCAGGCAATATTTAGATATATCACCACAGAAAAAGGTTCATGCTGTTCTCCAGAAGTATATTTTGTCTAGCTAATGGATCAAGTTTTAGCTAATGGATCAAGTTTTACTGTATTTAGAAGATGCTCCTGAATCCAGTTTTACTGTATTTAGAAGATGCTCCTGAATCCAGTTCTCTATTATAAGGAAAGATAAACTGCAAGCTCAAGGATGGATGAGAAAGAGCATAAAAATGGAGAAAAGGAGCAAGGATCCTGGAAAAAGAACTCATTCCAAAATACATGTGGTGGGTAGAACGCATAAGCATTCAAACTAAAGGTAATGCATTTCAATTATCATAGTCTACAATTGAGAGCAATAGTGAAAAAAACCACAAAAACTTAGCAGCAGCATCTAGCAGGATGATACACCAAATTCTTCTGCATACAAATTACTAATAAGAGTGCAAAATGTTTATTTATCAAGGATTTAACTGACAAGATTACATACTGCAGAATAAACAGTTATACCTCCCACAGATATGGAAACATTTAAAATAATTCTGCAGTAGAAGTAGCAAAATGAACTCACTTACCGTTAATGTTGCATTGCTGAAACTATCTGAAGAGTCATCCCTCTGGAAACAGATTTTTCTATCAATAATTGACAGCTGATACCACTTCAGGCAGTGCTGGTACACCAGGGAAAGACATGGTGCAGCACTAGCTCCTTCCCCTTTAGCCTATCCCTAGCACTTTTTAGATTTTCTTAACCCTTTCTAGGTATTTTCTCCCTCTATTTTGGGCACGAAGAGAAAGGCATGATACATGTTATAAGAAAGGAATGCATTATTTCCCACTTCACTTAGAGCATGACAAGAGCCGTGGGAAGAAAGTCAGTAGGATTTAGTCATAACAATAAGCTAAAGAGAAGTAAAATCTAAAACCAGAAAATGGTTTTCCCAGTGACTGGGAAGGAGTTATACCAGAGACAGGAGGTACTGTAACCAGAACAATGACTCCTCCAAATGTAGAATTAAGAGGTCAGGATCACAATAGCATAAACTAGTAGCAGAGAAGTAAGCTAAAGAAGATTCATATTTCATAAATTTCCGTTAAAAAAAGTGGTTATGATTCTCTTGCAGCCTTGGACCGATAAGATTTGGGTTTTGAAATCAATCCTATTTGGTTTCACTGAGGCGAGTGAATAGAGCAATTTTTAAACCAAATGAAATCTTAAGTGAAGTGATGGAAAGAGAAACACTAATTCTTTTCCTGGGATAATTCTTTCTGTAGTATTCTGAAACAATTCACATGCCTTAAATCTGGGTGTTTTCTTTTACAATGTCAATTTATATCAGGGAGAAATTGTTTTCTGACATAGTTTCACAAGATGACTTTTCTTTGTCATATTATTTTTCTTTTTCATTAAGAAAAGATTGGTCTGATCTGACAGCAGAGTACATTTTAATAAGGGTGGGCTGTGGACCACGAAGGCCATCTGACAATAAAAAGTTTAGGAAAATTCTTTTGTTCAAATGGGTTATTTCTCCTTACAAGAAAAAGAACAATCTGGAGAAACCTCTGGAAAAATCAACTGCACTCCATTCTCTTGAGTCAGTTTTACAGCAGTCAGGCCCAACTGCACCACTACTGCAACACCTGTACTACAAAGACAAAGTACTGTGGAGAGACAGATTCTAGTGAGATGGAGAAGGATTTATTCACATAAAGAGGCTGTAGTCATACTAGTTGTACTGCCATCCTTCAGGAATCGTATACAGGTAGAATGAAGCTGGGAAGAAAACATGCAAAGGCTACAATATATATAGAAGACATTTCCTCTTACTTCCTCCCTGCTTCGTTTACAAATTGCAAGAGTAGATCTTCTCTTTGAACCCCAGAGAATGTCTTTCTTGCTTGCCCATTCGAGTGAAATTGGAAATCAAACAAATGTATTTGCACTGTAAATGCAATTGACAGCTATTGAATTTTCAGGGCCTTATTTCTTTGATAAGGCTCTGAAAATTCAATAGCTCTACCACAGTTTGTTGCCATTTTCCCCAGCTTATAAGTATGGTTCTCCCTTTCACACAAATCAGCATGGAAAAACACTGTAAGAAATCCCACAGATGACATTGCAATCACATTTATTCCTCAAATAGAAAAGACACAGTAGTGGATTCATCTGTATAAATGTAGACCCCTACAATGTAGGTTTTAAGCTAGTTTCTCTGGGCTGCCTTCACAGCCTATGTATAGTCAGCGTAGGCAGCTGCAGGTATCTGGACTGTAGATGTATAAACACTGGGGAGATCATTCCTATCCAAGTTGCTCAGCATCAAAATTTCACTCTACTTAAAATAAACAAAAAACAACCAAAGAAACAACAACAAAAAAAATCCAACCCATCAAGGATTAAGGCCTCTACCTTGGCCATGATTGGACAAGTACATCTTCCAAAATTGAAGAAGAGATTAATTCAAGGACTTTGAAACAGTGGGAAATGATGAGAAGAAACTCAGTGCAACCAACTGAGCCACAACTTCCTGTGGAAGCACAGAATTGGTAGCGAAATCTGGACATCTTTCCTGAAGTCTCTTCCCACAGGTAACATTTCTCCATGGCTCCTCATCCTCTCTTGGTTCCAATTTTCTTACAACCAGCTGTTGCAGAGAGCCATCCTTAACTAGACCATTAATCTATTATCCTGAAGCAGCTGGAACTGCATTATGCATGCATGTCCCATGACTGACTGAGAGGTATTTCTTCCCTAACAGTGAAACTAAACAGCGTGCTGACTATCTGCATCAGACATTCCCAAACATCTACCCACAAGAATATATCCTTTTTTAAAAATATATTTTAATTTCTCATAAATTTTATTTCATTTTCTCAGAAAATATCAAAGACTTGCTTCCTATATGTGTTAGTATTGCTTTAGGCAGAAAGGCCACAATGCCCTTTCATTTTTTCCTCATACCTAGAGGTAACAGAGGAAAGCAATATATAGGCTTTTTTAAGCAACCACTTGGGGTCGTTAACTGTATCATTTCTCAACTAGTGTCCAAAATTTCAAATCTAACTCTGTATCATTCCCTTACTTTTCTTCTATTTCTTCACTTGTAGATGCTGCTATAGGACAATATCCTACAAGAATCTCAATTTTACTAAAGACCTTGTAACAGTCCAAACCAACACTGATTCCTGTCTTGTCATGCAGTAACACTTTATTTTACTTACTGAGTATACCCTCTCCATCCTCAGAAACATTCTTTTCAGAAAATGCTTCCATTTTTAAAATGGTACAAAATGTACCAAAGACATGTTCTCACATCACTCTTGTTCATTTCTAAGCAAAAAAAATCTTTTATTCAAATTAATGCCTAATTGTTAATGCTCACTAGTAATTTATAGTCTTTCAAAGACTTCAGGTTGACATAAAGATAAAGAGTTAGGATAATATTATATCCCTCTAAAAAGCCACATGAAATAAAATGAGGTGGTTTTTTCCTCAGTGAATAAATCGCACATCTTTCAGATCTCCTCCATCAATAATTCATATAAAGTTTTTCAGCACATTTCTTCCACCACCCCCCCCAAGATAAGATTGGAAGAATAAAACAATGTAACAAACCCAAACAAACCCTTATCACAGACATTTCATGTTCAGTGAACATTAAACACATGACAACCACCCAAAACAACCAAAGAAAATGCAGACTTCTATCACATAGCTCTATTCTGTGTTTTTCAAAAGTCCATTCATGAGCAAGCAAATAAGAGCAATTTCCCCGTAAAATTTCACAATCTTCTGCCCTGTCAGTCCACTCTTTTTGTGTTCATAAACAGTATCTAGATCTTTGCCTCTTCACCTGCATGAATTCAGCATTAAGCATCTGACTTCATTTTCTCATGCTATACTCCAATGCTTCCACTGCACCCTATAGGGATATTACTGTGCTGCTTTTCAAGCGCTAAAAATAAAACAAACACATGTCAACCCAAGGACAAAGTTGGAAGGAAACATACTTTAATGTAACCAAAGAAGAATATATTTAGCATTATGCTACTAAGCAAGGATGAAAATAAACTTGTCAACACGTCACTGTGTCTAACTGTGAAGCCCACGCCCCACTCAATTCTTTCTGTAGCATTTGTTATATATGAAAAGTGGATCCAGTCTTCCTTTCTTAAGAGTGACTGTTAGTGCTCTGTTCCTACTGCTGGCCAGAGGGGGCCTCTGAACTGCAGCACTTCCATATTCTTAGGCAGTCAGTTTATCTATCAATTAACAGTAATGTGGCCATCTAAGGTGCATTTGAGCAGTGGTACCTATTAGACTTCAATCTGGAATCCTTCCAAAACCAAGTACAAGCTGAAGTGGGACCTGGCATGCCATTTACTCCACAGAAAGGAACGTGAAACGTGAGTCCTAAATCAGAATGTTGTTTTCTTCTGTATTTTTTTCATTATTATTATTATTATTAATTTGCGCTCTCCATAAAGCAGCACTATCTCTGTGAGCCCAGAGATGAATGCTTATCCAGAAAATGTGATTATATTATTAAATATTGCCTTTGAAGCAAAGGTATTTTTTAAATGAACACCTACAGTTTTAATATTCTGAACTATTTGCGCTTATATTTTTACACTGGGAAAAGAAATATTACAACTATATACATTGGACTTTATTTTGGAGATCCTATATTCAGATTAAAACTGATACTGAAGGTAAGAACAATTGTGCTTGCTTTCTTTAGTCCTTTAAAAACACAAAACCAAAAATTTATTCTGTTATGTTACGGCTTGTTTCCTGGTGTATGGAATTCAAGGCAAGAGCAAAAATGTCGATAAATGAATATAAATTAATGTGGTAGTATTCTAAAACTGTTTTGTACAGCTGTACGAACATTAGGAGAGAAGGCAAGGAAGAATACCGGGAACAAGCAAAAAGCTGGAACTAACTCCTACAGAACCTGCACATTCCTTTATCCACCACAGCGGAGAATAGAATCCAGTAGACCAAGGCACTGTGGAACTTCCTCACCTCAAAAACGAGACTTCTGGCTCCAAGAGAGGTGCTACTGTGGAACAGGAAGATTTGCTCTAATACCCAACAGATTTAAAGGTTGACTACAGTACATCACAATGTTTTTTCTCCCGTATCCATTCTCAATTACAGATGATTCTTTTACCCATCAGCGTAGTAGACATCAACGAATTCCATTCTAAATTTCACATTAATATTTAAAATACTAATGTATTTTAAAAGGTCTCATTGGTTCCAGTAATCTTTAAAGGAAGCTCCTAATGTCTGCAAAAGGAGTAGTTGCAAAGTACCATTCTGGCAAGGGTTTAGGTAAGCGTTAATGGAGCTCTAAAGAGCTTCCTCATGCTTAATAAGGGCCATTTGAATCCTGCTGCCAGAAGTCAAATGGCCCCAATTAACTTCCTAGGTGTGCAGAAAATAAAAGTGAATCTGAAGCAAATATTCTAAAGTTCACAAGGGAAAACCAAAATCCAGCTAATATCTCCCAATACATATGCTATGGTACTTGCAGTGAATTTCCTTAACAGTTGAAGGCATCTTTCCAAATAAAATGAACTCCCACTATCTTCATACAGACTCTAGCCTTCTTTTAGGAAACCATGAGTATGCTCTCCCCCCTCAAATCATTATAGTCATTGTGTCAACTCTAGATGATGGAAATATCTCATCAAAAAGGTAGAAGACTGATATAAAGCCTAGCAATACAATTAAGGGTCTTAATGATTTAGGATTGGCCCAAAAGTCACAACACTTCAAGGCAGTAATAACACTCAAAATTTCATGAAGGTTTGCAGAAACCTGCAAATACGAGAAATAAGCACTGTTGATTTCAATAAGCTGTCTTTACACTGGTAAAATTATAGCGCAAAATCAAGAAACACTACTGGCATATCAAAAAATTATCTTGCAACATCTTGGTATGTTTATTTTTTAAGACAAGACAGAAGCTTTATAAAAGCAAATGCAAGGTGGCTTGGGAAATGTTAACAATTTCTCCATTTCAGATGTTAAGATTTCATCTCAATTTTCTTGGTTTTCTAAGGATTTCCATCCTTAAATTAATAACGTGTTCTCAATTCGTATGAGACATCTGCAAGTATCTTTTAAATGCAAAAATGCTCCTTAATACAACATGAACACATAGGGAGAAAAAAAAAACAACCCAGAACATTAGAAAATGTGGAAGTTCAAGAAATGACTCATTTGCCATATGTATCCTACAGAGATTTTTAAAACTTATAATAAATATCCACAGATGGAGACTCAAATCAAGAAATTATATTTCAGTCTTTCTTGAGGCTGACGACTCAGAGCAAGCACATTCGACAGTCAGCATTAGTCTGCCACATTTCACCTTCAAATATATATATATTATGGCTTACATTAACAACATACCATATTATAAAGACCTCAGAAAAAAATATAACTATACAAAAGATTGTAAGATGGTTTAGTGTCTAACTGCTTGTTGACCAATTCATCTCCTAGTTCTTCAGACTTGTCCACAACTTAATCTACACCACCTATTTAACAGTGTCAGCTTTGGAAGAGCATGGAAACAAACCCTTATCTATTTATTTGCAAACCTGAGCCTCAGATTACTAAAATGATTGCTAGATTACTGGAATAATTACCTAATAACTGCTGACAGGCTTGATCTCCTGGCCTCTGCTAACACTCACAAACAAATCCCTTCAGAAATACATGGAATGTATCCAAACCATCAGAAATCTGGAATGGGGGTAGTTTTATAAGTAAAAAAAAAAAAAAAAAATTAATAACCATTGTTCTAGATGTTCTTGCATAATACTGCCAATACCTACCGGTAAAAACACATTCTTTCCTTATGAAAGAAATTACATACTTGGTATAAAATAGCTCATGTAATTTCCTGAAACTTTGTAACATTCATCTTCAGAGAATCTGGCTTCAAAAGTAATACTTCCATATGTCAGTGTAGACATGATACTTACTCACCATGTAAGAAAACCCCTGGCATGATAACTGCTTCTGTCATTTTTTGTTCCAAGTAGCATTAACATATATCCTATTTCTATTAAAAACTACATTCTAGTACTTAAAACGGGCAAAATTTTCTACTGATACCAAGTCACTGTATATCTTGAGATACTCTGTAGAATTTGGGGGATAACCGATTCCCACACAGAAAAGTGCTTCTAGCCTTTCAACTGTGAAAACAACCAGCAGGACTTCTCTGAGTATTCTTTAGATAGGTACCAGCACACCCATACATAAAATTAATGAAGGATTTAGGCAGAAAAGTATGCTGAACCAGGGGGGATTTGCTGTTTGGGTTGGTTTTTTTTTGAGAAGGCATAGTATCTAATTTTGGTACTTAAACCACAAATACCTAAGAAAGGCACAAAAGCGATCAATATTGAAACCTTAAGTCAGTTTCACAGAGCTCGGCAGTATGTTCAAATTCCAACATCAATTGCTTTCCCCTTTTGCTTACGATTATGTGTGGTTTCAACAGCAAAAAAAAACCCAACCAAACAAACAAAAAAAACCCCATGCAAAAAAGATCCCTGAGGGCTTTCAACTAAGCGCAGCAAGTACAGAAAGATATTTGACTTGCATCTCCAGAGATTTAACTCGTTCTACATTTTAGCTTAGACGGGGTACCACCGCCAACAGACGAGCCCATTTTAACCTTAACCGGCTCCGAAGAGACCCGGCCGTGCGTGCGACACGACCTGCACAGACGACGGACTCCGCATCCGAAATTTGGGAGGGGAGAAGGGGGAAAAGATTAATACCTTTAATGCTGAAACGCCCCCTCGCTCGCTCGCCGTCCCTCGCCCTGCCACCCGCACGCCGCTCCCCTCCCCTGGCAGCACGGGGGCTGCCCGCCGCCTCCGGGACACTTCCCGCGGGGCCGCTGCCCGCCGGGTCCCGCACCGCAGCCCCGGGCCCCGCCGCCGCCCCAGCTGCAGGCCGCGGGACCGGGGGCTGTCACCGCACATAGCGCTTCTCCGCAGCCCGCACGCCCTCGGGCCCGGCACCCGAGAAAAGCAGTGGGGGCTCCCAGCCCTTCCCCCGCCCCGGAGCATCGCCCCGGAGCATCGCCCCGTACCGGCGACAGACCCCGAGGTCCCCAGGCGAGACCCGCACCCCGCGGGTGACCCAGCGGCCCTACCCGCTCCCCGCAGCCCCCAGGCCGGGCTGCCCTTCCCCGCCGCCCCTCCTTCCCGGGCGGCGATGCTGAATCACCACGGGTAGCCGCTCCGCCGCCTCTCCCCGCGGCCGGCAGCCTGTTCCCCGCGGGGCAGCGGGTGAGGAGAAGCGTCGCCGGAGAGGGCGAGCTGCTCTCTCTCCGTTACCTGACAGGGCGGGGGAGCGAGAGGCCCCCGGGCGCTCCGGTCCTCCCGGGAAGGGCGGGGGCAGGCTGGGCCGGGCGGCGCCTCACGGGCGGCGCAGCGGGGCTCTCCCGGTCGGCAGCATCCGAACCGGCGCCTGCCGAGCCGGGGACTAGCGGGAGGAGGAGCGGGAGGTTACGGCGGGGAGCCGGGAAGAAACCATTCCCCGCGAGGGGGCACCGCCGGCGGCCGGGCAGGCGGGGCGGGGAGGACGGGCCCTCCCACACAGGTACGTGCGAGGAGAGCGCCTGGGGGAAGGCGGGCGGTGAGCGCGGAGCGGGGCAGGCGGTGCCGGCGGCGGGGGGCAGCCCCCTCCGGGCCGCCGGTGTCCCCCCTCCCCTTTCCGCTGGGGGTGGGAGCGGCCCGCGCTGCCTGCCCGCCCGGGGACGCGAGCCGAGGCCCTAGCAACCGCCAACGGCACCGCGGGGCGCGCTCCCCTCAGGGCCGGGAGCGGCCGCTTCCCTTCGGCCCCTCGGAGCCGTGGGGGCGCCCGGGCTGGGCTCCGCCTGACGGAGGAGCGCCGCGGGCCGGGAGGGCGCTCCTCCCCGGCCTGGGAGCACCGAGCGAGCGTCGCCGTGAGGCGCGGGAAGCCTGTCCCGGCGCCCGCAGGACTCTGTGGCGGCGGCGGGATGCGCCGGGGCCGGTGGAAGGGCCTGCGGCCCCAGGAGCCGCCAGCGGCTGTTTGGGGAGAGACCGCGGCTCCTGTCGTCACCTGCTGCAAGACGCGGGTCTGTGCTCATTTATACCCCTTTTCACACCATTATTATTCCCCCCCCCCC
>NW_015090812.1:13987306-14006596 GCF_001431845.1 Calidris pugnax
CTCTCTCTCCGTTACCTGACAGGGCGGGGGAGCGAGAGGCCCCCGGGCGCTCCGGTCCTCCCGGGAAGGGCGGGGGCAGGCTGGGCCGGGCGGCGCCTCACGGGCGGCGCAGCGGGGCTCTCCCGGTCGGCAGCATCCGAACCGGCGCCTGCCGAGCCGGGGACTAGCGGGAGGAGGAGCGGGAGGTTACGGCGGGGAGCCGGGAAGAAACCATTCCCCGCGAGGGGGCACCGCCGGCGGCCGGGCAGGCGGGGCGGGGAGGACGGGCCCTCCCACACAGGTACGTGCGAGGAGAGCGGGCGGTGAGCGCGGAGCGGGGCAGGCGGTGCCGGCGGCGGGGGGCAGCCCCCTCCGGGCCGCCGGTGTCCCCCCTCCCCTTTCCGCTGGGGGTGGGAGCGGCCCGCGCTGCCTGCCCGCCCGGGGACGCGAGCCGAGGCCCTAGCAACCGCCAACGGCACCGCGGGGCGCGCTCCCCTCAGGGCCGGGAGCGGCCGCTTCCCTTCGGCCCCTCGGAGCCGTGGGGGCGCCCGGGCTGGGCTCCGCCTGACGGAGGAGCGCCGCGGGCCGGGAGGGCGCTCCTCCCCGGCCTGGGAGCACCGAGCGAGCGTCGCCGTGAGGCGCGGGAAGCCTGTCCCGGCGCCCGCAGGACTCTGTGGCGGCGGCGGGATGCGCCGGGGCCGGTGGAAGGGCCTGCGGCCCCAGGAGCCGCCAGCGGCTGTTTGGGGAGAGACCGCGGCTCCTGTCGTCACCTGCTGCAAGACGCGGGTCTGTGCTCATTTATACCCCTTTTCACACCATTATTATTCCCCCCCCCCCGTTCCCATTTGGTCTTAAAACCAACGTTTTCGCCCCCGCGTGCATAACGGCCCTTTCCCTCAACGAAAGGCGTTTCAGCCTTTCCCTGAAATACTTTGCGTCTTAGCATAAGGCACGTGACCTAATCAGATCAATGCATTAAAGATTAAAAAAAAAAAAAAAAGGAGAAACATTTGTCAAATAAAGATTTTAAAGAATGTTATCTAAAGACATTTTTTTTAAAAAAATCTTTTTTTAAAAGAATAAATAAAAGCGCAACAGAAATTTGGTCCATTCTGTCAATAGATGATGTAGTGTCCTCTTTGTTTATCAAGGTTAGGAGCCAGATTCACAGCGGTGGGTATCACCGTGGCACTGGATTTAGGTGATTTATGTTTGACGTGAAACTGGCCGTAATCTTTTATTCACTTATTCTGATTGCTAAGGTTTGGGTTTTCTTCTATTTTATCAATTAATTAACCTACTTTATTCATACTATTAGGTTCTCACATCACACATTCCTCACTGCAACGTACCTTTAAAATCAATTTCAGGCTAATATTTTCTACACAATCTGTTGGCTAAAATAGGCCTTCCATGTGAATCTCTACAACTACCTCTCTAAGGCAGTTAGACATAAATATATTCAATAGGCTTAGGTTAAAGTTTTCTTTTTCTTGGTCAGAAAGAACTAGAATGGAGAAAGTTGTCAGTGTTAAATGATGTAAAGCAAGTTGGTTGAAAATTTAATTACAACTTGATCAGCACTATGGTTTTGGTTCTACTTTAACATTTTGCAAGGTAAGCTGATATTTTAAAAGGAAGAGATTGTGGGCTTCTTGCAAATACTAGAATGATTATTAAGGACAGGAAGCCACATGAAAAATCCTTTAGGGAATCCTAGAGAGATGTCAGACTGTTTTCTCATGTGTGGTATGGGTTTATAGCCTGTAAAGTTGAAGAATTTCTTACTTTTTACAGACATGGTATTTTTCATTGGGTTTGATTACAGTTTACAGTGTGTTTTTTACTGATACGCAGAAATTATCATTTATTTACCGCTCAAACCTTTGTTAGGCTTGTCAAAAAAAAAAGAAGCAGAGGTATAATTTCTGCCCACAAACATTTAATCTCACGGAAATTCACATGCTTGCTTGTGTAGGTAAGTGTTTGGAGAAACAGACCTTTATTTTAATGAAAGAAAACCCATGCTAGAGCAGAGGCAACGGGATCTAAGCTTGTCCCCATGTAAGCATTTTTTATTTTTCTCACAGCTGTGTTACAGGATGCTCACAGGGAAAGGTTTGATTTTCTTTCCGTTAGTCATTTGGAATGCTGCCACCGACTGCAGATGAAGCCATTTACAGGGTTTACATGCATTGCGTGTTATCTCCAGGTCAAAGCTTGCTTCGGGCCTACAGCAGATCCTGCCAGCTTTGTTTTAGCTGTATGTCCATATTCTGTACCCTAAATCAGGTCTCTACACCCCAAAGTCTGAGGTGCACCTCCCTGCTGAGTGAATTATGTTAGATAGTGGGAAGAGCAGCACAAATGAGAGCTTATGAGAGACTGTTGCAGCTGTGGCTTTATACTCCGCAGGCAAACCCAGACCTTTGCAATACGACTGTGCTCTTGCTCTGCTCCTGGGAGGTTCCGGGGTGCAGCTAATGCTTCCCCTTTCCAGAGGAGCACTGGTACAAACAGACGCTGGTCTCAGCTGGGAAATCACAACCAGCACAGACCAGAGCCTGACAGCACAAATGCTTTTTCTCATCTCCATTTCTGGGAGGCAGGAGGCATTAATCTCATCCAGAATGTGCTTTTAGTAGTTGTTTCCCAGAAGCAGATCAGATTTACTTTTTTTTTTTTTATTGTGATCCGCATTCTGTGTCACTCTGGAAGTAGATGGTACTTCCTACCTCCATGTTGAAACACTAGAGCTAACAAAATTTAGTAAGAAACCCAAACAGGGTATTAAATACACAGATGCTTGATTAGGAGTATTAAATAGAGTTTTATTTTTAATATTGAGCTAGTTTAAATATTGAACATTGATGCACTTGAGACAACAGATGTGCCTAGATAATTATTGTAAATAGAACTAGCAATAAAAATACATTTTTATGGCATGAAGATCATCTTACAAATTTCACAAATAAATAAACATAGACAAAACAGAAAACTAGAGAATGAAGAATGTGCTTTCTCAGAAATCTACATATTTCTATGATTTTTTTTTAGGGTTTTTTGTTTTGTTTTTTTTTAGTTTTTTTCCCTGTTTTTCCATCCAGGGATCCCGGGTACCTTTGTGACTTTCCATTGTTATAGTAGAAGAACAATGGTGGCAATCAGATCAATCCTGTCTTTGAGAGAAAGGTTGATTGCTTATTTGAGCACAGTTCCTATTTCACCTTTCCTGTTATTAGTAACATACTCCCTGAATAATTATGAGCACTGTAATGCTGCATATGTGTAATCCATCCCAAAGTCAGTAAATGTGATTTCTTCAAATTACAAAGAGGAGAATTAAATTCTCTAAAGAATATTGGTCTTTGAACAAAGTCACAAAATAGGCTTTGAAATGCAAATCTATTTCTCCTGTCCACTCCACCATCAGCTTCCAGAGTAGCAGTAGGATGCACAATCTGATATGGTCCAGAAAACCTGAAGTTGCATTTTGTCCCTATTATTTAAACAGGGTGTACCTTCATGAAAATGTTACCCTTGGGGAACGCCAAAAAGACAGTTCCAAAACATTAAAAGTAACAATCATGAAGTTCAAAAGCTTTGAAACAGGACCAGCAAGTAGCTGTATAATATGAAACTTAGCTATTCCAAGTGTGTTTTCTTCTGTTTGCACAACACTCATCTTGGAATATATTTACAAAGTAGTTAATTAGGCTTTTTCTGAACAGGTGTATTTTCCCACTTGCTATAAAACTATGTCCAAACATAGTCTGTGCAGTCAAAAATCACCCATTTCCTAGTGACTGACTAGAAAACGTTACCAATGAAGAAACAAGGTTCAGCTCAAGTTCCCTCCCTCTACTTTATATTCCCTCAGGATTCTCACCACAAGACTTCTCAGCCCAACCATACTTTTTTTTTTTTGCTTCAAAGAGCAACACCCATTTCTTTTATAATAAGCCATCTGCTCACTGCGTTAGCAAAATCCACGCAACAGCTTCCCAGCAGCACCAACACCTGCTAACAGGGGATGGTGTTTCAGGCAGATACTGCCAGCCTGTCACAGCTTCTTATCTCCTGTCTCTCTAATCTTCAGAGCGCTGTCTGGGATTATCTCCTGGAAATCAAACGCCCAGCAAGATGGCTTGTTATTTTTATATATATATAAGCAAACATGTGCTTGATTGAGTTCATTGCTGCTGTAAACAACTTTTATTATACAGATCAATGTGAATTTACAAGCTGTAGCAGTGGGATATTGACACAACATAGCATTTCATATATAATAACTTTTTATGGTGCTCATCACTCCAAACACACTCTGGGTGAAATTCAGGACCGATGTAAGCAGATACCGTAACACCAAGGGTATCCATAGACTACAGTCAATTACACTCAAGCTTAATGGGGCCCCTTTGGTTCAGGCATGTTTTTGAACAGCTTTAAGGCATGAGCACTTCTATTTTTAACCACAGAAAATATCATTTCAGAGTGTCTTTATCTGTTTAGTAATCAAAGCTTGGAGGTTCCTTTTCAAATAATCTCTTCAAGTTCCCATCTGCTGCCTGTCCCTGTTTAAGAAAAAGGGAGTCCCAGAACTTCAGCAGTTTGGAGAGGAGTTCCGTTTTGTTGAGCAGCCATCAGGCCAGTAAAAAAAATAATAAATTATTTCCACTGTATAAACCAATGAGGCATAAGTTGAAGAGAAGTGGAAATTTATGTCTGCTGGTCAACTAAGTTAATGTGGTTCTCTAGGAAATAAAAGCAGTTTCCATAAATATTCAGAAATTGGGGTAAGAACATACAGTGCTACTAAGGGCTACCTGTGCTATTGCTGGCCTGCAGGCCCACTTAGAAGGGTGTGAGCCGTTCCTCCTTTGCAATTGGACATAGGAATTAAACCATTATTTAAGCAATATAGTCAGGAGTCATTGAGAAAAGTGGGAAGAGGAGAGATTTCTGCCCCAGCAAAGTTGTGCTGTTCCTCACATAATTAATGTGTCCTTTCACAGGATAAAAGTTCTCAGTGTCCCTTCAATCCACACCTTACCAGGTGTAACTGAAATTGTTTCATGGAGCTTTATTGAAAGAAGTCCAAAGTGATTGGTTCATTAGTTTAATATATTGCAATGTGCCAACTATCATGTGTTATATTGTATTACTATAGCCATATTTAAGGAAGATAATTGGCATCCAAGCTTTATGACCTAAAGAAGCTCTAAATGACTCGATCTCAAAGGTCCCTTCCAACCATGAAGATTCTGTAAATCTTTTGAAGACGTTGATTCAATTGACACAAAAGTTTGCACTTCTCATTATTAGGGCCTCTTGATGCTTTGTAAATTTAAATTTGGGCTGGGAGGAAAAGAATTAAAGAATTTTGCATAGAATATTAGAATTTGCTTGAACAGGCTCATATACCTTTGTTATAAGCAAAACTTTTACTCACTTGACTGTAGAACAATTGCTCTCACAACATTCCTATGAGATAAATATTATGCATCTCCATTAAGGCAATGGATGCAGATCCAAATTTATTCCAATGCCATTGGTTCAATGTCATGTCAGCAATGAATTTGTGCCTATCAGATAAGTACATTGTCAAAAGCCACACAGGAGATAGTGATCTGAAATATGTACAAGGTCGAGAAAATCTATTTTCAGCATTCATCTGATTTTATTCACACTTTGTACACTTTTTGGAACATGACACTAGTCCTCCCATACGCTCAATAGATTAGATGTCAGAGTGTCTTACAAAATTTAACACACCTAAGATGTACACATTTATAGCCTTGCAATGTTTCTTAATAGACAGTTCAAAATATTTTTTTTTCATACAGTATCTTGAGAATTTGTGTTCTGCAAAGCATTCCTACAGTAAACTAGCAAATCTGTTTCCAAAAAAACTGATTAGTAGATATGAGTCATTACATTAAGCTAAACTACAGAGAACTTCATACCACAGAAATAAAATACTTTTCATATGAAGACTTTTCATTGAAGACTCAATCTTTACTTAAATAGAATAAAACTGTACACAGACTATTAATCTGGAGCTTGGATTTCATTAATGCACCATTTTTAAAACATTGAAATAAGTTAGTTTCTCAGTGTTTCTACACACAAATTTCTCAAAAATATCATATGTGATATGAGAGCTTCTTTTTTTCGGCCCTACCACTGTACCTCAAAGCAGTTGCCAGCTGCATGGATAACAGTTTTGAGTTGTTGGGGAAAACATTTGTCTTTTATACAACTGTGAATTCATTTTGCAATGGTAACAAATACTTTTTAATGGCAATGACAGGACTTTAGAGTCCTTTTAGATTTTTTTCTGGCATACATTTTTTTTCCACCTATGACATAGAAATAATATATAGCCTTCTTTACAAAGGCATATTAGATGTATCTGTGCCATGTGGTACACTGATAAAATATTTCTGTAGTCATTTCATTACTAGGTAGGTGTTTAAGAGAAACCAACATAGTGAAATGACAATAGAATCAATACTGCCTTCTCCAGAGCAGGGAGATTTCATTAACAGCAGAAAAGTCTTCCTAATACCAGTGCTGCAAAATGCAAAACTATCTGACTACATGTACTGCCTATACATAGAGTCATGTGCTTCTCCACTGCAATCCAGTTTCCTGAAGTGCCTGTTAGCCTGGCAAGGTGGGCAGCGTGAAGTCAGCACACATCACTTCACACCCACTCAGACTGGGATGTCGCAGCAGAGGACATAAGAGTGACAGAAGTGGCAAGGGTTTTCTGCAGAGAGAAAGTGGAAGTTATTGGAGTTGGGGACAAGGACTAGCCATTTGCATTTATTGGAATGCTTAAGTCTAGAGTTACAGTAGCCTTTTTTACAACATGTAGTAAATCCTACCAAATCTGAGTCTGTGCCATACAGCAATAAGTAATGCAGGATCAGTGTCTGTTTAGATGCAAGAGCTCTGCACACAAGAAATACAGAACATAGGAATGCACTGAATGGAAATACTCACCAAACCCAGGCTATGCGCAGCAGTCTGAGTCTTCTGCAAATTAAATGAACCTTCAAGAGCGCAGATTTGTATTACAAAGATGCAACATGTCAGGAGGCAGCAAATCATAAGGCAGTACCACAGCGATAAGGCAGCTCCAGGGTCAAGCCAGGAAGTCAGTCCATAGACAAGGATAAGGTCCAGCAATTGTCAAGCAGATCCATAGGGATGAGACAGGGCTGACACAAAGCTAGGAAGCCTCCCCATGGGCTGGGGGTGAGGACCAACAAGGGCAGGGCCAGGCTGTGACTGTAGATACCAGCAGCCCTCCAGCATGGCTCTATCAGAAAGCAACAGCTCAGGGCTGAGCTTAAATAGAGCTCCGTGTGCCTGTGGGTGGGGGGAGGCCCCAGGTGAGGCTGGACAGGGCCATTAGGGCTTATTAGTGCCCTCGGTGCCTTGAAGCAACAGGATTTGGAGGCATTTGAGCATTTTTCCTTTGAAATTCTGCTGTACAGTTTGCAGGATTGTTCGTTTTGTGTTATCTTTCACAAGGAACTTTTTTACTGCCTATTTCATATGAGTTTAATCAGTATTTGTTTGGATACGTATGTGAGATTTAATTCAGACTATAGAAGGAACTTCCCTGTTATGTGCTAGGGTTTTGTTTACCTAACCCTTTAAATCAAATCTTGTTTGCGATTTACAACAGGAATTTCTGGTTCTAGAAAAGATAAACAATACAGGGGTTAACTAGCAGGAGAACTAAGAATACCCCAACATAGGTAATGTTTTTTACAGGCCGAATAACGCCTATTTGCTCTTGTCATATTATTTTTAGAGACTGAAAACTTGTTGTTATCGTGTAGCATTCACCAACTGGAACTATTAACAGAGATTATAAAATAACCTGAAATGTGTGGAGTGAGGACTTGTGGAATCGCACACTATGAAATATCTCACTCAGTTTATATGGCTTCCCAATACAAAAAATAGCTCATATCTTGACAGTTGTTTTATTCTTCTTTAAGTTAATGAGTAGGATGTAAATGTAGAAATGATAGCCTGATAATAACCCTCATTTCTTCAAAGCTTCGTGCTTCTGTTTAAAAATAAATGAGTTTTTCAGCTGATGATCCAGAGCCAACAGTGACAGATTATGGGTTAGCTACTCTCCAAATCTCATCCCACCTCTATGTTGGACTAAAAGTGTATTGCAACAAAGTTGGTAGAAGAGAAACGACTCGGTGCAACTTCACATTTTATAAAACATGCACTGAAATCAGCAGGTCCATGAAGACCTGACAATATCTTACCATTCAAAGTTCCATTCACAGTACACAGGATTTAAATTCACATTCAATTTAATTGTTCTGCATTTTTTCCTAGTTTGACTCAGCTATATATTCTGGTTACTTAGCTCTCATTTGAAAGACTGCATAAGATTTAAGATTATATGAATTTGGATTACATGAACAAGAATTGCTTTAAATTCCTTTTTCTCTCTCAGAAAAATGAATGGAAGAGTGACATTCACAGGATTCAAACAATAGTTCCAAATAACTTCATATTCATTTGTGAGATTCAGTTAGTCTAATAACATTACTCCTTCAGAATTTTTTTCATCACAAAAACACAGGTTTTATATATGAAATACTATAACATTGTGCCATGAGTTTTTCATAGCTAAAGAGGTGTATTTTTTTATCAAGTACCAGTCATAGAGCTACAATGGTAACAAGAACTAAATGGAGATTTTAATCTTAAATATTACAGACATAATATGAGGTCAAAGTTAACTTGTTCATGGGTGACCAAGTTCACCTGCCTACATATCACCCACAGATAGCAACTATTTTTTAGACAGCAATGAAAGGGAGGGATATATAGAAAGAATATCGCATTTTTAATCTGGAAAAGTAGTAGCATAATAACATATATATCAGTAATAGTAATAATTTTCTGAAGCAACTCATTGTAATGAAACAATGCCAGGAGAGGAGACAAACTAGATAAACTTTTCATCTCATTTCTAAAACATTATCTGGAAAAAAGAAATTGAGTTCTGAAATATCAGGGACACAGAACTGCCAGATTGTTGGTTTTTTAATTCCTCAGAATTATGTATAAGAAAGAACCTGCTGTTTCTTAACAGTAAGAACAAGCTTTGAAATATTTATCAGCTAGCTAATATTTAACCCCTCTATTTATCATGTCTAATTGGCAACTCATATTGTGAAGGGTAACATTTTCACTCCTATTTGAATTTCTCCAGTATTTTTAATTAGCTTTCTAATAGGCTTTTCACCTTTCTAAAGCTATTGCCTCAAAAGGCACAATAAAAACACAGTATCAAAATACAATGATAAGCAGTTGTCGCTTCTGTATAGTCAAAGTCTTCTTCCTGGTATTCTTCTTTCATTAGATATATAAATATTTAATCTGTAAATATTTATATTGCAACAGAAAGCAATATAGAAAACAAGAAAAAAAGCTACTGCCAGAAAACGTGCTTATTTTTTTGCCATATATCACAAATTAAAACAGCCCATAAAAGACTGAAGCATTCCAAAAGAAATGTGCAAGATAAGTCTCTGCAGAAGCGTATGTCTCCTCATACAGGTACTGGTACACAGGATCCATCCCTTCCAAAACCACTTAGTTTTTCCTCAAGGTCCCAGCTTTTCGAAGACCACATATTGTTCCACTGATGTTTACTGGGGTTGTCCTAAGCAACCAGATAAACCGGAGAGGTTTAAAGGGGCCTGTCCTGTATCTGCTATAGTCTCCGAAAGCACAGAAAGGAAAGGAAGGTTGCAGAGCACCCTGCCTGTGGGGAAACGCACAGCTTGGGGTAGCAGGGCCCTTCCAGTTCTTCAGAACTCCATGTAGCAAAGATACAAAACACTGCTACAATTATACTTTACATAGACATGATGATTTTCAGTTTTAGTTCAGACGACAGATTGTAGTTGTTGTGAATATAGCAGATAATATTAACATAATTTACATTTCCTTATGATCTCATGGGATTTTGATATGCAAGACGTGATAGTGACGACATTATTGAGTGATTATGATTTATTATTTCAATTACGGTAGTAAACAGAGGCCCATTCAAAATTAGGACCCTGTTGTGATGCAGCTGTCCAAACATATATTAAAAGACTGTGTCCAGACGAAAGTCTGCAAATTATTAGACTGAGAGCCATCAGGGAGTGAGCAGGGAGCTTCACACACAGAGCAGGCACTCAGGCAGGGATGAAACCGGACCACACCTGCATTGCCGAGATTGTAACAAAGTTACAGGTTCTCCTAGTCACAAGCAGCACTTTCACTCTCCAAATGAAATAGGTTACCTCCCCTACTATTTTCTGTCTTAAAAGACCATATTCCATATTTTCCTGTTGAATGAGGCAAGTTCTACAAGCTCTCTTCCATTTTCCACTTTATCTGTTTCCCTTCCTCTGCACACGTACGTGCTCCAATTCTTTTGGCTTTGTTTTCCTCTCCCTTTCCCATTTTCAAACCCTTTTCTCTCAGAGAGAGTCCTGCACTCCTTCATTCCTTTACCAGCTCCCATGCCCTCCTCTCTGTGGCAGGGAGAAGCTGGCCTCTCTGAGGGGTTCTGCTGCTCACCCAGTACCTCCTCCAGCCTTTCTCCCCTCTCCTCCCCTGAAATCCCAGCTGCCGTGGTTCTGCCGCTCTCCAACACCACTGAAACCTTCAGAAGCCTCTGTCTTCATCTCTCTGTCTCACCCTGAGACATACGGATGAAAAAGCACTGCATAGATGGTAAGTGTTGGCATTGACTGTATTACTAATACCTGCACGTTAAAGGATCATTATATAAAACATTTCCCTGCCCCTTCCAACAGGTGGAAGATAGAAGGGAAACATCCCTCCCCTGTCCTCCATAGGGAGAGTGCTTGTAACGGAAGGAGGACAACGTAACCTGCATTTATCATTCCTAAGAAATTATAGGAATAAATTGTTTACCCAGGAGAACCATTTCTAACATGCCTTTTGTGCCCATTTGATATACTGTCCTAGGCTGACCTTGAGGGACTGGATATGGCTAATTATACTCTTGTCTCTGCAATAAATTGATGGAATGTTATGGCAGAAATGAAAGGGAGCATGTAAGCAAAGTACTTTGTTTAAGATAGTTTGTAAAAACCAGCTGCAAAAACAGAAAACCAACCCAGGCCCAGTGTTGCAGTTTACATCCCGATGCCACTAATAGCAAAATTTTGATTTGAAGAAAATGGGATTTCATTCAAAACTTTACAAAAACACTTTTCTCTTCAGTAATGGCTTTTATGGCCTTTGCGTCTGTGTGTGTGTGCTCAGGGGATTAGAAATCTCAACTGTGTTTTGTCTTTTCACAATGACCAGGTAGGGCCCCAGGTGATTTAGAGATGTCTATTTCTTTATGTTCAGAACTATTAATGAAAATAAGATCTAATGTCCCAATTATTTGGATGAAGCAAGGGACACTAAACATCACCAAAGTGTGCTGCTGAATTTCATTATCTTCATGAACTCTTTTTTTTTTTAATTTTAGCAATATAAAGAAGTAAGACTAGAGGGAACAAAAGAAAATGATGTTTAAATCAGAGGATAGTTTTTATTGTGATAAAATGAATATTTCTGAGAGATATCAAAGGACAAAAAAAGCAGCTGTCTCAAGCGATCTTCACATCCCTCCCATCACCTCTGAGTTAAAATGTTGCACCTGAACATAAGCAAGTGCAAACATTATCTCTAACATGGTCAGACTTCCATTCATCCTCTATTAAAGACTTAGATTTCTGTACCAGAATTTATTTTAAAGGAATTACAGCACTGGAAATGATAAATTCTTGAGGGTAATTTTTGTATGTAGATATTTATTGGTTAACATATTATTTGGGAATGGATCTGCCCTTTGCACAAAATTGAATGAATGGAGTTATTTCATGTAAATGTGATGATTAAAATGGTAATACCTAATACCAGTTAAAAAGCCCTGTCTTTCACATTCCTGTGAAAAAAAAACAACAACTGTATTTCACATGGTTACCATCTTTTAACATGGGTTTTAAAAAAAAAAAAGTTTCACTGGAAGTGCTATATTTACTTTAACTATTTTTAGAAAATGAGCTCATAATTTCAGATGTGAAGTCGAGTTTAAAGAAAATCCGGCTTGGACTAAATACAAATAGAGTCGAAGATCTCTGTTTCATGAGATTTAAAAAATGCTTGAAAACATTCAGTTTCTTTCTCTCGGTGGATCAGTCATGCATCTATCAAATATACAGAAGATCTACTAATATCAAAGCACATTCTGCCAACGGCTTCTCAGATTCTGGAGTCGAGAGGAAAAAGCTTTTACATTGACATTTGCATTACAACCACTTGAAATAGCCACTTCTTTGTGTTGCTGAGGATTATGTTCTTCTTGGCTAGCACCATAAATATTTCTCCTTCTAGCTTTATCAGTCAAACACAAACCAAAAATAGATCTACAAATATTAAATAAACTTTCTAAGATGGTTTCTTGGCTGCTTTTTTTCAGATGTAAAGTGGCTTTTACTGTTTGTTTCTTGCATGGATTTTTTTTCCCAACAGATTTACATCTATGAATATGATATTATAATTTTCTTTGTTTAATATTTCTTATAATAAAAGGTTACTGATGTAAATGTTTCCTTAGAGGTTTAGCTTTCTGGCTTGTAAGTGTGAGGAAAAGGCACTGCAGACACACATGATTAAAGAACATCTACTGTAAACCTCTGAGCCTCATTTGTGGCACTACCAATAAGAAGAAATCACAGAAAGACACCAAGTAAGAAATTGTAGCATTTAAAGGCTCAAAGTCTGGAAATATCAGAAATTACTGGAAAAGAAGGCAAGAACACTTCAATGTATATCTGGAAGCAGTAAGTGTTATTTAGAAGCAAGTCAACCAGAAGGAGGTTTTCCATCCGAAAATAGCAAGTGCTGATGCATTTGGCGTATTTAACAGTTTTCAGCAATCCCAGCAAAGGAGAATTTCATGAAGCTGTTACAAAAAATTGAGGAATTAAAAATAAAAATGAAGCGTAGGAACGTTACATGCTTTGAACCTGAAGGTTTTAAAGTATTTTGTAGCTTATAAGATTGGGGAGACAATTTTATCTGTTAAAGAATGGAGTTAGCCTGCCTTAGGGTAAGACCTAATGAAGATTTGTAGATTAAAAAACCCCCAACCTTTCAGTTTTAAAAAGCCACTGGTTTTCAACAGAAAGAGGAGCAAATAATACTGAAATAAACTCCTGGGAGAAGCAGACTCCAGATGACGCAATTCAGAATCTGCCAAGAAACTGGTACTTGAGTAAGTGCTGGACTGGACAGTGGTCTGACACCTTAGATATGACCAAGAGCTCAAAATAGCATAAGACAAAGACATTAGAGGCGGAAAAGCATGCAGAGCTTGAAATCATAAACAAGGAATAACAACACAAAAAAAGCAGATAGGAGAAGCTGCACGTTAAATGAAAGCTTGTAGTAATTTGTCTGCGAGTGCTGGGGTCTGAACCATGAAAAAACTGCATGTTGCTGCCACCCCTGTCTTGGATGACTGTTTTCTGAAGAACAAAGAATACTTGCAGAAAAAGATGATGTGTGCAGAAGAAATAATAACCATGAGAGCAAATGGGACATGTATTACCTTCAGTTAGTCATATCTGCACAGCTCCTCATATTTCTAGGAACTGTGTTGTATTCCTAAGAGAAAATCAACAGGTTGCAGAAAGATAAATGGGTGAAAAAAAAAAAAGATATTACAGCTGAAGAGCTGATTATGCATTAAAAAGTTTTTTAGTTAGACTTTTTTACCCAATACAGTGATATGTGACAGTGGGACACAATTTACAGGACATGGATTTGAGCAGAATACAGTGCAGCTTAGATTTAGTATGTGACTTCTAGTCCTCATCATCCACAATTTATTGAGTGCAGAGTACTTACAAAAGCCTGGCAAACTCTTTGTGGGAACTCTCTTAGTTAGAATTAAAGTGACCTTCATTTAACATAGCCTATTTCACTTCTAAGGTGAGTGAGGCTAAATTGAATTAAGGCCATTTTTAATTCTGAAGAAAAAATACATACTGAGGCATTTAATATAGCTTAGTCTACTTTAAATTAACAGCTGTAATTAACTTGGAGATCTCTGTAGAAAAGACTTAAAAACAGAAATTAAAACATAGCACTATTTTTGTATTTATTCCTCTTTATTCTGTAAAAGGTGATTCAGAATCTCAAGATACAGCAAGAACAAACAAACATCTGTATAATATTGATCACCTCTCAATTATGGTAACCATGCAGATAATGAAGTCAACTACCTTGAAAGTGTTTTACTATACAGGTTTTTTAACAGCTATGCATTTGAATAACTTTGACTACACAAGTATTATTTCTATTCAAATCTGTGTGACTAGACTAGAATCTAATGTCAGACAACTATACCATCATTTTTGATTCAAGTTGCATTCCTTCTATAGTTCACATGCAGCAATCCAAAGACATTGCTGAACTACTAAAATTACAAGAACAAAATGTGCAATTAATTTTTTTTTCACTACTCAATTTTTGTACACAATCAACTATTCAGAAGTGCAGCAAATCAAAATAATATAAAATATCTTGCTTTTCTTAGGCTGAGTTATCCATCATGGGTTCAAAAAAAAACATTGAAACACCTGTGTGGAAAAGCAAAGAACTTCTCTTGATGTGGATAAGGAAACTTTTTAAATGAGCCAGATCACAAAAGGATCACAAAGTCCGTTACAGAGGCAGGTCAGTAAGAATTTTGCTTAACAGTAATTAGCAATTTCTTCTGAATCACAAATTTGCAGGCAGTATCTTCTACAAATATGCAATAATCTGCAGAACAATTATAAGCAACTGAAAACAGTGCTGCTTGGCTGATAGCAAGAGACTACACCCCCTCTCCCGAATGATCCTAGGAGATAAAGGCCAAGAACTGAGCATCTGGACTTGGCCATTAAGGAGGTTCTGTAGCTTATCTCTGCAAAAAACATGTGTACTCTGCTGAACATTGATCACAAGACAGCACCTGCCACCTTCTATGAGTGAATATATAGCCACTATCCATAGAAAATTTGACAAATTCTAGCTTGTCAAGAGGCAATAGTGACTGCAAAAGTGTAGCCCAAACACACCTGTTTCTTTCAATTATGTTTAAAACATCAAAAAAAAAAAAACCTGCCTTGCAACTTTATGGCTCTTGAGAGGTTTGCGGAGAAAGAAGTGTAGTTAAAAATCAATAAGGGAATATATAAACCCTTTGCTTCTATGTTTATATGGGTATTTTTGAGCAATGGCTATCTTGGGAAACATCTAATGCCAAGAAGGGAAGGGTGACAGTGGTGAACTGTTGGCTGCTGCTGTAAGCTTCCTTTGGAGCTGCTTGCTTTAAGTGTACCTTATCACGTTGGAGGGAGCCCAACTACCCTTCATTAAGAATCCCTCCTTCTTTGAACCAAAATGTCTCTCAAAATTGTAACAGTCACAGTGTGCAGAGCACTTTCCTGAGGCTCCAGATTCCTTCTGGATTCACAGTCAGAGGGCATCAGAGAACATTTTTCAGGAGATCTGGCAGAGCAAGTTGTTGGCCAAGTTGCTCTTGTTTCATTGTCGATTCAGGGGCTGGCAATCTCAGATATTGTGGAAACACCACGTAAGACCTGTCACTCCTCTCTCTGAGGAGGGGTCTTCAACAGGAAGGAACTGGGTGTCAGTGGGTTTGGTCTTACCTGCAGAAGGATGTACTTCAGCACTTTCTGGATGTACTTCAGCACTCTCTGTGTAGCTAGTGCAGGGGGAACTGCCGTACTCCAGCTTTTATCCTTTCCCTTAGCACATCTACATGACATAATTGATATATTCTTGGCAGGTCTGAAATTATGCTGCAGTGATGAATATTCCTGTTTCTGGGTCAGATGCTGTAAAATTTGGAAAATAACTTCCATATTCACCAAGAGATCCATATGCTTCTTGGCACGTTAGCAGCCTGCTAGAAAAACATCCCACGCTGGCAGAGCAGGGGTTAGCCGAGAGCAGGAAATGTGCCAGTAGTCTGGAACAACCTGAAAGGGAAAAAAGGAGTTAAATGCCAAATATATCAGTCTGTCTCGGAGTAGTGAAGGAGGCTGCCAGGGGTATTCAGAGATGCAGGAATGTGGGATTTGGGCAGTAACAGTCAAATCTGATACTCAAACCCAGCAATTTACAGACACTGCTGCAAGGGTAAGGCAGGCTGGCTGTATAAAGAGAGTTACAACTAAGTCAGGTCCATACTCATAACCTGAGCAGAGCCTACATCCTCAGGGCAAGAATTATCACTACGGATGGGCAAACCCATCCATCGATATCTGCCCATCCTTTGCAATGCAGCCACACCTTACATGCAAGGGAAAAAAATTAAGATGCCTAATGATTTAAATGTAGTGACTTGTTTCAAACGTGTATCGAAAACAACTGCTGTAGTTGCTACAGAAATGCCACTATCTCATCTAGAAATTGGAATGATTATGGAGTGAAATGATATGTGGCTCCAGAAGTAATTACCGTATGAAAAAGTGATTTCCATTAAAAGCACGTGAGAGCCTTTGATCTAAAAGAAATTTGTCTTTTCTGTCCTGAAATGACCCTCTCAGTTTTAGTTCTGAGTATATGTAGAGAGCAATATGCAAGTTTCATCAGGGAATTATACATCTGCTACAGAGCTTTAGGCTTTATCAGAGAAAAAGATCGGTCTTCTAGGGTATTCCTAATCAATAGTTCCCACCAAATATGTAGAAAAATGGATTAAAACCCGCTGTGAGTCACTGAAACTACATCATTAAATCTGCATAGTTTTAAAACTGCTGAGCTGACTTCCTTGGAGTATAGCTATTTTTTAAATCTTACACAGTTCAGCAAAACAAATGAAATTTGAATTTTTCAGATTGCACTATTACTAGAATATTCTAACATATCCACACAGAACATTTTTCATATTTGCATTATTTCATTTTTAACCAATTGTGTTGAAAGAAAGAAGACAAAGTACTTTTGTATGAGCGGTGATATGAGACATTTCAGCACCAAAGGATTGTATATACGAAAACCAAAGGATTTTATATAAGAAAATCAAGGCAAACTGAAGATTAGGGCTAGAATAAGAGTTGTTGCTGAGCGCTAAATAAATATATATAGATAACACATATAATCTATACTACATTGGTATGTTCTGCAATTAATTACTGAGTATTAACTTGTTAATTTAGCCTAAGTTGTGCAAGTGGTGTGAACAAGAATGCAAATGTCCAGCCCTAAGTCCTTGTTTCTGTTACCTTTGCTTAGACATGTAATGCTAGGATTGACGAAGCGGTCAATGTAATGTTTCACAGCACTGTTGACGTATTTGTTATGTTTTTGATTATCAGAGTGTTTGGGTATAAGCCTTTATGTAGATCTATCAGTGCTGCATGTATATTCAGAGCATGTGCTTATTTGAGAACTAGAGCCATACATTGCTGCACTTATCTATGCAGTGCTCTGTATGTATATATAGGCTTTTGTTGGAGTACATGTAATGAGCAGCCTATCCTTGTCCAGCAAATCCTAAAGGGCAGTAATGGCTGTTGTACCTTGGTGGATCCTCACACATGGAGCCTATGCAGCTTAATTTTGCTAGCAAAGGGATGAGCTGTAATGCCAAGAATATGCTAAAGATGCTGCAGCATATCTCATTTGTTAGTGATGCTGCTGCTGTCTTCTCAAGGATATCAAAATGCCTGTCAGCACCTGGATGAAAATCAGCTGACTCAGAGTCAATCTGGCCAAAAATGAAAATGATGATGGCTGGAGCAGGGAAAATGTTTAAAACTGGGGTAACATCTACACCTATGTGTGATAGCATCTACAGACATTTACTTAAATACTACAGCACCTGAGGTTTCTATTTTTTTGTCATTGTCTGAACGATCAAGCTGGTCAATGGCAAAAGTTTCCTTCTCTTTTCCCAAGCTTAACTTCTCCTCCTGGTGCAGATCTGGCTGTTGCCATCTACGTGCCCTTCCCTAGCACAGGGAATTACTGGCAACTCACTGAACTTCTGGGTAACTGTGTAAAGAATGCAGAGACTCCAGCTTTGGCAAAATAAGACAGCCCCTTTCAGTAGTAGCAGCTTCACCACCCCCAACGGTCTGCAGATTATTTCCTCACTACGTCCAAGTCTTATTTCTGATCTTCAAAACAATAAAGACCTGGCCTCCCCAGAGACTGCTGCTTTAATCATAACAACACAGGTACTCCTCTGAAGCAAGCGGTATCACACGGATCGGGATAATGCAAGTGAAAAGGTGAAAATCAACAGAAAGACCCTTAACTGAAGCGTTCATTGGTCAAACTTCAACCTACAAAACATCAAGCTAATTCAGGTAAGTGTTCCCAAAACTGTGCAGCTGGGTAATCCAGGCAGCTTGTACCACCATCAAGGCAGAGCCACACGCTGGCTAGATGTGCCCAGCGTTCACATGCAACGTACTCCTCTGCACCGTCTCGGGAGCATGGAAATTTCCCAAAGGTGTCTGCTTTAGCGTACATTAGCGTATATGTATAAAATCCTGCCTTGTCGGGAGTAAGGTAATTCAGCATTAGGCTGTGACAGCCCGGGGTGTCAGGAGAGGATTTGGATAGCCCCTGTGAAAGACAGTAGCCAGGACGGCTGCTGCTGGAACGGCTCCCGCAGCCTGCAGCCTTGGGGAGCCACACTGCCAGGAGAGGCTGGGCATGGCATAAATTGTCCTGGCAGAATATGTATGGTTTGTGATCCATAAGATTAGCACTTTTTGCTCTACACTCTCCCCACATTGAGGCACATAAAACAGAGCCTTCTTTCTGATAAGCATTTCCTTCCAGACCTAAAACACTCACATGGTGAATGTATATATTTAAAGAGAGCTATCATCAACTTGAAAGTCACAATACCGTTTGAAAACGCGTAGCTGTAGCTATTTATGACATGAGTGGCAGCAAAAGGGGGGGGAGGAAAAAATAATCTTTCCTGGCAGCTCGCTTCCTTTCTATGTATGTTTTTTTTTTTGTGTCTATAGTCTGTTGAGCCATGTAAATACAGTTTGCGAGCAGGCGGCAGGCGCGACTCTCCCCGCGTACGCTGCCGGGGTGCAGACCCCGCACCGGGCGCGGGGGCGGCGGCTCGGCGGGGCGGGCGTCCCGGGGATGCTCGGGGGCAGGAGGAGGCGGCCGAGCCCCCGGCGCCGGGCG
>NW_015090812.1:14007267-14095119 GCF_001431845.1 Calidris pugnax
CCCGCCTCGGGGTTTAGCGCCTCGGGGAGATAAGCGGCATAAAGGCGGCCGCCGGGCCGAATCCGCCGGCGGGGCCGGGCGTCCGGCTGTCCCCGCAGCAGGTGTCCGTCCCCGGCGAAGGAGGAGCCGGTGGTGGGGTCGGGGTGGCGGCGGCGGGCAGGTGTCAGCGCCTCCGCCAGCCTCCATCCTCACCCCGGCCGGCTCGCTTTCCCCACCCCTGAACACACCCTTGCCGGCGGGGGAGGCCGCCCGCCGCGCCGAGCTCCGTCTGCGGCGGGAGGGGTTTCATCCCGCTGCGGGGCGGGGGGAATGTAGGTCAGAAACTGCCGGGCCGGCCCGGCCGCCGCAGCCCCGGTGACCCCGCGGCTCAGCCCCGGCCCCGCCGCCTGTTTACAGCGTTCGGGAGAGCGCTGGGTGCGCACGTTGCTCTCCTGAGCCCTGGGTAAAATGGAAGACAAAAGCCTCGAGCTGAACTTGCCGTCGCGGGGTGCTTTTTGCTGTTGTTTCTTCCCCCCCCCCCCCCTTAAGTTTTTCACAGGGTAAAATGGAAGACAAAAGCCTCGAGCTGAACTTGCCGTCGCGGGGTGCTTTTTGCTGTTGTTTCTTCCCCCCCCCCTGTCTTAAGTATTTCAGCATAATCTTTAAATAATATAAAGCCGATTCGATTGTTGGGAACCGCCCCCACACCCCCGGCTTTATTTTTAGTAAGTTAACTTCCTTACTTGGCTTCTAGTGGAAAACTTTGGGTATGTTTGTGATGGAGAAGAGAAAAGACAAGAGGGAGAGAGAAGCCAGTTGTGCAAGCTCAGTGTTCCTACAACAATACCCTTTGTTACTGGAAATTCCTTGGGCGTTATTAAAAAAAAGTTTAGACATCAGAGTTACGTTTTGTTGGGTTTTTTTTGTTTGTTTGTTTTTTTCCAGTTTGTTTACTTTCTGTGTGTTTACTCCTGAGGACTGGGGTAGAACCGGGCAGCCCGATTTGCGTAGGCCGGTGCCTGCCCACACAGCATTCCTCTGATTCCCAGGGATCTGCATGGGTGTCTCCAGCTGTGGGACCAGGGGCTCGGCTTCACCTACCCAGTGCTGCTCTGTGGTTTTTGGCCTCTCGGTTCTTGCATCTTATCTTGTTATTATTGTGGATTTCACAATCCAGGTGTTTTATGAGTATTTGACCACTATTGTTTAGTGGTTTTATTTTTTTTATCTATTTAGTTGAGTGCATTAATTTTTGATAGGAAGTGTTTTAGCCTACCTATAAAGATATGTGTGAAGAGAGAGTGGATTTTTTGAAGTACTTTAGATGACAAACCACTGCATTTTGTACTTCATAGTACCTGTGTTGCTATTACTCTGTGCAGTTAAATAACACTACACCAGCAAGGGTTATACTTGCATTTTAATTAATTATTTTCTCATATTACCAAATACAGTGACTTTTGAGTTGCGTTTGCTTCAGAGCTCTCTCTATCCCTTTGTTAGAGTTTAAAAATTAAATGCTGCTAGAGACATCAATCTCAGTTGTTTAATTACTCAGTATATTTAGTAGCAAAAATCTCTGTAATGATACAACTTCTGTGATGGGGAGAAGAAATTGATCATTGTTGACACACTGCTGGGAAAGACCAGGGTTTGCTTACTATGGAGGATCAATAGTATATGAATACTATACACATAATAAATTATTAGAAGCAATATTTGGTTTACTGGCAGTGAAGGCTGATGTGTAATCTATTCATATGATACAGGGCAACTAAAAACTACAGAAACATAAAACATGATGGAGCTTTAATATTTCTGATACTTATTTGTGTTGTTGAGCCAGTTTTCTTCTTTTGTGTGTTAGTAGCACATATTCCAAACTTCAGGATACTGAGAATAAAGTTGTTTGAAGTGGTAACATAAAAATACCCAGTTTTGACTTGTGCAAGTGATGTTATGCCCTTGATCCATGCATGGAGTTTATGGTATTCTACGGATCAAGGACACATTAAGGTCCCTGAAAGAACAATGAAGGGTAACGCAGCTTCCACTGATAACTGTGCTTACTAGTTCATGAAGTGTAATTTGAGACCTCTCTCACTATCTGTGGTGAGCACTGTAAGTGCTGTTCATCTAACCGTGGCCCTTATATTCTTCTTGTTTATTTTAGCTTTCCATGTAGATTCAAATGTCTTCAGTACTTGTTACTTCACGCAGGCTACCAAGAGGAATAAAAACCACTGTATGTGAACACTAGTAGTAGAATGGAGCGAATGTTCCGGGGTATATCAAGGCAGAAGTTGCAGGTGAACGAAATCTGAATGCTGGTTAAGTTTCTTAAGCTTAGCCACCACCAAAGTGAATCGGGCTGGCATAGCAGGGAGGGCAAGGTACTGGTGTGTAAATACAGAAGATGGAAAGCTTTGGTGTAGTCCACTCGGGTTTTCTCTCTGTGCCTTTCTGCTCCAGGTTCCCCTAATATACAGTGGATTTTGATTTGGAGGACCAAAATTAACAGTGATCCTTAATAAAGGGAAGCTTAAGGGTCCTGTACCCATTTTAAACTCTGTACCTGTTTTAAATGGGTTTACAGTTCTCTGAGGGCCCAGCAGCCTACAAATTCTCAGGGTCTTTTAAAATAATAAGTATTTTTCATTTGAAGTCTCAAGAGACACAATTGTCACTTGTCTTAAATGTTTCTCTAAGTTTGATCCCTCGCCCTAATATCCACTTTATTATTCATTTCATTGTTTGGTGGTTTTTTTAGCTGCTCGATTTACAGTAATAGAGAAAACTCGTGGGTTGCAAAAGAAGTGAAAAATGTCAACATGTGGTAAATTACATTTTTTAAAAAAAAAAGGGGGCCACAGGGAGGCTACCTTAACTTGTTGCAATTAATGTAGAAAAATGTTAGCTTTATTAATATTCATCATCTTGGAATAATTTGTTGAAGTAGCACACAACATAAAAGAAATATAACTACAATGCATCTCTGAGTTTTAAAAAAAGTCACATAGTATTTTTTTTTTTAATTCAGCAAGTGGATCTGTTACTTTCAAGATCATTATTGATCATTTATATGAGACAGGAATGTTTTAACTTTACTAGGACTATTTTCTAAACAGGAATGAATGTCAGCCCTTCAAATTGTAAACTTCGTAGATGGTTTTGTTTGTTTTTTTTTCAGGTAACTCAATAATACAAATTTTTGAAGTAATTACTGTGTATGGCTCTGAATTATTCCACCTTTAGATATGTAAGGTAATGTCATGTGACAGAAAGAAACTTGTTTAGAAATTAATAGTACTCTCACTTGGTGTTTTATTTATTTGGTTTTTTTCCCCCCTAGATTCAAGAATACCTAGCTGTGATATTGTCTGTTCCTTTTTAATCACCAAAGTGGATTAGAGACCAGATGATTAGAATACATTCTTTGGTGACTGGAAGATTTGTGTATTTTCTCTTATTCCAATAGATCTTGAAACTGCATGGTTTTGGCTTCTGAGTTGTGTAAGCCAGGATTCAGATGGTCCTTGCTGCTTTTTCTGTAGCAATATGTGGTAGTAAATTGCTCTTAAAATGTACGTTTAAAACTAAACTAAATACGATTTTCGAAACATAATTCTTTACGCATATATTCTTACCTGGTAGCGAGATTTCCAGCTTCCAGTGCATTAGGAATTTATTAATCTAACATGATTTTACTAACTTCAACTTCTGTAGTCCTTAAATAGCCGAGTACAGTGTGTGTGATGTGTATTCTGCATGTGAGTCTTATGTTCATTCACTCCTCCTCCTCCTCAAAGTGTTCCCACTACAGGATCTTCAGTATGTCAGAGTTCCTATTATAGTCAGTTCTTCTCTTTTTAAGTCTTATAATTATTCTGCAAGTAGCGCTCCTTTGAAATGTGCTTGACAGGAAGATGCAGCCTTCTTAATTTTCCTTTGCCAGTAGATTTTAACCTCCTCAGGGGGGCATTTCTTAGAACTGATTTTTTTTTTTTTTTTCTCCTTATTTTTCACATGCGTTCAGTGCTGGGTCATTCTGCTGTATTTACTCATTGAGGACCAAAGGAGACCACACATTTGTTTCTTGCAAAGACTTGATGAAGGAAAGCTTGGTCACTGCTGACCTTGATTAGATTAAAATTGGTGAAGTAGAGGTGAAAAGCTCTCTGTCCATTACTATCCTAACCTTGCTAATTCCCTGTCACTTTTCCAGAGACCCTTGTTTCAGTGTTTTTGACCTGAGGGTAGTTTTGTTCAACAACTGTTGTCTTTTTTTGTTTTGCTCATTGTATTTATGCTGTCTGATTTTAGAGCTTTTAGAGCCTTGTTTGCACATTTTAGAACCAGCTGTATTATGTATTGTATAAAGAGTAACTAACAACATATATTCCAGTGATGCTGGAATGGACTGTATGGATAACATCTCTAAACAATGTATTTAAAGCTTCTTTCCTTACATTTTTGAGCTTAGTTTGTCTTGCTATTGATCGATTAGGTTTCAGCAATATGGAACTCCATCATCTGAAAATCAGAAGTAGGTATAATTACTTGCTGAAGAAATATCTAAAAATTCCTTTGCTGTAATCACCAGTGCAAGACTACCAGTATGCACCATGTGAAAAGACGCACTGTCTGAAAGTTCTGCTTTAATTAAAACCAAGATACTTATTCACAGCTTGGACTAGCAAAGAGAGAGGTTATCAGTCAGTAAGTGATAGCCACCTGGTAGCATAAAAAAGGTCAGAAGGACCCCCAAGTGATAAATTAGTTTATGTATTTAGCTGTTGTAGCTAGGCTGTTATTGCAGGCTCAGACTGCTTTAAAGACTGTATTTGAAATTACTTGATATTCCCTTGTTGCTGGGTTTCTTTAGTGTTCATTCATTTACCCATGGATCCACATTTGTAGAAACGACACAATCAAAAATAATATCTTGAAAAATAATCAGGTTTCTCATATTTTTGGCAACAGTCATGTTGTTCCTTAGTGTAATTAAGGCTATGCCTGTGCTGCAAAAACTAGCTGTCTTGTTGGTACAGGGAGCAGAATGTGGACAGAGAAGTAAGTGTAAGGATGCAGCGCTGCAAGTTATGGTGTCACGGGCTGCCCTGCCTGGGCAGAGGGCTGTGCTGCGCGCTGCACATCAGGCTGTCCACGAGTCTTCTCCAGTTGGTTAAGTTCTTCCATAACTGAGACATCTCTCCTGTGGACAGAGCTGTGGAAAGGCCCTTGGATGGCTGTCAGATTTTGTGTGTTTTGTGTGCATCCTTAATACAGACACCACAAAGGCCTTGTTTGCCCAGAAGCTTTGTTTTTTTCAAATTACAGCAGTTAGTTTAATAAAGGATATTGTCTCTGCTACACAGCAGGTGGGTTCCGGATCAGATCCAACTAGAGTGTATTTTTTTAATCAATGCTCCTGGTCATTTAAGCTTGCAGAGTTTTCAGCGTTAGGAACCTTGAGTCAGTGGGGATTTTTCTTATAAACTTGTGAAGCTCAGGGCTGGAACTTGGCAAAGAGTCTGCCCTGCAGTGCTGCTCTCGAGCTTGGTCGTTGTTACAGGTCTAAGGTGTTATTTCATAAGCATTTATTTCAGTTGCAGTTCTGCTTTTCTGTCCCCTGCCACTTTTTTCCTGCCTCTGTGCCCTCAAGGCTTCTGGAGCAACTATTTATGAGACAACAAGGTGAACTGAATTTGAGATTGATCTAGGTTAAAAATAACCCTGCAGGAAAGGGAAAGCAGAAGGGACTTAAGTTAACCTGGATTGGTTTCCTGATCCAGTTCACTACAGCTACGCTAACTGGTACCAGTGCAGGTGGGATATGGCACAGAGGTGAAACTGGGTAGCAGGCAGAAAATAGGGGCTGCCTGACCTACTGCTGTTGCCAAAAGGAGAGCGGTGTTGCTATGGTCTCAGGCTGTACTGCATGGCTTCTACTACGGCACACAGTGTCTGCGCTGTGAGGTAGAAGTGCTTCCCGGGGAATGGGACAGAGGATAAAGTAGCTGTGGAGCTACGAGGAGGTGAGTGAGTGAGTGAGAAATTTGTTGTCTTAGGAGTTGCAAATCCAAAAGATAAAACCACCCTCTTTTTTTTCTTTTTCCCCTTTTTTTCCCTCCTGATATGCTTGGCCGAGGATTACCTACATTCCTTTGTAATTTTATTTATTTGTGTTATACTGGTGTTCAGGAGGGCTAGTTGTGAATCAGGACCCCATTTTTTTTGTACAAACACAAACCATTTATTCTCTGAAAACCACATGTTCTATTTTCGATAATAGGTGAGTACAGACAGATGGGAAATACAAGATGAAAGGGAGAGTAGTAGTTTGTATAGCAGGAGAATTGGGATAAAGCAATTTGACGGTATGTTTGTAGATGTTGCTGTGCGGGGAGCTGGAAGGAAGGTACTGGGGTAGCCCTGCCTGTGGTGTTTGGGATCAGCAGCAGTTGACAACAATCTCTTCGGTGCTTGGTTGAGCCTATCTCTTTGGCATCCTGCTTGCTGGTTCTTCAGCGTCACAGCAGAATAACGTCCACTAAGAGTAAGGTTTCACAAAACAGCTGAGCCCATCTGGTGGCTTGTACTGCTGAAAAATAAATTTTTATTCCTAGACCTGACTGTTCCTATTTCCTGACAGGTCATAGTTCTAGTGTTTTTCCGATCCATTGATAAGGTGTTTTACATAGGTGGAAAACTATGTGGTTTTTTTATCCCTTTGGGTTATCTATAATTATTTTGCATGCCAAATCACTTCACTGAGGTGTCAGATGGCAAGAGACAGATTCAAAGGAAGCCATGAAAGCACTGTGGGCAATGAAATGGTGAGGTGGCAAGAAAAAAGAGTCTCTTTTCTTAGCATTGAACTCTTATATTAACTCAACAGTTTCCAAAGACCTCACCCTACTAACTTCTTGGAAAAGTGATTACTCTGAAGTACCCCTTTTCTGTCTGCCTTCGTTCATACAATGAATTACTTCAAGACTTGAAGTTTCTAGTGAGTGATGTAGCACCTAGCAGTTGGACTTAGCTTTTTAAAGGTTTTGGAGTTATATGAGGACTGAGAAAACACAACAAAAAAATACTTCTTTCCATCTTCATGCTTATCATATGGATCTTTAAGACAATATTTTAGAATAGTTTCTTTGTTTATTTTTTCATTTTGTATTTAGTTTCAGTTCTTTTTTTGGAAATTTGATATTCAGACTAAGAAATGAACCCAGTTTTTGTTTTATTCAAGTGTTTTCTCATTCATTAAGCTATTTTCTACTACTCCCTGCCTAGAGGGGTGCATCTATAATACCGGAGGGCTTGCTACATTGTGATATAATGAGTTCTGCTGGATACACAGGTAGCTAACTGTGGGAGTTACTTAACGTTTTACCATGTAGTAAAGGTACAGTGGAAGCACCTTGTTTTGGGGTCAAAATTGTTATGATTTGAGACTAAACAAACAGTTTGGTTTCAGTGTTTCTTTATGTTGGGGTATCAGCTGTCTATAGTTTGGAACCATAGTTTTAAGTGTTGTGGAAAATATTTTGGAAAATCATAAAGGTATATAAACACACTCTGTGTATTGGAGATAAATGGTCTCCAGACTCTGAGAAAGCAAAACTCTTCTCCATTGCATAGCTCTTCTCTACCAGAGAAAGCCTGATGAACATTTTGAGCCAAGATCTCTCTGTAGGAAGGGCAGAGAATTATTGTTTTGTCTTGCACTGACTGTTTCTCCTGAGAGATACGGTGTCTGTGGGGTAGGCTAACACTGAAATAGTAAGATATCTTACCTGTGATGTTAAAACAAAAGCCATAGAAAATCTTTCCTCAACACATTGTTAGATGAATGAGTATCTAATCTGGTGGGTGATTTGTAAAGGCAAGTGTTAGTTCTGTTATCCGTCTGCCTCTTGTTAACTTTTATCCTTTTGTTAAAATACTGCAGTGTTTAAACAGAGGACATCAGGAACTTTGTTTGTTTTATTTCATTCAAGTTAAGCTACTTCCAGCAAGTACGTACTTGTTAACCTACTGCACTTGCTGTTAGCACTCGTCTATAAACCCACAGACTTCCACAGCTGCAGTGTGGTTCAAGAAACTAAAACAAAGGAAACTGCGTTTCTGGCACAGAGAAGGAAATGTTAAAGATAGAAAGGACTGATATTTTTCCTGTGCCCAGAATCCATTTGCTCTTCTCTTTTACGAAATGACATAATTAAGGGTGTATGTACTCAGATACATCAGCAGGTGCATTGTAATAGTAATTAAGGTTAGTTTTGATTACTATGATATTAAGCAGTTTGAAATTCTTTGTTTGTCTTGTAGCAGGTAACAGTAATAGGTTTACTGTATATTTAAATTCTAATTGTTAAGCATATGATAATCTAGTCTTACTTGCACGGGGAGAAAATGTGACTTAACTGCACCAAAGTCTATCATTAACACAAAGTTTTTAATGCAAATTACCTGTATTCAAGCATTTTATTAACTGATCCACAGATTAATGTGGAGCCCAGAGGTTTTAATCAGGGTTTCTCATTGAAAAACAGGGTGGGTGGTAAGAGAAAGAAAAAGCGTTACATAGCTAAAATCATGCCAAACCAATTTGACAGATCATGGTATTTCCTTCTAACAGGTGTCATTATGACGAAAGGAGGTATGTTTTCTTTGACATGTAAAGGGCTATTTTATATCGGGCAGCTTTTAAAAATTCAATGCTTCAGTCATACATTTGGCCCTTGTGAAAACTTATGCAATAAGAAGGGGGTGTCTCATTGAAATCCAGGACTATGCGTGCACTGCAGATCCCAGCACTGCTACTCTGTTTGGGAATTACGGGTTAAGCATCCTCAAGCAGTAGACTGCACCAGCACATCCCGTGGTCAAGCTGGTTTCTCTCCATTAGCTTAAAAATCTACATCTTAGCGGTACTTGTTTTTGTGCTCTGAACTTCAGAGTGAAAAAGGTGCTAAATCATTTTGCTTAATGAAAATAAAATTGCAAAACAAATAAGTTTTGCAGTTGGTGCAAGTTTACAGCAGCTTCACGTGATGTGGTATCTCCTGGGAGGTTCAGGGTGTGTAGTGCATCGTAATGGTTCTTACGGTGCCTGCTGGTTCTTTTGCAAATTAAGAGATCTTTTCTTCTCTTTGAATTCCTTGAGGACTAACGATCAGATGCAAAACTGATACAAAACTCAAATTAGCTGCAGTTTTTCCCCACAGATTGCTCTAATACCGAAGAACAGTTCAGTTTCTATCTACATTTTGTCTATTGTTATGACACGCTTTCTGCCAAAAGATTGCTCTTTCGATTCTACCTACATCATTACCCAACTGCTCATTTAGGATTCAAATGCAGAATTTATTTCATTTGCATATTAACTTAGGGTTTTTGTTTTATATTGAACTCCAAGGTAGAACACTTTTGAACTTCAAATGAATGTGTCCACAGTTCTGTTTTTAACTCCTGTTTTCATTGCTGAGTAACATTTGTTACCATTTGTAGGTAACAAACGTGTCAAACATGCTGCATCTAAGGTGAACACTCAGGAAAAGTTTGGCAACGATGGCAAAAGTTACTGAATGATTTCCATGTGAAGAATTACTATGTAAGTGACATCTATCTAGACTAGATGGAGGATAGGATCTGTAGAATTGTGTGCTGCATGGGAAGTGACAAGTGTCCCATGCTTGCCCTGTTCTTACTTTTCTTAAGCAGGCACTTTGAGTCACTGTTTCTGTTGCCTTTTTCTATAGGGACAGATAACAGTTTACTCCTAATAAAAATTTGGGGCCCTCCTTGAGAATGAGGTACTACAGACAAGGAGAATGAGAGAAACCAGGCAACAGCTGGTAAAAGAAGGAGCAGTGTGGATCAAGAAATGTGAAAATAGAGAGCCAAGGGAAGCACTAAGCAGAGTATGGCCTAGGTCTTGTTCACATTCTCCAGTTCTGGAAGGAGGAGTTGATGAACACTGGCCACAGATGCTCTACCTGAGGAGGTGCAATTAGATGCCACAGGTGTCAGGATCATTCTGTGAAGCTTCCTCCTCCTAGTTGCAGCATGCTCAGAGACAGTGGAGTGGACGAAGAGAGCATTCATCATGTAGAGCCTTAGAGGGGAAGTGTTTAAAGGTGAGCAAAGAGCATCTAAGTAAAAAGTCTTGCAGAAGCTGGAGGAAGGATTGCCACTTGTCCTGCCCAGGCCATGGCACACGCATATGTTCTGCCTTATCCCAGAGGGAGCTAAACTCTCAAGACTCCATGAACAGCAGTATGGATGTGCCCAGTATTTTTCCTGGCTGGGCTCTGGATTTAGCCCAGAGTACAAGCTGGTTCACCTGGTGTCTTGCCTCTTCTGATGGAAGGAGATCCTGTGTCCTGCTCTCTGGGCAGGGCAAAAGGTGAGAAAGGGAAGTATGAGTGCATAGTGGAATTTTGCAAGGCGATGTGTGAAGTTGAACTGGATGTCTGATGAAGCCTGTTGAAGTAGTGTGTGGGGAAGCATGTGTGTATCACAGGGACAACAATCTCTGCTGGTGTTAGTGTTCCCTCAGTCTTGAGACCAGGAGTTAAGCTGTTGCTGTAGAGGTGGCATTGCAGGTCAGGGCACCAGTGACTAACTTCATGCCAGGTACCCAAAGTGACATTCCATATTTTGGTTCTACTGCAGATGCCATATATACTTGACATTTTGTATAGTTTCAGCCATCTTTAGCATTTTCCTTTGACACCAAGTTACAGCAGGTCCCTCGTTTACCTACAGTCCTAATCTTCTTCTTGCACTTAGCTGTATTCCTAGAAGTCCTCGCCTGTGTTTTCCTGTGGTCAGATGTAAGACAGTTTTACATTGTGCTGAAGAAGTCTTTTGTTTTCTGTACTAAAATGGTATACTTTTTGTGTGATCTTTTTATTATGATAATTGTAGGTGCTACTTACATATCTTCAAATAGGATTTTCTTCTTTTTTTTTAATGGATGGTGTCTCTTCAGAAGCTTGCTATTTTCAGGAGCTAAACTGATATTATAAAGTTCTTCCCTTCAGAAGAGTTAGGGTTTTTTGGTGGTGGTGGTTTTTGGGTTTTGTTTTGTTTGTTCTTTTTTTAAACAGATGCTTGAAACTATGCCATTTATTAAAGAAGAGCATTTGCTAACTAATTGACAGCAGGCATATAGAACATAACTTGGCCAAATAACTGTTGTGCTTTTCAACTGTAGGAAAGTGTTGTATGATGATGTGGTTGAATTTCTAAATCAGTTGTAGCTACAGTTACTTGCTGGTATTAGAATGGTTTTTCAGGACCTCTTTTAGAAGCAATTTTATAGTTTCTGCTGGGCAAGAGCTGTGTTTTCAGAGTAGAATCTGGTTTTTGCTGGTATGATGTTTTTTGAAAAAAATACCACCACCAAACATGTTTGTATTGTCTCCAGCTTGAGGTTTGAGTCTGTAATTAGGAAACTTTCTTCAACTTGCTGCTTACAGAATAGTTACATGACCAATTTTCTTTGGCAGTAAAGCTGACTTGAAAAATTCCTGCCCTGATCACCCCTGCTGCTCTCCTCGCAGCTGCAATTTGCTGCTCCTCCTGTGCTGATGCAGCTGTTTGAGGACTGCTCTGAAGGGTCACTGAAATGGTTAAAACCCTTGCTCCAGCCAGGCTCTGCTGTTTTAAGCCATTAATTTCATGGACCTCTCTTAAATATGGCCCCACCTTGTGTTGGACTGATAGAAAGGAGGGATGTGGAAAAAAGGTTAAAGCATTGTTGTAAATGGATTTTGCCACTGAAGAAAAGGTACTGTTTCACTGAAGGGAAGGAGAAAATGCTAGTGTTGCACAGTGTTGATCTAAGCTTTTAGATATGTTAGCCTGCGATGGTTTTTAATTTGAGGGGCTCTTTGCAGCCTTCCCTTCAGCCAGGGGTGCTGCTGACTGACTTTTGTAATGATATGCATCACTCTGCTGCTCTCAAATACTGTCAGCAAAAGTTATCCCATTTTGCTTACTACTGAGACTAAAATAGTGTTTGTAATATTTTAGTTCTGTCAAATGTGATTGCCTTCGTGGTCATCAGAGCAAAATTTATTTTGACAAAATTATTGAAAGGATCACCAGCCTTCCTCTTCGTATTTTTAATTACTCCAGAATGTACTCAAGTATTTGTTAGGACAAATAAAACTGGAATATGACTAATGCATACACACTCATTTTAGATACAGCATGTGAGTAGGGAGTAACAGGAGGAAGAAGAGAGACATACTTCTTCTTCCTGTGCTGTAGCACAATGAGGGATGTGAAAGAAACAGATATTGAAGCTAGTCTAAATGATACAATAAGGCTAGAGGTATAAGCACCGCAAATCTAGTATGATCTTCAACATGAAAATGAAGACGTCTCTTGCATTTACCTCTTTTGTGGTTGAACTGAGTTTTCCACTTAATGGTGAAGATATGAGTATTCTGCAGGATGTATTTTTCATTTGAAGTGAAAATAAAGTTTGTAGCCTTACTGCCCTTTCTTTCAAAAGATAACTTGTGGTAGTTCTGCCTTTCTTTTTGTGAAAATAATCCCAAACAGAAAATAGCAGTTGGCTGGTTTTCCACAGTTCTTCTGAGAACTGTGTAATTTTCTCCACCAAATAAATTGACTCATTCGTTTCCACTAATATATGCGAACTTACTTGTTCCACTCCCAGTCTTGTTGTTAAGGGGACTAGCCCAAAACACAGTGGCTGGGAAAACAGAGTAGTAGATGTTCTGTGTGGAAAGCATATAAATGTAGACCTTTCACATGCAGCCCCTTCGGACTTGGACACAAGAGGAAGATTTTTTGCAATGCGGACAACCAGCTGCAGGACGCTGGTGAAGATTCTCGAGCACAAGTCTTATGAGGAGCAGCTGAGGGAACTGGAGAAAAGCAGGCTGAGGAGAGACCTTCTCGCTCTCTACAACTACCTGAAAGGAGGTTGTAGCGAAGTGGGGGTTGGTCTCTTCTCCCAATTAACAAGCGGCAGGATAAGAGGAAATGGCCTCAAGTTGTGCCAGGGGAAGATTTAGATTGGATGGTAGTAAACATTTCTTCATTGAAAGGGTTATCAAGCATTGAAACAGGCTGCCCAGGGAAGCGGTGGAGTCACCATCCTTAGAGGTATTTAAAATATGTGTAGATGTGGTGCTTGGGGGACATGGATAAGTGGTGGACTCGGCAGTGATAGGTTAATGGTGGGACTTGATGATCTTAAAGGTTTTTTCCAACCTAAATGATTCTATGAATCTATAATCTTTCCGGGGAGTGGTAGATTCTGCATCATTGGACACATTTAAGATTCAGCTGGACAGGGTGCTGGGCCATCTTGTCTAGACCATGCTTTTGCCAAGAAAGGTTGGACCAGATGATATTTTGTGGTTCCTTCCAGCCTGATATTCTGTGATTCTATGCTGTGTTATAGAAAGCTGAGTAGCAAAGCAAGTCTGTTGACATTGTTTGTTACTTGTGCAGCACTTGAGAGGGCTTTATGGAAAGTAACTGCAAGTTGGGGAAGAGAAAATAGAGATCAGGTACATTTATGAGAGTTAGAGTGGTGGTGACAATTTGGGTTTCTCTCAAAGGGCATGGTGGTGGTTGTGTAGCCTGAAGAGGGCAAGCGTTATATGAAAAGCAGTTTTGATTTCTTGTTGAATATATATTTAATCATGAAAAAAAAAAAGAGACATTTAGTGAGGCTGGGGAAAATGGATGCTGCAATTGCGAAAGACAGAACATAGTCAGTATTAGGGGTGTAAGATACAATACTGGCAGTTTTCTGAGTCGTAGTAGTAAATACTGAAGAAGGAAGATGCAAGAGAATAAAGAAATAGTGTTGTTAGTTCCTATGAAGTATTTACTAATGATATAGATATCAGCAATAGCATTATAGCAAAAGGAATATTTTTCCTCTTCCAAAATATAGAAATACATCAGTATTTTGTGTTTTTTAAAAAAAAAAGCACCAACAAAACAAACCAACAAGAATTTTGACACGCTTAAAAGCTCAAATTTTCTTTATTGGTAATAAGGAGCATTAACTTCTTGATGTGGTAGAAAAACAGGTCTGGTCATCCACTGTTACACAAATCTCTTAATGTTACTCTTCTTTGGGACCCTCGCTGACTAGAGGCCATTGGACCTTTACTTGCTCTCCAAGAATATAATGAAACAGTAAATCTCCCTATTTGTGTTTACATCAAGAACTAGTGAATAAAAGGTAGCACTCTTTTTTTTTTTTTTTTTTTTTTTTTTTTTCTGGTATGTTGTCATATGGCAGAGCATATTCTCTCATGAAAGATTAAATTGCAGATGCTGCTGACATCTGTTACTGTTTGGGAGGTTCTTGCTTCTTTATGTGTTTGGAGGAGGGTTATCCGAATCATAATTACTTGTCTGCTGCAGCAGCAACCACTTTGCAGTATCCTATAATAGGAGACAATCTGGAATCACAAATGAAAACAATACTTCGTTTTTATAGATGTCTCTTCTTACTGGTGTGGTTTTGTGGTCTAAACACAACTTAATTGTCACAGCGTTGGATAATTTAGAACTGAACTTAGAGAACTGCTATGTGAAGTACTGAAATGCTGTGCTTAGAATTCGACATCGTTGCTGTTTAAAAAGTACTTTCAGTTAATCGTTCTTCTCAAGTACTTCTTCAGCGGTGACAGTATTTAAGAAGGGACAGCAGAATTAGTTTTGAAAGATGGCCTACAAGCAGATATAAATCTGGTCCTTCGAGTTGCTACAATTGAAGAAGGCAAAAGCGTAGTCATAACAGTAGCCTAATATTTATAGCTTCTTTATACTGAAGTATGCGTATACTGTATGTGTAGATGGAATTCACTTAACAGAAGGAAAATAGGAACAAGAATTCCTACCTCCCCACCCTCCCACCTCTTTTGTGATTTTTCAGGTTAGAGAAAGCGAGAAGGATAACAGTTTTGTTACAACAAATATAATTATGCTTTTGGTAAGATCGTTGTTTATAAACACTATTGTATTTTGACAGAAATGATGTTGGTGAGTGATACATTTGAGTTGAAGTTAGAAAAATGGGAAGAAATAGTAGTTAATATATCAACAGTTAACAGCTTGAAGCAGTCATACTAGTAATTTAAAATTCTGTAATATACATTAATATTCTGTAGAGTTATGTGAGATATTACAGGAAAACAGAGATTAGTTTACCTTTTTTCAAGCCAATGCACAAGAGTAGACATGATGGCCAGTTATCGTTCCATTTGCATCTTGGTCATCGTTTTGGCCAAAGCAACCAAAATAAAAAGCCTATTTCAAGGGACGGTCTTTTAATAGGCTGTGTTGGGTTTTTGTAGTCAGGTATACTTGTTTTATTCATTTATATAGAAGGAAATAAAGCCTATTTGAAATATTTATACTCCTACAGAAATTTTTCATTTTTTAATTTGCATCTCAAAATATATGGGTGATACTATTATTCTAAACAGCAGTAATTTTGATCAGAAGATAATGGTATATTTGTATCCTCCCTGTAAATAGGCCATAAATCATTGGCAGGCTAGTGGTCATGGTGAGATAGTTATACTTTGTAATTTGGGTGTCTGTTTAAGGGTAGGAAAACATCGGTGGACATTTATGTTCAAAATCAAGTTTTTAAAGTATTTCATTAAATGGTAAGGGATCGGCTTTTCTTCTATTGGCACTTGTTCATACTAGTACGGTACAATTAATTTCTTTTCTTACCTCAATCCTCAATTAATTTTTTAGCCTCTTAATAAATGCATTTTTAAGAAGTCTTTTTTGCTTTAAGAAACTGACAAGGTTTTTACAATGAAATCCAATATCCTGATGTTCTATTAGACAATGCAAGTACAACGTTTTCATTAATTCAAGTTGCATGATGCAGTATTACTTGGAGGTTTATTAACAAAGAGAGTCTGGCTTATGAACAAATTATTTTATGAGTATCAAAACAGTTTTTCTTACTTTAGTGTTTCTATTTTAGTACATGTAGCAACATAAAAAAATGTCAATATCTTTATTCAAGAGTATTTTCTATTAAGTTCTTTCCATTAAATGATTTTAATTGCAAGCACTATTAGTATTCTCATTAAAAGAAAATATGTTGGATTTGGGATGTATCTTTCCTGCCAACAGGTGTTTATACACCATGTGTCTGTCTCTTTCTGGTTTGTCTTCTAAAATCCAATATAGAAATTACTGCAGGCTGCCAAGATTGTCATTCTTACTGAACTTTACCACTCAAATCCTGCACCTATTCAGGTAATCAGGAAGACATTTCCCCTCTTAAAAAAGAGGATGTGTACATCTTGTTGAAACAAAGTGTTATGGAGTACTTTTGAACTCTTTGTTTTCAAGAAGATATTTTTATCTCATATTACAGGATAATAGGGATGTTTTAAATAATAAACACTGTTGTCTATTTCAGATTAAAAACTTGGCATTTTAGTATTTTTAACTACTAGATATTACTTAAAATTTGCTTTGCTTAGAGTAAAGATTACATTATTTATTATTTCAGTGTTGTTTTCAGTATTTTGCTTAGCCCGATGAGAATAAGATTAATCAAACTTTTTGGAGATATGTTTCGGTCCTTCACTTGCACTAACAATTTATCAAACCTGCAATACCACAAATGTGATAGCAAGAAGGAGCAGCAAAAGAAATGTATCTTTCCTATTCTTGGTAAGCAAAACCAAAAAATTCCACCAAAACTCAAACAAAACAAATTACCTGTTGCTTTTGATTGGTTGGTTTTGGTTTTTTTAATTTGAAAATATTATCAATACTGGTGAAGTATTTCAGGAAGGAGGACTACAGCAGTTGAGGAGTGTACCTGGATATCATTAGGTAAAGGTGTGTGTATGTGTGTTTCTGAAAGGGGAATCAAAGACCCAGCCCCAAAACCCCAGATACAGTTTGAGCAAACAGTGGAATGTGGCCTGTGAAAAATGTAGCAAGGTATTTTTTGACCAAGCGTGGCTTAAGAAGCCTTATTACGGACTTTTCATTTCTTTGTAGGTATAGGCTTTTGTACATTCTTTGTAAATACTCGAGATTGAATCAAGATAATCTGCAGAGAGCATCATCTCACCTATCTTCTGTTTTCAAGTGGTGAGTGGATGATGGGAACGGGTAGCCAGCTCAGGTCAAGTAGGGTAGTGATGTGCTTCTGTGTAAGCAGCGTGGTATTTTTCTTTCTGGACTGACTGACAGCTGTAGTGATACGTACAGTCCTGAAGATTCTTTTCCTGTACTACCCAGTTATATTTCTTTGCTTTTGATTTATGGATTATTCTTTATATCAACAAGCTAAAGCATGAAATTTCAGTATCGGTTTCCTTTCCTGGGTAGTTAAATACCAATATATGGTTTCTCTGTAGAAACCACTTCTCAGAGTTTGTGGTCGCAGGCCACCATATATTATTTTGCCAAACTGATTCTTTCTTGCTGATAAGAAAGTTTACAATTCTTGTATAAATTTATTAGCTTTAAAAAAAAATAAAATCTGCTGCAGCTTTTCCAGTTCTGTCAGACCTTTATTGCCCGTGAATAAAGAGTAGGCTTAAAAATGAAAGCAGGATTGATTTCTTTTTCAGTAATTTTACTTTTCATTAAGGTCTTTTCTAGTGCTAAGGAAAAATGCTTTTTTTAGAAGACTCTAGTGTCTGAATTTGTGAAAATATTTACTGTCTAGCCAGCTATGGTGTGCGGGTTTCAAGGTCTCAGTGTTTTTGAGCTCACCAGGTGTGGGGACAAGGAGGAGCAAGACCCGGGCACTTGACCCACGCTGCCCAACAGGATTATTTCATACTATGAACATCACATTCAATATAAATTACAAAGTTTGCTGAGGAGTTTCTTTGCTTCCATCATGGCTGTGATCCTGAGAACTTTTTGCCTCTGGTACCAGACCTGAGCTCTGTTTCAGCTGGATTAGTTTTATGGTTTTTGTTCAGTTTGGGGTTAATACAATAATACGCACATACAGGTCACTTCAAACTATTTTCTATTGAAGTTCTACATGAAAGTTACTTGACTTGATATGTTACCAAAAGTTTAGCAATACTAGATAGAGAATAAAATGAAACCATAGTTTTCTCCCTGGTTATGTTCTTACAGTTCTAATCACTTTGTGGAGAAAAAATAATTCTTCAATGCAGTATCGGACTTTTTCTGTTGTATTATAAAGTGAAATGTTCAAGTAATCTTGAAATCTTCACAATTTTGACGTTACAGTGTTCTTAAGCTGGTATGCTATAACTGTTTTTATTCCTGTGTTTATTATGTTAGGGAATCGTAAGATTCTGTATCTGTGACTGTAGATGTATTGGGTACCGTTCAGAACCATAGTGCAGGTAAAGTAAATGTAAAGATTAGGAATAAATCTGAAAAGAAGGCAAGAAGATCAATAGAACTGTTTGTCATCAGAAAAATGAAAGGAATTCTGTATTTTCAAAATTTGCCATTCTTCTGTTAGAAACCTTTTCTGAGAGAGAGACTTTCTGTGCTGAGGTGACAGGTTTATGGGAAGGTCAGCTGATGAACCACCTCTTAATCTAGACGATGCCACAAGGTGATACATGGCTTTTTCAAAAACCTCTATGTTTCTGTAATCAAAATGGTAGAGAAAGAAAATAGTGTTGCAGAATCAGATTTAAAAGATAGGAGAGGCAGAATTAAAATTACCTGGGTGATTGTATTTTAGCTCCCTTGCACTTACGTGTTGTAGAAGAGAGAATTGCATTATATGCTGCTTCTTCCCTGCTCCCCCTCCCCTGAAATGATCTTGCTCCTTTTAGTGCACAGGACGTTGAGCAGTACTCATTAAGCAAGTTTTATGTTTTCTTTATTATTTTCAGTGCATGTCTGTCTGCCTTATTTATTGCACATTATTCTTTTCCTTGGGAGCTTTTTATAGAAATTATTATCTTAGAATAAACTGTTTTGCAAACACTGGATTTACCTTTACAACCTCTTGCTAAATGGGGAGCTTTTCTTATTCTCATTTTATGAATAGGGAACGAGGGTATAGAGAGATGGTGACATGTCTCCCTTTATTTAGGAAGCCCTGTTTGATGTGATAAAGTCTTTATTTCTTGCGGTGTGTAATACATGAAATCCTCTAAAGTATTCAGGTGCCGTTTATATAGATTTCAAGGGCAGCTACAATTGCTGCTGCTGCTGCTTTGTGAAACAGGCACCCGAACTCCATTTGGTCATCGAGGGGACTAGAAAAGCAGCAGTACCTGCAGCTGGGTATAGGGTGGTTTAAGGAACTTGGCACAGAGCAGGGATAGTGCCCACTCCTCAAGGATGGCATTCAGTAGCCTTCATCATCAGCGTGTCCTGCTGCTTCCCAGAGTTGCGTAGATCTTTCCACCCCACATGAGGAGCCCTACAGAGAGGTTTCCTTCACTGCCTGATCCTGCATGGCTGCCAGGGCAGTTCAGTGCACTGTGCTGTGGAGGTGTCAGGCCGTGGAGAAATGAATACATGACTATATCTGTTGTTACAAGGCATGTGTAAAAGTAGGGCATGCTGAGGTTAGTCAATGTTGTTAATTCTGACTTTTTAAAAATGCTTTTGAATTCCAAAATATGAAATATAAATAATGTTTTAAAACATAAATTTCTGTTTGAAATGTTACATAGACAAGTACTTGTTTATACAGTTTAATTTGCAAATGTCTTCCTATAAAATGCAGTAACTTCTTCTAGTCAGTTACTGTCTTTATTTGTCAATATTCATGACTATGGCAATAGGCTGATAGCTGGTTAGTTCACTTTATCCAATGTCAGTTGAATTTCTGCTTATTATTTATCAAACGTACAATAAAGCAAAGGGGTAATACAGTAGCTTCTCCAGTGGCAAAGTTTGCAGCTTTTTATGGTCAAGTTGCAGGAATCTATTAAAAATTTTGAAAAGACATCACTTTGTATAGATATTACCTCAAGTTTAAAAAAGAAAACTTGATTGTGAGAAGGGAATAGGTACTGGTGATGAGCTTTTTTCTTTTGCTAAATTCAGAAGTACTTTTAAAAACGCCATTAAAAGCCCACCCGCCCGTGTTTTGTAAGAGTAACAGAAATGTGTCAGGCTGTGGTATCACAGTATGAAAATTCTTTGTAGATACAATTTGGCTCTTATCCGAGGTCAAACCACAGTATTTGTTGACCTTCCTACTTAGGCTTGATGCACTGAAAATCTGGGCTGTTAAACTTGGGAGTCATATGATTGTCTAAATCCTTACTTCTCAGTCGCGATGTTCCAGAAAAACAAGGCAGAGGCGATGCAATCAGGCTTAACAGTCCTATTGCTTTTAACCATTTCTGGATTTCTGCTAGAAAAAGTATAGGTTTTAGGAAAATTGTGAGCTTTTAAAAATTATTTCACGCTATTAAGCACCTTTCATCTGAAATCTGGCAAGTAACTGCAAATATTTATTAAATAATTAACTTTTTAGAAGACTTAGGCATACAGCAATGCAGTGAAGTGACTTCTTTTAATTCCTGTGGGCTTATAGTAACACATCTAGTAACTTAAAAATAATGTTTATCTTCATTTTTCGCCAGTCATGCGTTTAAATTGGCAAGTCTGTTACAGAGAGAAAACTATACCTTATTTTATGGCAATTAGTGTATCAATTTACTTCACGTTCTCAAAGTGCTTATTAATTTTAGCTCAAAATAGATCAAATGTACCACATGTGACTGCTGTATCATAATACTACTTATCTATTTTTAAATCTAAATGGACTCTGGGAAAGTACTTTGCAAACTTTTGGCTTCTATTGCAGAGCAGGTTTCTTACGTATTTCTGGGTAAAGTGTCTCCAAATGGGGTTGTGTATTATCCATTGGTCTTTCTGACCATGTATCAGGGCTTTTAGGTTTATTAATCAAATAAACTGAAGGAAAACTCAGATTAATTGTGTAAATCTATTTTCAAAATAAGCAAGTTGGGGAGACAACATCTTCTTCATTTCAGTCCTGAAAATGTTCTGATATTGCAAAGGAAAATGCGATGTATGCTCTAAGTCATGAGCTCAGAGCTGTAGTGTGGTATTTTGTTTTGTAGATGTTTTTTTTTGTGGACTTACATTCAACACCAAAGAAATAATTATTGTTTGACAATGTGTATGTCATAAACTTTTCAAAATGAATTAAATGTCTCATATTAAAAACATATTTACTAATGGAAAGCAAACGGTCTTCACCTTCTTCCTCTGTAATCATGGAGTCATGGCTCAAAAGTTATCTGTATGTTAATATTTCTTGTAATGCTCAGTTGTGCTCTCTGTCTCCACCATACGTGATCGAAGTTAAAATTTAGGATTTTTCTAGCAGGATCTCATATCGCCACATTATCATAGTCATGAAAATGACAGAAGTAAGAAAGAATCTCCAAGACAGTGAAGAATTTTACTATTTTCTAAGTTGAAGGCAACGTCAGATGAGACAGATAAATCTAAGGAGAGCAGATGAAATGTTACTGAACTGGTTGGTTTCATGGTTGCATCTGACTATGCAGTTGTGTTGTACGCTAATTGTAGTTTGGCTTTTGAGCGTAAATCTGTGTAATTGCCATTTGTAGTAATTCAGTCTGAGAGTTACAAAGACAAAACCACCAACGGCAAGCAGCACCACAGAGATGATGTCAGTATTTAACAAAACATGATAAAGGAACGTTAATTATCTTTGCAGTCTGAACTGCATCATAATTTGGGATCCAAGGGAGTACCCTTAGGTGACAAACATTGACAAACAGAATACACAATAGACTGTGGGTATTTTCATTGCTGAGCGTATGAGCCAAACAACAGTAGTGCTGTGGGGCTTTTCTGGAGTCACTTCATGCTGCAGTCTTCTTTCTGGCTGAAGAGATAGCATCCCAGTGTCAGATTCTCTTTTAAATTATTATTTCATATCAAGACATCAACACGTCAGTGATGCCGCAGCCACTGAGTTTTACAGCTTAAACAACTCAATCAGTATCTTTACTAACATCAGGTACAAATTAAGGAGGATAACAAAACAGATTTAATTATTGCTGTTGTTTGAGGCATTCTTTTCTTTCAGTGTATCTGTACTTCGGTGTTCGTACCCTGAGTCAGCTATTGCTAAGTCAGAAGTCACTAAAATACTGAAGAATATTAAAGAAGTGGGTGTTTCATCTTTCATTTATGTACAGTTGGCAGTCAGTAACTAAATTCAGTTTTCATTTCAGTTTGAGAACTGCAATGAAAAGAGATAATGAGATTGTGTTGAATCAGTTTTTGGTCTTTGACCTTCTAAAATTAATGTCTAAAATGGAATTTAGGGTGGAATTGTGTATACACGTGGAGTGTTGTCCTTTAAGTTTAAATGGATGAAAAATTAGGGCAGTGAGGGGCTAGGCTTTTTCCTTCTTCTCCATGAACAGTGATAGAGCAGACCTCTATTTCATCTGGATAAGTTCTGCCTGTGCTCTTTGGGACTTGCATTGTAAAACATTTCTCATTTTTTGTCTGATTCTGTTCTTTTAATGAGGCTGTAGTTGGCACCTGATTATTTTTATTTTTTTTTTTTTTTACAGAAGAGTATAAAACTATTCTAATGGTTTGAGAAAATGCTAGTTAAGATGCCTTTTCTTGTTCTATGCCTTACACTCAAACGCAGGTTTTGCCTCCACTGGCAGTAGCAGAGGCAGAGCCCTCGTCCCGTCCCCCCTTAGCTCACAGAGTTTTCCCCCTGTCCCGTGTCAGCTCCCTAACGCAGTCTTGCGTCAGGATTCCATTCCTTGCCTGTTAGCCCTTCCTCTGCTTTTTTCCTTCCCCTCTCCCTCCCCCCCAGTTCTGTTGCGAAATCTTTATTTTTGACTGAGTGTCAGAGACATTCTGGTGAATTCTAATGTCATATTGTCCTATGTTATCCATGTTTGTATTGTAGTTCTTCCTGAAGTGGACACTTAATGGCAGAGAATAGGAAAATATTTTCATTTTGAGCTGTGTATTAACAGTGTACTAATTACTTGTAAACAAAGAAGAAAGCACAGTTTCCTTTATCTTTCATATTTCAATTTATTATATCAGTAATTATTCTCAAGGTTGCTGGTGTAAATATTGCTCTCATATCTTTAAAAGATCTATTTCACTCTTTTGAATCAAGATATTTTCTTAGGAAGCCCTAGTTTGGGGTTTGACTTAGAACAAAAATCAGACCTTATTAAATGTGGCTTTTGTTTCTGTGTACTTTTTATTATCTTAATCTGTAGTATGTCCTCTAATTTGAATTGTTTACTGTCAGAAGTCTGATGTTAATCCATTTTCTTGGCTGATGCAAAAAAAATTAATTTAACAACACTGAACTTGAGGATGACAATTTAAGCATATGAAACACTAAAATAAGTCTTATTTTTAATTTAAACAAAGAACAGTCAATTTTATTTGAAATTGTTTCCGTATTTAGACCTTAGTTTTAGATTAAATTTCAGGCTACCAATTATTTTTAGACTACACTTATAAATTAATGAAAACAGATGGAATGTATGATTAGAAACTTTGGCATATTGAGCAATCAGGCTGAACTGAAAAATATTTGAATGTATAATATGTGGGGCAAAATTATATCAAAGAGCTATTTGATTGCACAACCAAGCCTGAAAAAAGATGCTTTGAAGAAAGGCAGAGAGAACATCTGAGCCTGGTCTCACTGCACACTGTATGGGATGTGAGTATGTGGCCTCCTCTTGTCTTACAAATGGCTGTGTCCCAGTCGTGACTGTGTTACTTGTGTCTCTAGATGTGAATTCACTCCTTTAAGGGATTGACACAAAATAATTTCAATAAAAACAGTCCAATTGAGAGGGAGGAAGAGAGAGATTCAGGTTTTCAAAATCACTGCATATCATACATATTCATATAATGATGCTTATGTATGATGTTCAGAATTAAGATATTTACCAAGAAACATGGGTTGCATTTTTTTATAGAGTTGAGAAGAATTTGTCTTTGTAGACAAGGAGAGGATTTAAAGGTTCATGCAGAGTTTCTTGCCCTGCTATTTTCATATCTATTCTAGGTGACTGCCAGCATTTTATTATCAGAGTTGTTAGTTACGGTTTTGTTTGGGGTTCTGTTGAAAGTCTGCTTTTCTTATCTGTGTTCCTTGAGCTCATTGCTTTAAGTAGAACAGAATTTGTACCCAGGATACCAGCTTTTCTTTTCTTTTTGTTAGGGTGAGTATATACATATCTATTTTCCCTTCGAGGAAAGAAGGAAGAGAAACTTTGTGTTTCAACATGAATGACTGTGAGGCTGCTAGTTTTCCAGCAAAATGTAAAGCTTTGATCTTCTAACTGAAGTTGTTGTAATTAAGGAGTAAGAGAAAACTGGTTTAGGTTAGATTTATAAGTCTTTTCTCTGTAGGCTGGGTAGAGTTGTAGGAAGAAACTCAATAAGCTACATTCAAGTGAATACATGTGAAGCAAGCGTAAGAGAAGGTGGAAACAAATTTGATATCCTATATTTGCTTTGGACAATATGCCAAGTCTGCTTTGTTAATTCTGTGAAGTAACAGATTGATGAACTATATACAATTTGAAATGCTACAGTGTTGGTGGAGGGTGGTGATGTACATTAATGAGGTGCTTTTATTAAAAACTGTTCTTGAGCCTGAACTAGTGGTGTAGCTTTTCAAGTATGGGAGTATGCTGCTCTGTTCCTAGAGTTTGAGTTGGGTTATTCTACACAAAATGAGGAGATAAGATACCTTCAGAGCTTGACATCCGTATGGTGTATCTTTACTGGGTTTGGAATACTCTTCTCTGTAGGGGCTGGTGCTGCACACAGATTAGTCTGATTGCTGGTGGGCGTAATTTAGAGTTACTGAAGAAGTCGTCATTACTGGAGTATGGACTACTGTTGTATCTAATCTACTCTTAATTAGCTCATGGACAGAGGTTCTTAATGAACTTATACCTGAAGATAATAAGGACGCTACAGAGATGTACGTAATCCAGTGATTGTGACAAGTGAATCTCCAGAAGGAACAAGAAGTGAGCAGGTTATTAGGTGCTAGCAAAATTCAGATGCTGCTTTTATTTTAAGTAAGGAAAGAGCGGCACAATTTGAGTTAGTTCAAATAATTTCTTTCATGATCACTTCCTGCCTATTTACTCCTTTGCCTTTCTAGCCACATTTCCATATGTGCATTTTAGCCCTGAAACATCCTTAGCATGTTCAGAATTGGATCATTGAGGACTAAAGTAATATGTGCCCATGTTGATGTGTTTTCCAGGACCTATCTATTCATTCTACCCTCTGAAATGTTCTTAAAAAACTGTACTCAGTGTGCCAAAACAGTATTTTACTTCGGTGGATATGGTAGGGGTTGCATGGATTTAAAACGTACCTGAAAATGTAATTCAAATGTAGATTTCAAAATGAGTAGAACTTATAATTGCATTCAACATAGAGTCGTAAAAGCCATTCATCTCCAGAATTTGGCTGTGTTTGACATCCCAAGTGTCCAACAAACCCTCCAGGAAACATGCAGAGTTGCATTAGACAGCACATTAGTGTTGTTAACCTTTCACAACTTTTCAGAAAAATTAGGTACTAGCAGTATTTACAGAAATTGCAATAATACATTGTTTGCCTTATTTGGCTGATAAATCAGTCGATATTTTCTTCTGAAAGTGTCATCTTTACAGAGGCAAAGGAATGGAAATGTCAAAGTAGATTACCAATAAGTGATTGTTTTCACTTCAGAGAAGTATTCATTGAGGCTTTCATTTCTGCATAATTTAAGTATTGGGGTTTTTCTATCATATAAGAAGGGTGAGGAGAGGGCTCAGTAATTGCAATTACGAAGTACATTATTTTGGTATTTCACTTACATGGAATGCCATGTTTTTACCCCCTTCCCGCAAGAGTGGAGGGAGGTGGATCTTACAGTACAAATAAGTTTGAAAATTCTCCCAATGTATTGCAACTGGTACCTCATTTTGGCAATTTTATTGAGTGGAGTTTAACTTGAGAGGAATTGGAAGAAAACCAGAATGTTCCCACATGCCATGTGACTCCCAGAAATAACAACTCTGTATTGAGGTTGTTAGAGCTGCTCTCAGATGCTTATAACTTTTCCTAACTGAAACATGTTTATTCTTCTAGGAAGAAGAAAAGTTGTCTTGGGCTAGTTAGAAAATTTTAGGCTTTTTTCTCAAAGTGGTTCAAGTAAGTTAAGGTAATAAATTCAAGAGATAACATGTCTTCCAGCTCTGCCTGATTAGAGGGACTTTTGCTTCCCAGAAATCAGAAGGGACCGCACAATGCTATCATAAGGTAGACTTTACCTATTCAAAATAGGAATATTCAAAACTTTTTTTTTTAGCACTAATCATGAATAGGATGCCCATATCACTGGAAGATCAAGGATAACATTATCAGGAATCCCCCCAGATACGCAAAGGCCTGTGTAGGCAAATTCAGTTTTCCCTGTGTGCAGTCTGCAGTGGAGGTGTGCGGTGAAGCTGTCAGTTATTTCAGATATGCACGTTTCAGTGACTCTAGACTTTTTGGCAGAGATCTCTCATTTAAGGATGAAAATATTTGGACGTTTATCGCTTGTCACAATTCTCAAATTGTGACCCGCGTAGGTTTCCTGTGTGCGATCTGGGGTGGGTTTTCTTTGAAGAGTTCTGCTGATCAGGACAAATCACAAGCAATACCAGTGGCGTCTCTCAAAAGCAAACAAAAAACCCCTGTCTTTGAACAGTTTCTTGGCTTTCTTGGTTTGCTTTCATACGTGCAGTCATCACATAATGAGGCTAAGCAATCTATAATTAATCTGTGGAAGGTCGAGCAAGACTGAAAGCTCTGCCCTGGGAATTGTTAGCACCTGGGTCTGTGACAGCCATTTCTTATCAGGTAGGTCTCCTGGCTTTTGAGACTAAGGTGAGAATGTAGTTAAAGGTGTGTGCACGTTGAGATGACTTACATTATTGTGAATGTTTCATTTCTGTAAATGTCAGAAATGGAAATGTGTTCAAAGAAAATTGGACAGTGAACTTTGATAGTTAATATTGTTCAGTACCAAATGCGTTGTATGTATGCAGAAGTTTCAGTACCTGTTAAGTTCATTAGCTCAGCAGGCAAAGGGAAAGATAATTGCATGGTCAAATTTTGGTTGAATACTAGTTTGGGGAATTCTTTGGATAACAGTAGTACAGAAAGAGTCTTGCAATATCCTTGTTGAGGAGAATGTGGAGTTGAGTGTCAGTGCTTTGAGGTGACCAACTGTGAGAAGCTGCTCTTAGTGGCATTTCACAGCATGAAGTACAGTGATTTTCAGCATATTTTTTTAATTATTTTTGCTCCTACTTCTTTTTAAAGCAAATTAAAGATAAATGCAATTACAACTAATGGATGCTCTTGTATCTAGTTAAAAAATAACTTCAAGAATATTTAGCTGTTGTTTACCTGACAGTTTAAAGTTTATATTGCACTTCAGAAAATAAATACTTTAAAATAAATTTAAATATTGTTGAACTGTGGAAAAGTTTGTTCTTTGTGCAGTCTAATAGAGTGGGCTATAATAGAGCTAGCCAACATCATGAGAACCTGCTTACTAGAAAGAACATTTTTGATTTTAAAACAAAATTCAGAATTGTCAGACTTAATGAAATATAGATGTTATGTATTATCAAGCACTGATTTTGCAGTAAAAATAAGCAAAATTTGCATGTTCAGCACAGCTTCTAGCTTATTCTCTGTGAAGGACATCACTGGTTTCTTTTGATCTTATTAAAAGAAAATCTTTGATCGTTTTGCTTTGAGAGCAAAAATGCGATTGCAAGGTTATGGCTGCTTGAGGATACAGTATGGAGGAATTGCATCTTTTCTCTGCTGTCATTCATGCTGCGTGCTGAGCTGGCATGCCATGGGAATTGTTTGAGTTGGCTCAGAGAATTACAAGTAATGGTATTTTTTATCCGTACTTCTAAAGCTTCTCTCTGCGTTCTGTGTTGTGAATAAAGACATATATAGCAACTTTTAGAAAATTTCTATGTATTCTTAATTATTCTTAAAATGGATTTTACTTGCATTAATAAATACCAAATGAAACAGCATCTTGGCAAGTTTAAATTAAGAAATAGAAAGAAAAGGGGCAACTATGTTTTTAGTCTTGTAATGCTTCTATCCTGGAAAGTGCTTTCTGCTTTCCTGTGTTTTAAACAAATATTAGAATAAATTAAATGTATTTGTAGCCATGTGTTTCTCTTTCTTAGTAAGTGTAAGAGTGAAGGGTAGATCTACTGATCACTCTGCCTATTGGCAATTGCATCGTGCAGTAAGAAGTTTTCTCAATTTCAAGATACCCATCTGAGCATTAGTTGTTTTGGCCTTTATTGTAAAGTAACGGTTGGGAATCACCAAAGGATGCTACAGACTTGAGAACTAAAGGGCCTGTTTGCTTATCAGTAGCCAGAAAACACATTCATAAATAGCAAAAAGGAAATGTTTCATATTAATATTTTTTTTTAGATTTCTGTAAATGATTTCTGTTATATCTAAATGCAAATACTATTTAAGAATATATCTGGACTGCTAATAAATAAATTCACCGTACATTAAATGAAGTGGGTATAAATTATAATTTATAAGTGAGAACCCATCACAGATAGAAGGGAAAAAAGTAAGATCTGAGCACTTTGCTGCTACCTCACTAAGAAAAATAGCCAGTAACAAGCAAGTTGGTGTGTGAATTATTTCCCCTCTTAAAAATCTGACTTATTTAGTTACAGAATCACAGAATCACACAGGGTTGGAAGGGACCTCCGGAGATCATCTAGTCCAACCACCCTGCCAAAGCAGGTCCAACTGCTACAGATCCTCCCTCAACCTTCTCTTCTCTAGACTAAAAAGACCCAAGTCCCTCAGCCTCTCCTCGTTAGGGAGATGCCCCAGTACTGACCCTGGTAGTTGTGTTTGTACAATACATTGCAGATGAATGACTGAGTATCTTTAAAACTTAGTGGTCGGTATTACAGATTTGTACCTCACACTCACTTTGGTCTTAAACCAGCAGATGGCATTTATTACTTCATTTACTTGCAGACTAACATAAATTCTGGAAACCCAATGTAATTAACCTCAGCATATAGAGAAGTCCTGTTTTCTGAACTGTACTTCTGATGCCTCTCTATTAATGCAAGTTCCTGTAACCAGGTTACTGCTTCCTTAGCATTTAACAAACTTCAGAATACCCTCTTGCACGCTCTACAGCCTCTGGTCTTGGGACCAGCAGCACCCTTTCTGTTTTAATGCCATTTTTCCACTCTAGCTGCTGTGGCGGGGGGAGAGTGCTAGATTTCTACTAATTCAGTCTTTTTCCTGTTTTTTTTTGTAGAACACCTGAAGCTGAGCAGGCTGGTAGGAGTGGAAGGAGCAGGATGCTCCAGGGGAGGCTGTAGTGGAGCAGTAAGGCACAGGGATACAGGGTCTGGTAGAGACGTGGGCATCTCCGCATCACATGACCAGACCTTTTATACTTTAGACCATACTTTATGAAAGCCACTACTGTATCCTAATTTGAACTCTGTACTCTTTCATTCTATGAAAAAGCACTATCCCTTCCAATGAAGTAACTTTGGCTTTGTTTTTTTTCTTATTTGGATATTTTCCTAATTGGACCTAAATGTCATATAAGCGAGGAGCACTCCAGTTTTGGAGGAAAACAAAAATATTAATGTAAAATATTTAGCTCAAAGTGGAACTGGTTGTTTTTGTTTTGTTGTTTTGGTGGTTTTTTTCCTCTAGGGAATGTGCTCCTAATTTAAAATGGAGACAGGCTTCCTGAAAGAGGTACTAAAATGATTCCTGTTACTCTAGTATTTATCATCCCAGTCTTTTACCATACAATGCAGATTCTGATAGTAGAGTGTAGCTGCTACTGTAGTGAAGAACTTTTATCTACAAGACTTTAGTTTTTGTGAGCATTTTACTACTGTCCCTTCTTTCACTTTTTCCCACATCAAGAAGTAGCTCTAAATGTGACTGTGGATCTCTCAGGTTTAATTTACGTGAGGCACTCTTGATTCTGGACATGTAATGCTTAATTTGTCCTGAGCAGGGGGTTTCAAACATAAATGTGCCTCTTCTGGGATAATTCCTTAATACAGCTAAGTTGCTAAACCGAAGAAAGATAGACCAAACCTGCAGATTGTAGAAAAAGTAGAGCTCATCAGCCTGAAGCTTTCTGTTTTTCTTCCATTTCAGGCAATTCATCTTATTTTGATGGATAACACATTAATGCTTATTACTAATCAAGAGTGTATTTTGTTGTAAATTTCAGTGGACCAAAACCTGTGTCTTCTGTTAGTTTTTCCGGAGACACAGAGGTAACAGAGGTCATGTGCTAAATTTCTTCAACGTTTAACCTTAGATTTTAGTAATTAAGTCCATATACTTAGTTGATTCTTCTAGACCTCATTTGTCCCAAAACAAGAGCATCTTACTTAGTCTTGGCAAACAACTATTTTATGCAAGTTTAACAAAACCCACTTACACAGGTATTTGGGTACTTTCTCTTTTGATGAAAAGCGACAGGATTTGTAAAAAAAACTTCTGTTTGTGTGTCAAACTATCCTAAATAGTGCTATGAAATAACTATGAAGGGTTATTTTGAGTAGTTTGTGATCTGGAAGGGCATGGACCAAGCAGATTTCAGATTTTTTTGTACTTGTGTGAAAGCAGCTGTTTCAAAAATGGATCTTTGCAAAACTTTGTTTTAGTATGGAGCTTTTGTATAACCTTAATTCACATTCTGAAAACCTCTCTCTTGCAATGTGAAAATACAAACTGTAAGCACCAGTGAGCACGTAACCTTGAAGGAAGCTGTTAGATAAGCAAGGAGGAAGAAGCCATGTTAGAAAGGAGAGGAATCCAGTTCTCTTTGGTGGACAGTTGGGACAGTTTCGTGGAAGATTTGGCTTGTAATGAGAGAGTTCTCTGTCCCCTTCTTCTCAGCACTAGATTTGGGACTATGGCTACAAGCTGCTTGACTTCAGAATAACCAGATAATGTGTTGACAGAAATGAGGCAACTTGATCTGCTGCCATGGTATGTGTATGTAGAAAATCACATAATCTCCAATGATTAATTTGTCAAATTTTGACAAGAAGACTGATGGGAAGAGTGTGAGCTTTTTGCTTGCGTATGAATAATCAGATGCTGAATTTGACTTTTTCCTTCCCCCCCCCAAGTTCTTAGGTTGTTTTTTTATTTTATTCCCTTTCTATCATCATGGATAAAGAATACAGTTGGACTATGCAAGCCTTAATTTATGCTTCCTGATGAGAGATGAAGGTATTAGTTGTCTGCTGCAATTAAGCTTGTGTACAGTAGATGCCAGTAGAGGTCTACTGAGTCAAAATAGAAATATGACCAGCATTTCCATAGCAACAACTTCCTCTTGGCAGTCCTATTTATAGAAGTGCTGCAGTCCCAGCCTTAGCACTGCTCTCAGAGGGGCTCTCTAGTAAGGGTTAACCTTTTTAGAAAAAACGTACACATAAAGGTACACAAAGACTGCATGGGTTTGCCTGCTTGTGTTTTATTAAACAGTGAAGTTGTTTGTGTTTATATACATTTTAAAAAAATCTTTGTTTCAAAATGGAAAGCTATTAAATCTGTAACATATTAGCAAATACTGCTCTTCCTTCTCTGTGTTTAAAAAGCAATGCAAGCTAGTGGCACGGTGCTGGGTATGTAGTGAAAATCAAAATACATCCGCTTTTTCAAGAAGCCTTTTTCTGCCTCTCTACCCATAATTCTTTCTGAAATATGCATGCCTGACAAGGCTCAAAATGGATTGTGTTTAATTACATAATTTCTGATGAAAATGTTCTTTTATTTTTTAGTTATGAAATGACTATCTGCATACTTGCTTTACATCCTTTTCTCTCAAGTTATATATAACAAAATAGAAAAATATCACATATTTCTTCAGGCTTATAGCACAGAACACTCTAGGTTCTTTAGTATATATTATTTAACAAATTTTAGAGTTATTAGTGCTTATGAGCTTTTGTATTTTATAATTCAAAATTAGAGGAATTATTTTCTTAAGTGTTTGCTGCATCTTTCAACTTAAATATTTTATTGGTAAATAAGAGACCTGCTAAATTCAGCAAGATCCTCAAGCTCTTAAAAATGGAGGAACCCTCACTAACACTTTGTATCAAATAATTGCTCACTCCTTTTGTAATAAATAATAAATAGGAAAGTTGGACTTTCACTGTTGAAATAACTGATGCAGAAAGGAAAAGATGTGCTTTATCAAGCCATCAGTTTGTAAAGCACATAAATAAGCTTTTTTTAACCTCTAGAAAAAAGATCTTTATTATGCATTTAGAAGTTATTTTTTCATGGATTACAAACAAAATAATTAGCAAAAAATGTCACAGTATGGTTTTTTTTTTTTTACTTGCAGGTGAAGGCCAGTGCTGAAAAGGAGAAATACTAATTTTAAATATTTAAAATAAGAGGATAGAAAAGAATATTTTTATTTAGCCCTTAAAGAAACAGGCAGATTGAGACTCAGCTTTATAGGCAACCAGGAAAATACTAGGTTTCAAGATTTGGAATTAAGACCTGGATTTTAGTTAGCTGTAGGTAATCTAAAATTTATTTTGCATCATGGAGCCATTTTTCAATGTCCTATCAAGGAGTACAGTCAATTGTCTTAAAAACTCCTACATGTTTTTGATTGCAAGTTATTAAAAGTTAGCCTTAATTAAACACTAGAGAAGAAATACACAATTTTGACTCAGTGTGAGGGAATTTCAGTTCTGTGTATGAAACTTAGTAGTATGGCATTAGATCCTAGGAGTAAAGTAAATACATTTCAAAAATATATAGATGTGCTGTATTTTAAAATATTTTTCTATTTTATACTACTTTAAAATTCAGGAATTTCACAGTAACTTTACTTGGGAAACATCTTAAATATTTTAAAATTATAATGTGGGCATTTTTCTGCATTCAATCAAAGCAGGACTGTACAAATCATGTCATTATTCAAACATCTAGGTTCTCTGAGGGAAGGAGGGTACCCTCTTTCTTAATCCTTCATTTTAAAGGCTTGGCTGGTAGGGTAGAATTGCTGCTTAGAAATTGAGAAATGACATTTTAGCAGAGATTATTAAAAAGAAATTGTCCATGTAGTTACATTATTTCTTGATTCTTTTTCATCAAGAAGTTGAAAGAGTCTGTGGCTGGGTTATAGCTCTGTGTGTTGTTACTTATGATTGAGAGAGATACACTGGGCATCAACTACTGGGAAATGCACACGAGATCATGGGGCCATCAGGAAAATGGTTTTGTTACCTTTTCAGGTAAGAGGACCACACTGTTAGCCCTTTTCTGTGGCTATCATCATTATGTTGTTTTTTACAAATTTATAGGAGAGTACCTTAAAAATTTTTACTGAAACATTATTTATGAAAATACTGTAACTTACACATGTAATGTTCACATTCAGAGCTGAATCTCTTGCCCACCTTTCTGGGTGTTTTAATTTTAAAATACTGCCAAGATTTAGTGGCTAGAATTTAGTGAAAATAAAATTTCTGCCTAGAGAAAATTCTTAACATTTCAGTGTTGGCTTTGGCAGCAAGGAGAAGTTGGCGCTTCGTTATCTCATGTAGAACAGAAATTTTAGAAACTGGTTAGAAACATTGAAGCAACTCTTAGATTTTTCCCAAGTAGCTAACACTTTCCTTAAATTGTAAGCCTGGCTGGTTTGAACTGGGTGTGTTTGGGAGCACTTTGGAAGAGATGGAGCTGTGCAGGCAGAGGGCACCACCACGCTGGCACTGAGCCCCTGTGCCGAGGTTGGGAGCTCCCTGGCAGGTAGCACATACACTGTGTAACCTGGGCAGTTTGGGTTTATTTTGCAATAAGTATGAACAAAGAGGGTATTTTCAACACTGCCCAGCTGCAGAAACTAATAGTAGACCTGAATGGCAACTGGCTAGTCTTAATATCTTTAAGCGTTATTTTTTTTTAAATAACTTGAAGTAAGCCATTTTTCCATAACAGAAGGGTTTCCTGGGCCCCAGAGACTGTCTATAGAGTAAAAGTTACTCTGTGAAGATTAGATGCTTCTTAATCAGGCCTGATTCTGTATGGGTCATACCTGTGCACAGAGGTGTACACACAGCTGATCTGACTTCTGCTGCGTGGGTGGTTCTGGAACATCTGATTGTTCATGGTGTGGATGGAGTAGAACCAGCTTTTGTTCCTTGGGGAGGACGTACAAGCTTAACCAAAAGCACTGCACAGCTTTAGGTCAAAGCTGTCTCAGGTTCCTTTTCCAGCTTGGAGCATAAGTAAGAGGACCTTTAGTTTGTTTGCATGTCTGTATAAGCATTTAATTGCATTTAAACATTTACAAACTGTTCTAAGGAAAAGCAGTGCTGGCGAGTCAGTGGAAATCTTAAGACAGGCAGAGCCACAGAACTTGGCCTTTGACAGAACATCATGCATTGCTGATTACTGAGCTTTTGGGCTGTAAACTACTCTGTCAGAGCCTAGGGACTCTGTGCTTCATATGTAACACATAAAATCCTTGATGTGGGTAAGTTAATGTTGCATTGATTTGGAGACTAGTATGTCAGTAAAATGAAAGATTAGATAAAAGGAAATAGGAGATTCAGCCTTTGAAAATCATGGAATTCATATGGAAACATTGAAGTCCATGTGGGATGTGGGCTTCACAGAAAGTCAGTGTGGTAGTTATTTCTTATTATCATTCCACAATGCCAATCAATGTCAGAAATTTCTGAGATTAGGAAATTTTATTACTGTCTGTGTATAAATATGACAGTATTTTCTTTTCCATTTTTTTGCATGTGGAGAAGAGCTTCTATAGCAGGGTTCACTGGCAGTACTTTATAAAATTCTCACAAATCCGGGTTTTCTCTTAAGATGTCTTTTAATAATCCCTTTTTGATAACCTGTTTTCACTTCACCCAGTTCACTTCTGTGGTCTCAGAGGGTTGATATTTCTGCTTTTGGTTTTTGGCACCTAATTCAAGTGTCCAGGTTGGTCACTTGGCTGCATTCAGAGCTCTGAATTTTGGTGGGCAGAGTTGCTCTCTAGCAGTTCCCTCATCTGTCCTTTAAGTCTAGAGGGTTGGCAGACTAACTTACATAATGTAATGTGAATTTTGCTAATTACCCTCTTTGAGATCTGGGAAATAAAATGGTTTTGTTGAAGACTTGTGTGAAAGATAAGGTGATGGTCGTGTAAAAGGCTTAGAACCATGGGAGAGGAGAGGGACAAGACAAGCATACCATCATACCAGGTAGCTTTGTTTACAGGAGAAAACAGCCAAGGTCAGAGAAAAATAGTAGTCTCTTGGAAGGATTCCCTGGATGCCCAGAGACTTGCAGTGAGCTACAGGGAGCACGGCTGAACAATTCCAGAGGGGCTCTTCTAGCCCCAAGCAGATCACCAGATGGGAAATAATCACACTGTTGTTGTCTATTTCTTTTATTGCTGTATGGAAGGTGGCACAGCATTACTCTATCATAAAGTGCTTGGTTATATATGGCACATAATATATCCTCTATATCCTCTCTACCTATTTGTGACCCCTTATAAGGCAAACAGATCCCCGTGGTCTTTGCTAGCTCTTCTTTCTGTGAGCAGAGCCTTGAACCAACAGGGTGTCAAGGAAGTCAGTGGTGATCCTGTGACGAAGCAGGTAAAAGGCTGGAAGGCGTAAGGTGGAAAAGGGCCTGTAATGGGATTTGGGGGAGGTTGTAGCACCAGACCCTTACCAGGGAGAGCAGCCAGGTCGCCAACAAGATAGCAAGTGCTCATCCTAATTTGGAGACCAGTATGTAAAATGTAAGCATTTAGACATTTGGTTTCAATTTCTGAAAGGTGTTGGGAAATGAAATTACGTTTCCAGAGTATATCTGGAGCCTGGCAGCAAAGGGCATTTCTGTGCTTTGCGTGGAGTCTAGAATTTTAAACTGTTGTGTTGATTGATTCCAACAACTCTGGAAGTGCCTGTTAGGACAAATGTAGCCAAATCCAGAAAGTCTTTCCCTCTCATTTTTATTGTTTTATCATTACCATAGGCAGTTTGTCATCATGGGGTTTTTTTTTTGTGGAGCACAGAGCTGTTATGAAATAGTTATGCAATGTCCAAGGATGGTTTCTGCTGACATTTGAAAACTATTCAGTGAGAAGTATGGTGGTAAAAAATGAGAGGTATGTCTTTAACACGTGTTGACTATAAGACAGGAGACAGATTGTGGAAAAGTTATTTCAATCTTTCTTAAGAATAGCCTACATTTTTGAAGAAGCCACATCTTATATGTGCAGAGGATATACTGAGAAACCTGCCTAATGTATGTGGTTTTGTTATCGCAAAAAAATATATATATAAAGAATTACCCGTTGTAAGCATGCAAAATTACATAATTTGCAAAGTAATATAACTTAGTGTTAAATAGAGCTTTCAATTTATTTTCCCTGTGTTTTGCGCCATTAGAAATGGTGCTTTCTAAACTTAGTCTACAGTTAAAAATACTTGAATTTCTTGTGAATGAAGAAAAATTTCTTACGCAATTCCAGGAGACTTGCATGCAAAGCTTTTACATAAGCCATGTCAGAAGCTGGTGACCGTGACTTTGTTACTCTCCTTCCAGCTGTCTTTGGGGCCGGGAGAGCAAGCGACTGAGCTGCTAGATAAGGATCTGCCAACGCTGGTCGTTCTGGTACTTTATTCCTGGAAAAGCTAAATGCGTTTGGTTCATTCTTGGAGTTAAGCAGAACCCAGTTTGGATAAGTATAATGCAGCCATGTCTACATGTATGTTACAATTCAACTTCTTCAGTTTGATTTTTCTCAAAGGAGGAAAATAACACTCCCCCTCCCCAATAATAAAACAGTAGTTCCTTCAGTGGTTTTAGCAAATTACCTCCTTGTTTAGAAAGTTGTTCCGTTGAAAGCAGGAGATTACTAATGATTAGATTACAGCTGGCTGTGTTTGCTGTGGTGATGGTAGTACTCCATCTTGGTAACGGGGCAAGAACTGCAGAATAGTCACTTTTCTTTTTTTCACGCATGGTTGTGGTAAATTTAAAAAAAAAAATCTGCCTTCTGATCTTTACTTCTGAACAAGTTGTTTATAGTATTTTAACATAAAATGTATATTTAAATATAAAATATGTGCCGTATTAAAAAGCTGTGAAAACACATGCTAGAGCAATTATTGCTTTTTTTTTTAAATAAAAACACTTTTCGATTGACATGAAAAGAGACGTTTAGACGTGTAAACCAGTACGTTATAGAGCTTTTCTTAACAGGAAGTAGAAGAGAGCAGTGGTTAGAAAACACTGCACACAGGAAGCTCGACACATGCAGAGCTCTGAGTGGCTCTGGGCCGTCCAGCGCCCTTTAGATTTTTTTTTTTTCCACTTTTGCTTTTGTGAGAGTCGGCGGTGGCGTGGATAGATGGCAGCTCAGAAGGAGGTACCTTGTAACCAGTGCACAGGGTCGGCCACCGCGCTGCAGAGGCTGGAAGGGTTTGCCAATCGCCTCTTCCATAGGCACTCCAAGAGCGGGGCCCATGAACAGAGAGTGGCTCTGGAGCACGAGAGCCAACCGTGCTCTGAGCTCACCCTCCTATGGGACAAATCAAGTGAGTAGGGGGTTTGTTTGTTGTATTGATGCTCGCTCTTCAGTTTCCCTAGCGAGTAAAGAACTTGCATCTTTGTGATCGAATACAGGTACTGATCCGTGATGTGTGCCGGGGGTAATTTTACAATTCATTACCTGAAGTTATTAATTTGGAGAAGAGCGTATTGCATCAGGCAGGGGGAGGTGGGCGGCTGGTTCCTGGGCTGGTGACCGGCCAGAGAATTTATCCCTTGACCCTTCTTTTCTCTTAAAGCACAGTTGTTATGTTTTGGCAAGCCCTCACCCCAATTTTTACTTCTAAATTACTTCCTTTATTTTCAAATTAAATCAGCTAGTTCAGCAGAAATAGAAAACTCATTAAAATTGTAACGTTTAAACTTTGGAATAGGCGGGCTTTGCTGCACCGATTAAACTTATAATTGTAGGGCTTTTTATCATTCATCATTTTATTTCAAGGGATATATACATCAGAATGCTCTATACATGGTAAACAGTATAAAATTGGTTTTAACTATTACGCATTAATTTAGTGTGGGAATGCTAACTATCATTAGCTTCAATTTCTTAATCAGTGAACAGTTTACAGTATTGTATGAATTAAAACTTTTCATTATTGCGTTTTGGGTAATAAGTGAGAGATTTCAAAAAATATCACAGTCTAAATTGACATTTCATTTGGATTTTTTTCTTTTATAAGTCATGCATTATTTTGCAAAGCAATTATTGTCTCTGTGGTTAGATACTCATTTAAAAATGTTACAATATGGTAATTGATGATAATTTTGTTCCACATTTAAGATTCATTGATAGATTTGAGATAGCACAATTATTTCAGTTGAATAATAGGCCTTATTGGAAATGCTTAGCATCGTAGTGTTACCATGAAGAAAATCAGTGTTTATACATCTCCCTGCTTGCAATTTAAAATATTATATGAGTAGGGAATGAATCTTTTCTCAGAGGATAAGCAGTAAACATGGGTGGTGGGGAGAAAAAAAGGTGTTAATGCACTGACCTAAAATAGATTCAATCTAGGTCTCCCAAATGAGATGGGAAAGGATCGACTAGTTCTGTTGGTAAGATAAATGATGAAAGTGCATAAATTCTGAGGTTCCACTTCTCCAAAATATTTTCAGCTTGGTAAAAATAGACACATACTTGTGTTTATGTAGAAGCTCTTTTTTATGTAAATAGCTATTTGAAAAAAATAACACTGGAGCATTTTTGTTTATATAACATGAAGAAAAAGATGGTATTGACCTATTGACACTTACAAATTGTGACCTGTTTGTGTACAAGTCTCTACTATTTTTTCCCCCCTCTATTTAAGGCAGGCTTCCTCGTATGACATGCCTGATGAGGAAATGGACTGTCGTGTCTCTTGATGATAAACATGGTGAAAATGGCTGTTCCGCGAATGCTATTTTAAGTCATAATTAAGCACAGTGGTTGCATGCAATTTGTGTGAGCCAAAGTTACAGAGCTGGTAGCTGAATGGTGGTTGGTAATGTAGCTTTGGTTTTGGGGTGAAATTCTGAATCTCTATCCTAAACCTTTAGTCTCAATTTGTAGCTTGTTTTTAAAAAATAATAAATAAAAATACTGTAGATGCACATGGACTAAGTCTACGTTTCAAGAGTCTGGTTTCACTACCAGTGTAGCTGAAGGAGTGATAGGTAAGGGGTGCAGTGGAAGGAGTATTTCTGTCTACTACTGACTCCTAATTATATCTTAAGAAAAATACATAATTGTGAAAATTCTTTGTGAGAAATGAAAGAGAAACAGTATTGTTTTATCACTTTGGGTTTGTTGTGTTTCCTGGGGCTGGGGAGGGGTTGGTTTGATTTGGGGGTTTTGGGTTGGTTTTTTTTTTTTTTTTACCTGAGGGCCACTCAATTCAGGTTGTAGATTGATTTCACAGAAAGCTTAAGGAATAAGCAGTGTTTTAGAAACATAGTGGTGTTTATCCTGTAAGGATATTTGAATATTCTCAACTGTTCTGCCCATATCACTGCAACTTACGAAATGTTGGTGTAAGGTTTTAGGTGAAGCTCCGTAGCAGACAGGGTGAATTACTCTTGAAGTTCAAGGCAAAAGCACTCTTTTTAAATCCTGAAAAAAGTTCACAAAGTGACTTCTCAGAATTTTTTTGGTATAGGTCTGTGATAGAATTCATTTGAAATGAAAGTTAATATATCTATACCTTCTCCTGTAATGAAATACTGCAAGAGGTCTATTTCTATGTATGGCCTTTCACAAGCAGTTACTGCTGTAGCCAGGGCTTTGCTGGAGGGGAAGGAGCTGGTGCTTGTTGGGTGGACGTTTTGTGATGTCAGTCACGTCTTGTGGTGTGGGTGTGAGGAATTTGCCATGTGTTCTATGGCTGTAGGGTTTTTCAGTGGTTAATTTTGAATTTTAACATCTTTGTTTCATTTTTTTGATATGTAAAGCATACAGTTCTTCTAATGTGCCATGGATTCTTGGTTGATGCATGAAACGAATGTGATTTGTAAAATCCTCAGGATCTAGTAGGGCAGAGGTGGCTCAGGACACCATGAGCCTTGGAATCTGTTTTAAAAAGCTGCCTGAGTGCACGTGTGGTTGTACAGCCTGAACTGGTAACCAGGTCAGTTGTGCTGCACAGCCAGAGGATGAAAGGGATGTGATGGTAGTTATCAGAACGATGCATTTCATTCTTGGTTTAGATGTCTTGACTGTGACCGCTTGCAACTGTATGGAACCTAGGTTTTGATTTTTGTTTTGTTTTTGTAGTTGCTTGTTGCTCTTTGAAAGATTGAAATGGGAAGGGAAAGGTGAATGAGGCTGCTTGGATTTGAATGTAAAGGCAGTAAGATCAGTGTGAACCTTTTATTCTTGAACCGATAGAAATATTTTCCAAATCTGTGCATAATAAGAGAACACATTAACACCTTGCTTAACTGAAATGGTCAGGAGAGTCACCACTATTGCATGTGTGGTCTTCATAGTCTCTAAATTGGAAACGGATGGGTGATTAATAGTCAAAGGAATATTATTTGGTCTCTAACTGATTCAAAATAGTATCAGTATACTTTCAAATACCATGGAACGTCTTACAGAGATTTAGCTGAATAATCACTATATATATATGTATAGAGAAAAATTAATCTGAAATATGAAATAATGCACAGAGTACATTGTGTGAATTGATTAAAGCTTTAGAATAACTACTAGTTGGGTACAAGTCAACAGATAATTCTGGTCTAAGGTTGCCATGGAAACAACCAGTGCTTGATATAATTGAGAACATCTTAAAACCTCCTGGTGTTTGCATGCTTTTTTTCCCCCCTGCCATTTTGAGTTGCTTTAGACATGAATAGGTAGCATTGGTCAGAACAGAAGTAGTTAATGAGAAAAACCAAATATCGTGTCCTGAATATTGATTTTGGTTTACTACTGGTATCTTGTGCTTCATAGTTTTTTTGCATCACAAGGAGCTCGTAAGGAAGAGCAGCTCCCTGGATTCTGTGTGCTCTCTCTTTTCAGTTAGTGTATAAGTGTGTTTAGAGACTGAAGCACTGATTTTGCAGAGATTAACATACTTCATCAACTGTTGGATTAATATTAGGAGCAATATGTTTCTGAAAACTAGCTTTTCAGCATGAATGGTAAGTCTTTTCTATTACCTTTGACACCGCTTTTTTTGTTCTGTCTTCACAATCAGGATAAATCTACCAGGTTTCTCTTTCTTGCCTGCATAGCTGCATCGTCTACTGAGCTCTTTGTTTTTGTAATCGACTCATTGTGGGTTTCTATTAAGAATTTCTATTCTTAAAGATCTGCAGTTTTTATTAACTGTTTTGCTCTGCATTATTGGTATTTCGTATTTGAAATTCTATCAGTATTCTATCCTATCAGTAAATACAGAATCTGATTTGGAAAATTTTATAATTGAATGGTGTGTATGTCAGTTCATTTAATTTTCTGTGGAGCTCATAATGAATTATTTTATCTGAATTGATACAAATAGGGACACCTTCTGAAATTAATGTAATTATCACCTAAAAATTCTGAACTGGCTTTTGTTGCTTTTCATCTGAACCGGCTTATTCTTTTATGTTTTTTATTCTTTCTAAATGATGGGGTAGCAGAATAGTTGAGGTCATTCATGGAAGTAAGGGAGGGGAGTCTCATTTGAAATGAGATGTTATAATAGATCTAGTAAACTTATTAGGCAGGTATTTGCTTTCCAAAACCACTGTGCCTACTAACTATAATGTACTTTGAATTTAATTGAATTATTAAGTACTTTATTCTGACTTGGAATAATATCGAAAGTTGTATCTAATCATATAAATTACGTACATTTTTTTTTCCTTAGAAACAGATATCCTTTGAAAATTGTATGCAAAAAGCCCGAATATATTCATTTTTGAAATGATTCCTTTTTGTTTCAAGCAGATAGACTAGAGCTTTGGAAAAACATTTAGGAGGGTTAGAGATGGCATCCAGGATTTTTGTGTGCATGGTTTTGCTTTATCGGGCAAATTTAAAGGACCATTTTTACAAAGGTTTCACTTTTGTACATGGCATGAGATAAGGAGTGGGAGGAGTCATCCCACTGCCTTATCTAATATCAGCTTATATATACTTATCTCATATGAATACATTGAGGTCATCTTCCCTGAAATGAAGAGTGTAGATGTCGATTCCTCAGTATACAAAGTGCAGCAACATACCAGTGTCAAAATGGTTACAGATATAGGACGAGGTTTCAGAACTTTGTACGTACATTCTGGAGATGTATGGTGCAGCATCGTGGCTGTTCAGGTGAACCTAAAGGCAGGCTGTCCCTGCAGGAGGTGGCCCAGCCTCCCCCGTGTGCTCCCCGCTGCCCGGTGGGAGCCAGGGTGGCCTCGCAGGCCGGTGGCCGGCCTGTGCCACGGGGACGTGGTGCCAGCCCGAGCTCCCCACCGACACCAGCCCTGCTCAGCCTCTCTGCAACGTGAGGGGGATCTCCAGCCTCGCCGCGCTTCCTCGGCCACCTATGGAGAGGTCTCTCCTTGGGTCAGAGAGGCTCTGCTTTGCACCAGTTACCAGCCTGGGTTTGCCTGCACCGTTTTCTCTGTTCCTCTTACAGTTAGGTTGTAGCTTCCACAGGAATTAAGGTTTGTGGAAATCAGCTCTATGAATTTTGAATTTTGCTGTTTGGGTGGGGTTGGGTTTTTTTGCTATTCTCTTATGATTGAGTCATTTTAAGGGAATAAATTCCTTACAAACGAGGCAAAAAAGAGGTTACAGGTGTTCTGTTTTGTTGGTTGTTTTGTGTTTTTGGGAGGGGTGATGGTGGTTGTTTTGTTTTCTTTTTCCCTGGGGCTTTATGCTGCAATTTGCATCTGTAGATTTCATTCATCTTGACATCCAGGCTCCCAGTTCCATTAAAAATAGAAATAAATAGCTGCAACTTTTATCAAGTGTCAGTTCCCAGTCAAAAGGATCTATAAATCGGAAGTCTAATTTTGACAAGGGAAAGGTGACTATTTCCTCCTCCGTCAAGCGACGGTTAGATTAAGTCTTCGCTGTAAACATTTTCCCCATTTAAACTACTTGTGCTTCTCAGTGTCCCTTTGTGGCTGTCTTCACTGCAGCAGTGTTACATTGCACCCTGTCAGTGGGTAGAATCAGATTCTCTCCTTGTGAAAGATTATGAAGATGCAAGTGAAGCCTTGATGAAAAAGTGATAATATTTTCCTCAATTGCAAGTATAAGAAATACAAGTGGATTCTGCTTTTTTTTTTTTTTTTCTGACCCCAGGAGAGCTCCAGATATATGACTTTTTTTTTCTGGAAAGACTTCAAAGAAGGAAAAACTGTTTTTCTTTTTTTTTTTTTTTTTGGTTTAGGGTTTTTGTTTTGAATAGCAGAACATTCTTGAGCAGATAAGACTGGAAGGCCAAGTAACTTCAATAGCTCCAGCTCCCTGTTCTGAAAGGTGTTACTCTGCTAGATCTTCTGTTTCACTTGGAATAGGCTTGATACTCCCAGGTATCACTAAGTACATGATTGGGCTAGTACTTGGAAATACTGCAAATAGAGGTAATTGCTGATACAGAAATTTACACATGTAAGATGGTAGTTACCAAATGTATGTGGAGTCGGATGGAACAGTACGAGGAAAGAGCATGAGCGATGCTGATGGACTGTGCTGAATTATTGTCCAGCTCTGTGTGCACTGGAGAAAAGGATTGTTTCAGGAGTGAGGGTGAAGGGAGGTAGTGGAAACATTTAGTTGTGTGCATAGGGAACATCTTTTAAGGGCAAGGGATAACAAATAGTAATTAATTATTGCCATTGCTGAAATGACTATAGAAAATGGAAGGATGCCATGGAATTTCCAGGTGCTAGACTTACACATCTTCGTATATGTGTCTCATGGGACTAATAGTTTCTTCCTTTAAAAAATCTCCCACGTTACCCATTACCCTCTGACAACAAAGATAATTTCTTAGGTGTTAACCTGGGTTCGTTTTGTTCTGATTCTTGTACAAAATATTTGGAAAAAAAAGAAAAGACAAAAGAAGAGTTGTGGCATTGACGTAGTTCTTAAAATGCATCTGTACAGTGAACAGTCCCTCAGGGTACTTGGTTTGGGGCATGAGCAAAGCATCAGTTTAATGAAATTGAGTTGTTTTCCAAAGGAAAGGGTATTTGCTATGTTGTAATCTTGTATCTCTTGAACTATGACTTACTTTAGTCCCTGTTGTTACATTTACTACATATATTTTGTTACTAGACAAATTTTCTTCCTTCCTTGGCTTTCAGTTTGCATCTCAAATTGTTTACATAATTATTTGGTTGCTGGTTCCTCTAAGAATTGCTGCTGGTACTGCTGTTGCAAGCCAAAGTTGACAACAGGAGTTTCCCAGCTTTAGGTATTGAGGTTCTTATGGGCAGTTTTGTAACTTGAAAGATGTTTTTGGTGTCTTCCTTTATTCTAGTTCCTGACGGATACTCCTGCCCATTAAGAATTCATGTGGTTTAGGTTTTTTCATTTAAATTCTTTTTGCAGGATTTGCAACTCAATTCTGTGCAAGTTTTATGTCTGCTTTTTATCAAAATAAACACTGACTTTAGGCAGTTTCTCCCTTAGGTCCTATTCTTGATCAAGATGGATAGTAAATGCTCTTACCTACTTTTTGCCTGCCCTAATCCTGAGGCAACCAAAAAACTTGTTGTTCACTCAATGTGTTGAATTGTGAAATGTGTTTATTTACATAAGACTTCCTTATTCAGGAAGTCAGTCTCTCTGCTATTTAAGGTTATAAATGAACTTCTCCTGCTTGGCTAGTTACTTCAGGCAACCCTTTCCTGTAAATATTGAAAGCATGCTCTGCAGGAGATATGTCAGAATAGCAACGTGTCAGAATCTCAAATCTTGCAAAGAGATGAAGAGCTGTTTTGCTGATGTACCCTGACAGCTGTGAAGATGTGTCTTGCTGATCCCAGCACACATGTATGAGAATTTGTGTGGTTTTGTTAATGCGAGGGCTGGGTCAAAGTAGCTTTGTGGGAAGCTGACATAGACATGAGCGCAGTTAAACCAAGTACCTGCTGGTATTTTGGTGCCTTGTGTGAGTTATTTGAAAAAAGGAAAAGCAACGTGAGAGTTGCTCTTTTCAAGCAACCTGTGAAATGCATCCATAGAGTGACCAGCCCCTGCAGTTTAGTTTGGAGCATAAGGAAAAACTGAGTTTAGTAAAACTTGGGTTATTTCTCAAGATAAAGGGTCTTATTTGTGCATGAGTGTATCTAGGATTATGAGAGGCGTTGCCTGCCTGCAGAAATTTTTTTAGTCAAAATGCAGATCAAATTAACTACCTGTAGATTTTTGCTTACTGTTTCTAATAATCTAACCATAAAATGTACTGTCAGTGATAGCTGCCCAGTAACACGTTATCCTCTGTAGTCACTGAAGTTTTACAAAGAGAGAAGGTGGGGCAGTAACATGGGTAGGAAAGTTGGTGCTGGCCAGTTAGCCCGTGTCTTACAGCACAGGGGGTGGGCAGCTTAACTGGAGGGAAACTGCAGCAGATGCCGTCAACGTTTTGCTCGGTGTGTGGTTTTGACTGTAAGAGGAAAATCTGATTATTTTGTATATCTGTGTTTAACTACTAGAACTTGAGAACCTTTACTCAAGAATGTGATACATTTACAAGATATTTTATAGTAGTCCCCTAGAAAATGTTGTTCTTGGAATTCATTCTTAAAATGTATTTTTTTTTTTTTCCTTCACATGGTAACCATGGAAATATGTGCACTGCAGAAAGAGAAGTGTTTGGATTTTCACAATTTTTGCATAGTTTTCCATTTTCTTTGTAAAGTAATACCCATTATATTTCACACAGGAAGGCGGTCTTTTACAGGATAGTCCTGTAGTAGTTGCAACATTTTAGATCACTTGCTGGATAAAGTTCAGTTCCAACTATAGAGGGTGATACTGCACAGATGAAGCTCAATTCCAAATTGCTCACAAAGCACAACGTTGTATGATAATTGAGGATTTTACATGTTAACACTTCCTCACGTAACCTTTTATGTGTGAACTAATTTAATATGTAGGGAGTGTTAAGAACTGCATTTGGACGTAATTGTATTAAACTTCTAAGTATTAATTTAAAATTTTAAGTTAATAGAGTTAACTTATCTAATAGAATAATTGAACATTAGTAACTTAAAATTAGAATTATTGCTCAGAAGCCTTTTCAGTAGTCCAATGCTGTACTTTCATGATCACGTTACACTAGCAGAAACCAGTATTCCTTCAGAAAAGGAGCAGTTCTGTCTGCTCCACATATTTGCCTGTTTCTACCCCACTTATCCCCTCCCTCACCCCAGGAGGAGCATTTACATGTTGAAACGAATGGGGAGCTGCTTCGGATTAAAATGAGCTTTCTTTGTTCTCCCCTGCCTTCTGTCCATTACTTTTTAATCTGGCCTCGTTCCCTGACCTGGTTTGGCAGCCAGCCACAGGGATGCTTTTGCTCTTTCAAGGAAGGTCATGATAGAGAGGCAGGAACAAGTGACTGTGGAAGAACAGGACTGGGGTGGTTTTTTATTTATACCAGCCCAGACTGAACACTGAACTGCAGCCTGACAAACCGATTTTTAAGCCTCAAAGCATGTGGATTGTTGCAAGAGAGGAAGCAGATTTACGAATGTGTCGTCTCCGGCAGTCTGGAATAATTCCCTTCAGTGAACACTTCAAGGGCAGGAAGAAGGTATGAGAGAGACCCCTTTCCTTAGGGCAAAGCTTAATTTTAACATATTGCAGAACTAACTGGATGCCAGTTCTCACTTGTCATTTTAGAGAACTGAAACAAAAAATCAAAAGGTTGCTAATAATTCTTTATTTAGGAAGGAAAGCTTTGGCAAGAAATAGAGGTGCCACCTAGAAGGACATGGGATGGAACAGCTCTCACCCATCAGGAATCTGCAAGAGACTTTAGGTCATGTCCCATGCTTGTATTTTAAATAAGGTATTCTGCTTGTCTGTGTTGAGAAGTCCTGCCTATAATCAATAATTTAGGATTTGAATAATAAATCCCAGCTCGGTTCATAGGTTTTGATTATTTGTTTTGGGGTTTTTGGCAGAGAGGCACTTTCGGTATAACTGGGAAATGTAGCATTTATCTGTGTGTGTCTTGAGGGAGGAGTCACTGTTTTTTAATGAATTGTATTCATTTATAAATTTTAATGAGCATTTGGTCTGGATTTTCTTTTAGATTAAGAAAGCAGGTTTTTTTATCTCATCCATTTTTCTTTTTGTGGAAAATGATTGAATTGGGACACATATGTATGTAGAACTCTCAGCAGAGCTAGTACAAGACTTGATTGTGTTTGTGACTGAATAAATTTACTGATTTGCGTTATACATTTGGGGTTTTTTTTAACCAAAATTTCAGGGATTCACATTTTAAGCGACTCAGTGTTAGTTTGGTTTGGTTCTGTCTCCTTGGAATGGTCTCTGTTATGTTGTACTTTTGGCATTAGCAGTGTCCGCTGCCTCTGTTTGGACCAGTACTTTATAATTTAAGAAAAAGAATAAGGGGGAGAGATTGAAAATTGGATTTGGAAATAAAATAGGTTTTATTATCTCTAATAAAAATAGAAGAAGAAGAAAGCTAGTCTGACTGTGGCAGTTGTGTGCAGCAGAATATCTACTGCTAAAAACCCAGCTCATGTTTTGGTTGTCTAAATCTGTCACATCTCTTATGCAGGCTGTTGCTGTCTAGCCAGCCAAGTGAAGAGGTGAAAATTAAGTAAGACTTCATCTTTGTTTAATTTATAGCTTAAAGTTATAGCCTGTAGCACTGAAAACTAAGGGGGTGGGGGGGGAAGGAAAAAAGAAAACTTGCGCTCTTTATAGAGCTCTTAACTGTTGTAAATTTGGTTTTATAAGTCTGAGAAAATACTGTCTAGCTCAAGACTTGAAAATCAAGGACAGAATTAAAATAAGATTTTGACTGTGTTCCAAATTTGGAGTTGTAATGGACAAGAACAATTTGTATTTTACAATTGCTGCATTAATTCCTGAATGTCCTCCCGCAAAAATCAGGTTCTGGTGCTCTCTTCTAGTCTGTAGGCACTGCAGCTGTAATCGCTCCTAATTTACTGTTTATCCTGTTCCTCTCCCTTTTTCTCTGTTTTTTTCATGCCTTTCCCTTCTCCACTTCTTCCCAGTCCTTCTCAGTATTCCACAGAAGTATTTACAGTGTGCAGTTAAACTGATTAATAGCACTTCCATTTTAACAGCAAACTTGTATGCAGTTAATAATTCTTACATGATCTTTTATTTACTAAGAAGTTACAGGTTTTTATTCCAGCAAATGACTTTTTTCATAACTGCTCTGTGTGTTTTGGGGTTGGTTTTTTTTTATTCTTATTCATTGCAGCTGGGTAAGTTAGTTTACTCTGCATTCCCAGTTTTTAACATAATTAACATTTAAGCAGAAATATAAGATCAAAACCTTGCTCTCAAGGTAAAAAAACAGGATAAATGAGGTATTAAGTCGATGGCAGAGTTTATTAATCCAGCCTTTGTGACTTTGCTTCTCTTAGAGTGGAAACAGGACAAAATCTCACTGGTCAGTCTTTCACAAGAGAGCCAGTAAGTGTGTCTCACCGCAAGGGTAAGACAAGATTGATATGCTCTCTGCCAGGTTTATATCACATTGGACTTTCCCCACACACACACTGTTTTCATGTTGTGAGAACCAAAGCATTTTGTTCTTGTTGACGGTCTGTTTCAATGATACCGTTTTGGTTTGTGTTTTGAAGAGTTTCCCAGCTATTAAAATGGTAACTGGTGCTCACACTACTTCCTTTGAGTGTATTAATGCTTAGTTGTGTTTATTTTCAAAGACTCGCCAGGGTAGAAGAATCTTGCAGTAAGTCCTGTGATGCTTTTCCTGATAATCAAAAGAGAAATGTAAAGATATTCGAGACAAGCAGGTTAATGGTGTAAGAGTGGCACTTACAACTTGAATCGTATGCCTCTCACTTGCTTCTGGTACCATAACCACAGGATTCACTGAGACATCTATATACATCTTGATAATGTTTAAGGCTGTAAATATTGTTTTTATAAAAATGAAATATACACATACATTTACCAGAATCTCTTCATACATATTTATTTTTCTGTTAGATGAAATTTGGAGATTTAATTAAATAGCCCATTTAATTCCAGACTTCAAGTGATTATATTACAGTTTTGGAACAGAAATTGAATTGTATTTTGATAAAGGGCATTTTAAATACCAAGCAGAGATTGGCATTTAGCACAGCAGATGGGGGTTTGTAGTGGTGCCCAATGTTTAGTCTTAATCAGTTTAGTTCTTGCTTTCTTGCCATGAATTCTATCCAAATACTTTTTTTTTTTTTTTTTTTTTTCCTGCCAGGGTAGAAGAATCTTGCAGTAAGTCCTGTGATGCTTTTCCTGATAATCAAAAGAGAAATGTAAAGATATTCGAGACAAGCAGGTTAATGGTGTAAGAGTGGCACTTACAACTTGAATCGTATGCCTCTCACTTGCTTCTGGTACCATAACCACAGGATTCACTGAGACATCTATATACATCTTGATAATGTTTAAGGCTGTAAATATTGTTTTTATAAAAATGAAATATACACATACATTTACCAGAATCTCTTCATACATATTTATTTTTCTGTTAGATGAAATTTGGAGATTTAATTAAATAGCCCATTTAATTCCAGACTTCAAGTGATTATATTACAGTTTTGGAACAGAAATTGAATTGTATTTTGATAAAGGGCATTTTAAATACCAAGCAGAGATTGGCATTTAGCACAGCAGATGGGGGTTTGTAGTGGTGCCCAATGTTTAGTCTTAATCAGTTTAGTTCTTGCTTTCTTGCCATGAATTCTATCCAAATACTTTTTTTTTTTTTTTTTTTTTTTTTTTTTTTCCCCCAAAAAAATTAAATTCTGGTTTGATGGCTCTTGCTGGAGATGTGCTTGAGAATAACAAATACAGTGCATGTGGGAGGTGGGAGAGAAGCAAAGTAATTCATGGTAACTCTTGAGACTGCTCCATCTGTGACCCCTTTCCCTCTGCTGCTGTTGCACCCCTGCAATTGAGACGTCCTGAACCTTTTACTTTTTTTTCTGGAGCTTTTGTCTGTATCACTCACTCTTAAACTGTGTTTTAGGCCAGAGTACTTTTTATGGTACTCTTTTATATACCATTTGTTAACAATTTTTTTTTATAAGCTTGATAACTTTTCATACAAAAGTTAATCAATAGAACAAATTAAAATATTGTGGATTTTGTGCATATACTGTTAGATAACAGATCTCTGGCTGGTTGGGGGCGGTTCTCAGGGTCTTCTGGGGTTTGTGTGTGGTAGGGCTTTTTCGCGTTTGGGGATTGTCTGGTTGTTTTTTCTCATACCTCCCTGTATGCCAGGATTACCTACTGGATCTTGTGTTGATTACTCTGGATCTTGTGTTCCACTTCCCCTAAAGATCTCTTCTGGCAGGCTTTCCTGCTCACCGCTGTGCTGCCGTGGGTCAGGGTACAGCTCTCGGCAGCCTGGTCTGATGCCACTGATGATACGCAAGGGGGTAGCTTCTGTCTTGTCCAGCTCTGTGTGCACCTCTAGCCTTTCTTCTGACCAGGCTTTGAACTGAAGCTGGGAGAAGTTATAAACCGGCTTGAAGTCTTTCAGTTGTGACTCCTTGGCCGTTACCCCATTTCTTACTACCTTTTTCTGAAGCTCCCCAGAATTCTTACTGTATGCTTTGGGTGTTTGCATTGCGTAAAACTTACTTCTTCTGACAACCATTGCTCTTGGTGGTCACCAAGGGCTAGGTTTGCACTGTGTGTTTGTGCTTACCTAATCTCTGGGCTACTTTTGCATCCTCTCCAGTTCCTGCTGGTGCTCTTATTGGCATGTCCAGTTGTTTTGACCACTGCTGTGGCCCTCATGGTGCCTGTGCTGTTGCTCCTGCCTTGCCCTCTCCTTCCAGCACCTTCCTTTCTTGAGTAACAGCTTTTCCTTCTTTAGTTTCAGCTTCCTTCGCTCCAGCTTCTGCTGTACTAGTGGAACCAGTCTGAATAGGGTCTGTTTTCTGGTCTTTGCATACTCTCCTTGCGTCCTCACCTTCGCTTCGCTCAGCCATATATGAGCGATCCTTGCTCTTCAGTGCCTATGGGAACCTATGTATCAACACCTTGTTCTTGGGTTCTGTTTTTTGACAGTCTTCCAAATTAAATCATACTTGTATGATGACCATACAGGATTGTGGTACGCGTTCCAGTTTGCATACAGTCACTTCAGCTGCGCCCGTTAGACTTCTAAGGGATTTTGTTGCTATTGTTGGGTAACGGGATTGAGATTTGATTGTGAATTTTTTTTTGAGACTGCTTGCCATTTCTGTGCTATCCACCACATGCCATGCAATTCACACATGCTGTCTTTTGGAACAAAGTGCTAAGGAGTGGGAAGATCACCCGATTACAGGTTTTATTGTGATCCAGCATGCTGCGATGAAGATAGATACACTTTTGTTAGCAACAGTTCCTTGGATGTGTGTGTCTTGGAATAGATTAACTATTAAAGATGCCAACTTGATCTCCTGAAGTTTTGTAAGCTGTGCTTATTTCTGTGGTGCATCATCTTTTTTTCGTACTGAATTTAGCTGCCTCTGTGTTTTTTTTCTCCTTTCTTTGCTCAAACATTCTGTGATTTAGCATGAGTCATTCTGTCTGTGTGGGAAAGGGCTGGTTTATTACAGGGTCCGTTCTTGAGTGGGGAGGGGAAAGGGTGGAATGTATTTGTGTTTTCTGTGTTTGTTGTGGAAATGCATAAAACTTTTTTTTTTTCTTCTCTTTCTTTCCTCTCTTCATCATCTCATCTGTGTGGGTGAATGTTCCTGCAAACCCTTGGGGAACCTATAGAGACTTTTGGTATGCTCATTCCTTCACTAGTGCCCAAAGTCACGGATGCTAGGAACAGCTTAAAGACTAGAAAAGCAAACTGGAGTCACATTGTAACAATGTAAAGTGGCTAAAAATGTGCACTTGCGGAAAACTTCTAAGTCATCATCCAACAAACCTATTTGTTTGCATCATCACAATAATACCAATGACAACTACCATCCAGTTGGTGTAAATTTTGATTCTGCATTTGAAAAGTAGAAATGAAATGTGTTCTCCTGTAGCAAGAGCTGATGTTTTTTGATCGAGGTCGATTTTCAAAATTCTGTTTGAAATTCCAAGTCCTATTTTCAGAAGTGACTAAAGCGTATGTGCTTCAGTTGCCTAAATTCTATTTGAAATCACCTGCTGAATTTTGTTGTGGTGTAGGAGCCCAGCTGACCTCTGAAAATGAGAACCAAGCACAATTTGACCCACTTTCTCATTAGGAACGAAATATATTAAAACACCACAGAATATGACATTATTTTTAAAAGAGAGTGATTTTAAGATAAATGAGTGCCATCGGGTAGGTGTATTTTGAAAATACATGTTCAATGCTGCTTTCCAAGAAAAGAGAGCAAAAGTAAAGTAGAATAAGATAGAGGTTTTGCTGAAGAAGAACTTGTGGCTTACTGATATTCTAGAAATGAGATATTTTTCTCATGCTTCCACACTTTGAGTATTTCCAGCTGGATCACATTTTTTTCATAAACAACATTCTTTATTCCATAAGTAGAACAGGGACAGAGATGACTACATGTAAATGTCATTGTATATTTTTATAAATACTGAACAGTTACATTTCAGTGCAAAATATGTGGAAACTTAAAATATTTATCTGAACAATGGAGATAGCATGAGGGATAGTTAAGACATATGTACTGTAACAACATGAAAAAAAGGAGACCAATTATTTCATGTTTTGGTTGTGCTAAGTGGTGTTCAAGCTAACATTCATTTCTAAGCTACAGCCACTTAAGTTTGAAGGCTCAGCTTTTTGGTAATCTTAATGATCATCCTAGGAGTTTTTCTTGTCATTAAGACAAAATACTGTTGATGCTACTTTGACATAAATTGATGTTTAAAAAACTTTATCAATAGTCATCCCTTTATCAAGTCATCTCTGTTCTCCTAATGGAAGAAGGATTATCAGGCATGAATTTGAACATTGTTAGCTTCCTTTTTTTGCGTTGAGAAGTTGTTTCATGCCACAGGAAATCCTGTCCTTTTCTCAAATTAGGATCATTAAAAGTCATTACATGAGTAACCCCCATAATTTAGAAACAATGGAAATATTTTCCCCATATGGGATAAATGTGTCAAATGTTTTACTGATTACCCCACTAAAACATTTTTAACTCACTGAGTTTAATTTTAAATTTTTTTTAAAAGTTCCTTTGATATAGACTGTTTTTCATATTCAATCATAAGTTTAAGGCCATAAATATGTTCCTTCTCCCTGATATTGCTTGTTTCTCTTAAAATAAAATTACTGAGTAGATATCATGCTTTAAACACTTTTCTAACCTTGAGGTCTGCCAGAACTTCTGACAAGTTTTCTGAAATTTCCATTATATTGATGCTGCTCTATTATGAGCCAGTGATGGTGGGAGCCATAAACCTCCCTTGAGTATTTTGTGCTAGTTGGGTCCCACTTGAGAGGGAGGAAAAAAAAGGCAAAACAAAAAAATTCATGACGAGCGTTCTCCAGGGCTGCCATTGCTTTTACTGCTGCTGTAACTGTACTGGTAATAGAAAACTGATAAGAGAATTCTTGAAAAGTTCTCTAGGTAGATGCTAATATTCTCTGAAAAGTACATAAAAAATTCTGATTCACGAGATGATTGTTTACAACCCCTTATAAACCGAATTTTTTATGACCATCAGAAGGTAAAAGTACAGTTGCTAACATGTATGTTTCTAGATATTGACCAGAATAATCTTGGCACATTGCTGAGTATTTTTAGAACTTGCTTGTGGCGGAACATCGCAGTACAGAAAATCCACTGTTATTAACATTATATTATGTGAAATGATTCAGAGAACACAAAAACAGTATGATATTTTCTTCTTGATTCTGTGACTCTTTCAAAACCACAGCAATATCTGAAACGCCTCTCAATTATGACTGTGCATTAAATAATCTGCATTGATCTGGCTGATAATTGATATTCAAAAAATAGAACAGGTGAAAGATAATCTGAACAAAATATGTTGGTGCACATTTTAAACAGTCATCCAGAATTTTGCTATTATACAGTCTTTCAATTTCAGTGGAAAATCAATATTAAAAAGGCATTCTCTGACTGTGGGCATGCCTAATGTGCAGTGTCGTTGTAGCCCTGTGCTTTGTCTTTGCTTGCTTACGCTGTCCATTTGGTACTTGAGCTTGCAAACAGCCTTTAAATAAAGGTGATGGGGGGAAAAAGCAATGAGATTGACATTATGCTCAATCAGTTGAAAGAAAATGTAACTTTATGTAACAAAAATAGATAAAAAGTCTGTCTTTGTGGAATGGCAATTTATAAATGTCAGGTGTTTGTGGTTTTTTCCCAGTCGAATTAAGAACATCTTACATCACCTTAAAGCCTGCTTGCGTATACAGTATTGTGAGTTATTAGAGCTGATGTAGTTTAAGTAATCTGTGTAGAATGATGTAGATACTCCAGAAAGCTTAGAGATCACCTGGAGATACTGTAGAAGTTCTAGAGGCATTGGTGCTTGCTTTCATACGCGGTGAAAATAGCATATTACAAGTTAAAAAAATAAGTTGATAATGAAGTTTGCATATTTTGTTAACGAAGCACCTCTATTGCATCCATGATGAATTACATTAATTAAAATGCACTTGTTTTTGTGTGTTTTCAGTGAAAGAGTTCCTAGCCAAAGCCAAAGAAGACTTTTTAAGAAAATGGGAAAGCCCCCCTCAGGTATCAGTCATTTAAGCATTCAATAATTTTCTCTATTGCATTTTTTTGGATAATGTTATCAGTGTGTAATGATCAGTGCAGAAAACAGAAGTAGTTAAATACAATTTTCAAAGGACTTTCCATTTGTAATGTCAGTTTTGTCATTGAAGTTCATCAGCAAAGACTCTCGGGTCTTCTCCAGATCTTGAGCTGATGAAATGCTCATACCAAACAACAGCTTTCTCCTACTGAGAATTATGTTCACCAGCAACATGACAAGACTCAATATCTATCAGCATGTTTTAGCTGGCTTTTTATAACACAGAATATTGGCACATCTTTAACTTACCCTGTTAATAATTTCCTCCATGGTATTAAGGGGAATTAAGAGCATTGTCTACTGCATGGGGCTTGGGGGCAGGTTAAGGAGCCTGTTAGAGAGAAATCTTTGAAGAGCTGAGCTTGGGGGTTTGGGGTTTTGGGAAGGGTCATTGTTTTTAAAGCAGCACTTGAAATGCTATGGTAATGAATATCTGAGAAAATTTATTCAATGATGTGCTCTCCAGACAACTCTCATTTAAAATTGTCTCTAGAGCTTGGGTTTTTTTGCATGTTCTAATATTCTTGTTTGTGAAGCATGAGAGGGTTATTTGTCTGGATGTTGAATTCATGATCTGTTTACTGCTAAATGTTTCTTACTAAGCATGTGTCATCTGTATGGACAAATCACAGAAGTGGTGATACAATTCAGTTACGTCTTTTTCAGTTTTAATGAGTGCAATGTAAAGTCTTTTACTAAAATTTGCCAAGCACGAAATTATAACAACACTATAGCTGCTTATTGTTGTCTTTGATAAATACAATTTTACTCAATTTTCTTTCATAAATGAATTCAGTTCATGCAGTTAAAATTGTCTTTGGGTATTAAATTGTAAATAATGTCATTATGTTCTCGTACATGTAGAATACTGCTGGCCTAGATGATTTTGAGAGGCAAAAAACCCTTGGAACAGGATCATTTGGGAGAGTTATGATGGTGAAACATAAAGCCACAGAACAGTATTATGCTATGAAGATACTGGACAAACAGAAGGTTGGTGTGGTTTTTGTGGTACAAAAGTTTGATGTGGACAGAGATCTGGTAACTTTGTTACACTTTGCTTTTTGACTTATCCCACTTGAATACTGGTAATACTTTAAACAGTTGACTTTCTTTTTTACCCAGCAGACTCAGTTGTTGGGATTGTGTAGAATTCTTAGAATGGCCAATAGTACTAATGTTGGGCTAAAGAGGCTCTAAGTAGTACCCAAGGCATTAATTTAATGTCATCAGTTAAATTCTTGGCTTACCTTTTGTAAGGTGGCCTGTATATTCTTTGGCTAAAGCGAAATGTAGTGCTGTAGTTAAATAAAGAAATAAATACACTTTTTCTGGGTAGCTCAAAATTCTAGAAGACTCTTTGGATCAGAAATTGTCAAAATTTTCATTTGTGAACTATAACAAATTGTTTGCACGGATAATTTCTTTTCCATTCTTGATCCCATGAGGTATTACTTTTTGTATGCATAATTATATAATAATCCTGTTGCATCTATAGTAACTGCATAGATAGAACAGTCTCTCAGAACAGCTGTCACGTAATAGATATTTTCTGTGTTGAAAACTTAAGTGCTGTAGTCTGAATCTGTATTGTTACTCCAGCCTGATTTTTTTAACAGCTTATTACTCTTAGATTAAGTAAGTGGTGTCATTTGATGAAGTTTAAATTTTAAATAAAATACAATTCCAGAGAAGTATTTTTAAGAAATTTACCAGTACAGTTAGTTTTTAATGGTTTTGACAAGTTTTTCAGACATACATTATTTAGATTAGTAGATTCTAAGGTCCTCAATATAAGAGCTCTTCTTGTAAGGACAAAGACCATATTAAGAAAATATCAATCTGGCAAAGAGAATTTAATAATCAGCAACTGACAAAATGAAAGTCAGCGTTGCCGCAATGTGGACTCTTGTACTTAAGCATTATTACATTCCTGAGTAATTTTATATAATGGAGCTATGGCGGTGATGTAATCAAACTGTTTCCCCTGAATTGCAGTTCCAGTATTCTTTATGTACGATTTGGGGTCCTGGACCTTGAACAATGTGTCATTTAATTAAAGACTGCTTTACAATGGTCAGGCAAGAAGAAACTAATGTAAACTTGCCTTTTCGTGTCAATTCTGGAATTATTTTTTTACTTGGAAAAGCTCAATTTTTTGCAACTTTAGCTTTCTCCTGTAACAATGGTTTCTAACTTTTATTTTAAATAAATATCCAATTAAATTCAAAAGGTGTTCCAACACAGTACAACTGAAAGAGAGCTCAGGCTATTTCCATCCATGTGGAAATCGACCTCATCATTACTTCAGTAAGGCTTGTGGCATCCTGCGGGGACCGTAACACAAGATGCAGTAACCATCCCACTGCTGCACAGAGACCCCATCATCAAATTTCAGATTTTGAGCTGTTTTTACTTTGAACACTTTTCATGAATGGCTGAGTCCTTGTCTCTGGAGCACTTCAGGTCGAGGGAGGTGATTCTGCCCTTCTACTCTGCTCTCATGAGACCCCCATCTCGAGTATTGTGTCCAGCACAAGAAGGACAGGGCTTGTTGGAACGGGTCTAGCAGAGGGCCATGAAGATGATCAGAGGGATGGAGCACCTCTCCTGTGAGGACAGGCTGAGAGAGTTGGGTTCGATCAGCCTGGGGAAGAGAAGGCTCTGGGGAGACCTTATAGTGGCCTTGCAGTACCTAAGGGAGGCCTACAGGAGAGATGGGGGGGAACTTTTTATGAAGGAGTGGAACGATAGGATGAGGGGAAATGCTTTAAACTGAAAGAGGGGAGATTTAGATTAGAGATAGGGAAGAAATTCTTTACTCTGAGAGTGGAGAGAGACTGGAACAGGTTGCCCAGAGAAGCTGTGGCTGCCCCATCCCTGGAGGTGTTTGAGGCCAGGCTGGTTGGGGCTTTGAGCAATCTGGTCTAGTGGGAGGTGTCCCTGCCAGGCAGGGTGGTTGGAACTTGGTGGTCTTTAAGGTCCCTTCCAACCCAAACCATTCTGTTATTCAGAAAGCTGCCATAAAAATAGTCTGAGGATTTAAAAAAAAAACAAAAAGTAATTAATTAAACTCATTACTACATCTCAGCCTAAAATAAATTGGAAAGCTATAGCTGTAAAATTATCTGATAAAAGCAAAAATTTAAAATTTTAATGATTGCAGTGGACATGGAGTAAAGATTCACGATTTAAAGAAGTTTTGTTAATATCTTCTATTAATGAAAAAATAGGAGATGGTTTAGGGAGAATGTATTTCTGTCACTTTGTATATTATAGAAAACATACAGATGTTTGAAATTAGGCAATGTGAAGGCTGCCTGATTTTTCATTTACATTTCACTTGAAACAAGAGAAGGCATATTGCTTGCACCTTTGTTATCCAATCTTACGCTTGTTTATCAGGATATGAAGAAAAAAAAAAAAAAAGAAAAAAAGAGATGTAGCCAGTAGTTTTGTGTGTAGGTTTGTTATCCCTTTATTTGTCTGCCTCGGTTTAGGCAGGCTGTAGTGTAACATTGTTTGGCTAGTTTTATTACCTAATTGTTTCTGTAAAGAAAATATTGTTAATAAAAGCTCAGACACAAACAAGCTGTTGGAGAATCTGCTGTTACCAGATATCATTTGATCTACAGGAAGCTGTCACTGGACGTGCCCCGAGCTGGAGCTTAAATGTGAGCAAAGCCATGTTATCTGAGGCTCCAGTCTGATACTGTGAAGTGTTAAACAGCAGCTTCAGCCTGTGGCGTTGCTGCCATCACCCCCCGGTGCCTGACCAGCAGAAGATGCAGGGAGGGTGGTAAAGTCCTGTCTAACGTTGCAGCTGAACACTTCACAGTATCAAAGTAAAACCTTAGCTTGCTTGCTTTGATGGCCCAGATCATTCCAGTACCGTAGCGTTTTAGGGATGAAGGGGACGTTTCCCACAAATGACCTAATTTGAGAAAATTTTTTATTTGTTGCTAAAGATCCATGATTCAAAAGAGATTTACTATTTTTAACTCAGTATTTCTTTTGAATGGCATTTATTTCAGAACAGTAGTGGGTTTTTTAATAGGTACTACCTTTTGCATCTAAAAACTGAATTTATACACAGTTTCAGTCAGGGTTGGAGTATCTTGGTTATCTGTTATTTATAGCAGTTAGATTTGATTAATGAACATGTAAAAACAGACTTGTTTTGAATTTGAACATTTTCTCCTTGTTTTCTATGAAAAAAAAAAAAGGGACTTTACTTGGAAATCATGAATCATGCCATTCTCGAGATATAGATAAATTTTGCAATAGGGATTAAGTAAAATGCTTTAGCAGGGGAGTTGGATTAGATTATCTTTATGGTCCCTTCCAACTCTAAAAAATCAGTGAAATTCAGTGAAAATGGAAAGAATCGATTATGCAATGTTGGGGTTTAACACAAGGAAACCAATTGTTAATTACTGGGAAAGGGCAATGATCAGAAATCTGCTACCCACTGCCTTGTTAGCAGCGTAACGTTATCATGGATTTCAAGAAGGTAGCATTTAATTTTTGTAATACTTTTGCTGAGTGCCTTGCTAAGCAGAAATGCAAAAAACCATTGAAAGGTCTGGCAGAAGTAACTGTTGTTTTTAAGACTGGAACTTTTGAATTTGTATTCTCCTTAGTCTTCTCCTCACTAATGTGGGAGCTATGTAAAATAAGTCAGTTTACTCCTGTTCACACATAACAAAATTCATAATGGAGTGTGTCTGACACAGTTTCCTGCCTTTCTTAGCAAAGGGTCCAAAGATCAAATGCATTTTATTGAACTGTTATCTTGCTGCAGAAGTATCTCCATTACAATTGCAAGCAATTCTTAAGAAAATGTAAAGAGATGTTTTCCTTACTGATTCCTATACTCATCACGTAGTAAGAAACACTATTTCTAGTGTTATCTGCAAATCATATTGTATGAGTATTACTCTCTAAAATGTTGTTAAACTTTTTAATCCTTTCTTGTCATCATGGCACCGTTATTGTACTAGTAATCTGTAAAGCTTATAGTTATCTGTAAAGTTACAAGCTTGTTTCCAACTAATTGTTTTGCACTGAAAAATTTACCAACAACTAGAAAATGTCGTACTCTAACTGAAGATTGCTTTTTTTTCTCCTAGGTCGTCAAACTGAAGCAAATAGAACACACACTGAATGAGAAGAGAATATTACAAGCAGTGAACTTTCCTTTCCTTGTAAAACTGGAGTATTCTTTTAAGGTAATCGTTATTTTGAAAGTAGTTGTTTGGGTTTCAGGGAAAGGCATGCTCAAACTTTAGATATTAAAACATATAAATTTTACAGTACAATAGTTTAAGTACTTTTGTTTTCAAAGATGCTTAACTTGGATCTGTTACAAGGTCTTGAGCAGGAATTCCTGCTCTTGTGTGCACACTAGCACACACCTCAATTCATCAGGTGATGATTGAAAGGATATCTTCAAATAAATAAATGAAACTTAAACTCATAGAAATTTCGCTTGTTTTGGAGGGAAACTGGCTTTTGTATACAGCAGGGAGCTTTTAGGCATCATTCTGTCTTCAAGAGGAACCAAAGGATGTACTTCTGTACCAATATATGGAATAGTAAATTTGTAGTTGTTCTGCAAACTTTTCCTTGAGATCTATACCTGAAGCAGGTCTTAATGACAATCTTAACCATGAAGGAAAGAACTTTGAGGTTAGCTTCTAATTTCATGACAGTATGTGCTAGTCAGTCTGTAAAGAAATTGAGTATTTTCCTAATTTATAGAGTGATGTGTGTCCTGTATGTATTTCCTTCTGTGTTTGGGGTTTTTTTCTTTCTTAATACCATTTAAAATGAACAAATACGTTCTACCTTAATTTTTACAGTTTTCAGGGCTGGGGCTGGGGGAGGTGAGAATACCTCAGGTTGTCAATTTTGAACTTTGAAAAGTGCAAGGTCTCGTCTTGCAGTAGGCACCTTATCCTCTCTGCCTTCATGTTACTTATACACCATTCTGTGTCAGGAACTCACTAATTGTCTTTGTTCAAATTTATATTCATATATATTCATCTATTCTTGAGATAGATGATGCTCCTTTTGTCATGTGTGTCTGCACTTTTTTGAGAATTTCTACCTCTATTGCTTTATATTTGTTAAGTTCATTGGATGGCTACAATTTTTCATTTTCATTCTTTAAAAAAATATACTATATCCAGGCATTATAGAGACTATAGGATGCCTAATATGTATTTATATGTGTTTACTTGCTTCCTTAGGACAATTCTAATTTATACATGGTAATGGAGTATGTTCCTGGTGGTGAAATGTTTTCACATCTAAGAAGAATCGGAAGGTTCAGGTAAGAGTAGTAATGACATTATTCCTTTAAAAAGGCTTATGTTGCTAATTTGGGAAGAGGGTTTTATAAAATTTGTTAGTATTGACGAAAAAATTCTGAAGGAGTAAGTGCATTTAATTTACCCTTCTTTCAAAGACTTAACTAACTTGTAATTATTTCTTATTTTTCTATTAGTTAATGCAGGCTTTTGTGATCTATGCACGATAGAATCTTGGAATTCCTATTCATATTGTCACTGAAATTGATGATATTTTCTAAAAGTTAAATTTAAAGTCCAAGCTCTGTATTGTGGGTTGTGATTTGGATGTATACTTTAGCTGCAAGACTTAATTAAATTTAGAGAATGAGTGCATCAATTCTACAACGATCAATGTTTGTGCTTTTTTTTCCTGTTACACAGTAAAAGAACCAGTTAAAAGATACTTAATTTGTCTATCCCTGGTAGTTACATGGTTGTTTCAGTATCTTAGCATAGTATTGGGGTACTTAATATTCTTTTAATTCTTCACAGTGAACCACATGCACGGTTTTATGCAGCTCAGATAGTGCTAACATTTGAGTACCTCCATTCATTAGACCTCATCTACAGAGATCTAAAGCCTGAAAATCTTTTAATTGATCAGCAAGGATACATCCAGGTATGATATTCTTCATATATTTAGGTAGTGGAGTCTTGTCTTAGGGTGTAGGGTTAGGTAATTCTAGTAAATGTGTTCAGAATAAATGGTGTGAAGCTGGTTGGTATGTTATCATGTGTTCAGGGAGCATTAAACTGCCCTACTGCTTACAAATGGTTAAAACCATTGGATTGTACTTCCTCTGACTAAAAGTAAGTATGCACAATGGAGCTGTCTGCAGTTGAGCGAATTGTCAAGGTTTCCCTTGGGGTCTGTGGTGAGAAGTAGGTTCATCTGACCTATTTTATACCTGTGCCCTAGAACAAGATGAAAGGTGCCCTAAAATGTCTGATTCTCTGCATTGTCTATATAAGTAGTTTAGGATAACCAGCTTAGATATCAACACCAACATTATAGTACTTAATTTACATCAGGTGAATCCCACTCTTGAAGAGTTCTAACCTCCGCACATCTGAAGTAAGAACTGAGTTGAGATCAGATCAGAATTGCAGTGTTGCAAATGACAACTTTGTTTTTGCAACAGCCTATTGCAGCACCTCCTCATCTTCCTTTTTGCTCTTATGTTTTTTGATGTAAATGGCAAATGGGAAGGTGGTAATACAGGAACAAGCACTCTGCAATGCTTAAATGTCCTTAAACTATAGAATCTCATCTTTCCTTATTGCGTCACCTTTTGCCATAGCAGAATCTAACAGGAAAATACATAGTAAAAATGTTTCATAAAGATTCATATCTTGCATTGTTTATAACTGTAAAATAATTTTGCATGGAGAATAAATTGACACTGTAGGGAGAAGAGAAATGCAAGTTCTGTTAATGTAGTTGGCGAGCACCGTTAATGTGAAGCTATGAATGGCTTACTCCAGACTCTCTATATGCAACACTATGTTTTTGTAGTAGTGGGCAAACTGCAAATGATAATGGATCCAGCCATCACTCTTCCCATGTAAGGCCGGTTCAATTCTGCTTCTGAACAGAGAAGGGGGCTTTGTGTTCATATGTTGATACTGCAGCTCCAACTAAATTTTATTTAGAAACTCCATTCATTTTCTTTTTGAATTTTAAAGCCATCACCGTTTGTCCCATGCCCGTAGTGTATTCTTCTTACGTAGACTGATGGGCATTCAGAAACACAGAAATGATTCTTTGCTGACTGCAGCAGGTCTGCCTAGTCAGCACATCACCCTCTCCATTCAGTTCTAGCTGTGATTGCTGCTGTTTCTATGAAAAATGAAGCAACGGCTGCCTTGATAGTTTAGAACTTGGCTTGTTAAATTGTGACGTTAGTGCATCGGAAATATCAGCACATGTTATTGTGTAATTAGCAATGATTATCATTGTGGTACACTGTATTTTCTCAGGGAATGGGTCAAAAATGATTCCAAAAGAAGGAAACAAAAGAAACAGATCCCCGAACAAGCATAGACTTGATATCTTGAAACTGATCCCAGAATTTCTCATGTAACTCCCAACCCTCCGTATGTATTCCACAGTATGGTCCAGGAAAAATCACAGGGAAGATGTTACTGCATACACAGTTATGAAAACTTACTGCAGAAAACATGACAAATGGTACAAAGAATTTATAATAGACAAGAACTTGCCATTAGTGAATACACTTCCCCCTAGTCCTCAAATAAACAACTTGACTCTGGTGATGCTTTCAAAGATACTCAGAATCAGAAGTTACTGGAAGACCTCTTTTATGTTGTCTTATTCCCACACTAATTTTATATATAACCTTTATACACTTATGCAATAAAATCCCAAATTTACAATGCTGGTGGATATCTTGACCTTTTTTGTGATTCATTTGTTAATGAAAGGAAAAGATAAATATCTTGTTCATATTCATGTTCTTTAAACTTTCAGCAGTATAAACAGTCTGATGTGAAAAGTATAAGAGAATTTATTACTGTAATTGCAGTACATGTGGAAGATTAGTAAGCCATAGTTACTACTGATTTTTTAAAATTATCATTAGGAGCCGGTGTCAGGGGGAAATATGCATTTAGTCTTATGTATTAATTTTATCATGAGAAACCTTCTATCTATCTGAATTCGAAGTATCAAAAGGACTGGCTACTAAAGGTACATCTGACTATATGATACTGTGTGATTTGAGAAACAAATTTTCACTCTGTGTGAAATAGCTTTCCAAAATATTTCAAAAGTACTCAATTTTAAATTTCTTTGTAGAAATGCACTTACAGTCAATTTATTTCTTCTGATGACAGGTCACGGACTTTGGCTTTGCAAAAAGAGTAAAAGGAAGAACTTGGACGTTATGTGGGACTCCAGAATACCTGGCACCTGAAATAATTCTTAGCAAGGTACTTTGTCTTGTCATTCAGCCATGCATTTGATGCCATTAAAACTTATCACCCAGTTATTAAGCTGTGAGGGATAAACAATTGGTGATACTTCCGAAACTCAGAGCGTGACTAGTCAACTCCTTATGAATTACAGAAAATGCCATTGTTGTATTGTGAATATTTTTTCAGTATACTAAAACTTACTACAAAACATGGATTTTCAGATAACTGTACAGAACTTTCTACATATGCTTGCTGTGTAACTTGTGAGGAGAAAAAGGGATTTAAAGAATCTGTAATTCGGTTATTAACTAGCATCCTTATCAGAACAGCAGATCTGAGCGATTACATTCTGAAGTGTTAACAGACTAGAACAGGAGCTCCAGAAGTAAAAAGAAATCACATATTGGATGAATCAGTAGTCATAGAATCGTAGAATGGCTTGGGTTGGAAGGGACCTTAAAGACCACCAAGTTCTAACCCCCCTGCCGTGAGCAGGGACACTTCCCACTAGACCAGGTTCTTCAAAGCCCCATCCAGCCTGGCATTGAGCACTTCCAGGGATGAGGCATCCACAGCTTCTCTGGGCAACCTTTTCCAGTGTCTCTCCACCCTCAGAGTAAAGAATTTCTTCCTGATCTCTAATCTAAATCTTTCGGTTTAAAACTGTTTCCCCTTGTCCTATCATTACACTCCCTCATACAGAGTGTCCCCCCCCATCTCTCCTGTAGGCCCCCCTTAGGTACTGGAAGGCTGCTATAAGGTCTCCCCGGAGCCTTCTCTTCTCCAGGTTGAACAACCCCAACTCTCTCAGCTTGTCATCGTAGGAGAGATGCTCCAGCCCTCTTATCATCTTCATGGCTCTCTGCTGGACCCACTCTGACAGGTCCATGTCATCCTTATGTTGGGAGCCCCAGAACTACATGCAGTACTCCAGGTGGGGTCTCATGAGAGTAGAGTGGAGGGGCAGAATCACCTCCCTTGGCCTACTGGCCACACTTCTTTTGATGGAGCCCAGGATATGGTTGGTTTTCTGGGTTGCAAGAACACATTGCTGGGTTATGTTGAACCAATACCCCCAAGTCCTCCTCCTCAGGGCTGCTCTTAATTTGTTCTCCACCCAACCTGTATTTCTGCTTGGGATTACCCCACCCTAGATGCAGTTCTTGGCCTTGTTGAATTTCATCAGATTCTTAGGGGTCCAGCCATCAAACCTGTCCAAGACCCTCTGGACATCCCTTCCCACTAGCATGTCAGTTGCTCCACACATCTTGGTATTGTCAGCAAACTTGCTGACAGTGCACTCTGTCCCACTGTCCGTGTGGCTGACAAAGATGCTAAACAGCACCAGTCACCAGTCCCAGTACCCACCCCTGAGGAACGACTTGCTGACAGTGCACTCTGTCCCACTGTCCGTGTGGCTGACAAAGATGCTAAACAGCACCAGTCACCAGTCCCAGTACCCACCCCTGAGGAACGCCACCCATCTTTAAATAGCTAGTTGAAGAACACTTCAGGTTTGAGGCACTTGATGTGAAATCAAACATGACAAACCACTGGGTTTACACGTGCAGTACATGCAGTCCAAGCTTACTGTTGATCCATTTGTGTCTAGTACTAGCACTAGGAGTTTGAACATAGAGGAAGTACTATTTATCATATAGCTGTTCATCTGTAGCCCTTTGTTTTGCAAAGAAAGAATATCTTATGGAACTGCTTATGATAGAAACAGTCATAATGCATAATGTTAAATTATGCATTCAGTATGTGGTGTAATGAAATGTTATTTAGACTTTTGCAGGTCTAAAAATAAACCAAAAATATTTTTATTTGGGAAGAAAAAGCTCATTATTTGCAGCCCTTTTGCACCTATGCAGCTAAAGCAGCAGAAGAAATTGCAATGTGTCTCCTACAAACTCTCCATAGTAGGTTTTCCAGGACAGACTGGGTCTTAGCCCTGAGCTTTGTAAAAGAGAACACACATTAAATCGATGTGGTTTGTGAGGTCTGTCTCTTTTAATATTGAGTTGGATCTACTACTGATTTTATGTTCAGGCTTTAAAGATCAGATCATAAATGACTCTATAACAGCTAATAAACTAAACTTTTAAGCTCTTGTAGCTCGTTTACTAAATATGAAAATGTATGTTCTGAAAAGTGGATTAAAACACAAAAACTGATGGTATTCAAGAAGGGAAGTGTTGTTATGTTTAATAAGATTTCAAAGATTTGAAAGAAGTTTCAATCATTCTGTAGCAAGATTATTTAACTAAGTAAGTTGTGCCCATTTCTGTCACTTAGGGAGTTTTGTCACATTGGTGTAAAGACACCAGTGAAGCTCAGGGCAAGAACATGTGCAAAATGTTTCATTCTCATCACTGCATATTAGGCTTTAAGTATATTGCTGTTGGAATCTATGAACTTCACTTTGGTTTGAACTAGGCTGTAAGTTCTGTATTAAACAAGCAATAACACATTTGCTTTTTTTGCATTGCATAGATATATATTGAAAATCTTAAAGTATGTTAGAATTGTACTAGCAGTGGTGTTTCTCATTTTATCTAGGGTTACAACAAGGCGGTGGATTGGTGGGCGTTAGGAGTGTTAATCTATGAAATGGCAGCTGGATATCCCCCGTTCTTTGCAGATCAGCCCATTCAAATTTATGAGAAGATTGTGTCTGGCAAGGTGAGTGAAGGCTCTGTGTGTTTTTGCAAATGCAGGTTTTTGTTTGTGCAGAACTTGGTTTTTGTGTGGAGTAGATGCAGAATTTGCTGGCTACTAGGCAGGGAGCAATTTGGAAAAAATATGGGAAAAGTTTGTAATGTGTACTTCATAGGCGCAGATATTGTTACAGTGATATTAAAAATTAAAGTTCTGAAAATATGTTCCCTGCTTTCAAATTGAAAATTCAAGTTATTAAATTTACGGACATTGTGGTATTAAATCTTTTTATGCTTGGATAAAAATGATTCAACAGCTATTAACAACTCGATAGCTGTATGCTGAATTAGCCTAGCTATTTTCTTTTCTTGAAATATATTTGCAGCTTTTGCGAAGCTCTAAAGAGATATATATTGAAAATATATAATTCCATAATTAATAGTAGGTTTCTTGACTCCTGTAGTTCAAGAAATGTCTGATGTTCTGTTCAGCATTCATTGTTACATAAAATTTTCAAAAAGTATTTCCAACTTTTCCCTTTTATTTTTCGTGAATATCTCTTAGTGTGCCAGCATAAAAATGTGATCATTCTGTTTCTCCTTCTGGGCAGTATTGTCTCTTTATGTTTCTTTGTGCTTACTTGAGTTGTTACAGATCTTCTCTTCCTTGTCACTGCATAGATACATGCTGTGCTGCACCTTATGTACTTCTGTAATTCTGACCAAGAGAAACACCTCAGTAGGCCCCATGGTGCACTGCAAGAGGAGAGATTCCTTGGCTAGGACCTTATTTAAATCACAAAGGCAGTTGCTCTTTGAAAGGCTATAGTACTGTGACCCTTCAGCTGTCTCCATGAATATATGGGTATTAATTTAGGAAGATATATTTTAAAAAAATATTTATCTTGGAAACTAAAAAAACTTGGGCATTTTTCACAGTCCTATCTAATTTGTTTGACATTTGTACTTTTGATCATCTGCCTCCTTTACTGAGCCCATGGATAGATGGTTGCAGAAACAACACTGGACTCAAACTCTGGAAATTCCAACATTCAGTTCTCAGCTGGCATTACATTTCCTTTATAACCTTAAGTCTTTCATTTAATCTACCTCATGTGCTTAGTTCTCTGCTTAAACAACTTGAGTTAATGTTTCCTTTACTTCTCAGCTGTCTAGATATTGCATTCATAGAAACCTGTGAATTTCTAGTGTACTACGATAGAGCCATATTGACAGCTAAACTGAAGCAGTGTCCTTGATTACCAGACCTCTTGAATTTTGCAACGTCTTTTTATGTTAAATAATTCAATGTTCTGCATTTATGTCATAACTGATCAGCAAAATATAGGGAGTGTCAAACGCTGAAACTACAGGCATGACAAATACAACTTTCTGCCTGTTCTTTTTCTCTCTTCCATCTCAAATGGTGTCAATGGATCTTTAGCTAATAAAACCCTATGCAATTACATCCCATAAATCATCTTCAGATATTTCTCAGCCAGGTTTGAGTTACTTGTATTGGCAAGTCACTCGTGCTATCTTCAAATAGTGCTATATTATTTATGTAAGACTCTTGATGTTGGTGTATTTAGTTATCAGAAACAGGTTACAGTATAGCATAAAGTTCCAGATTGCTGAATATTCAGTTTTCATGTGAAAATTCAATTTCAGAGTGTGTCCATATGTTTATATGCTGTGTATATGCTATACTATACCTCCCGTGTGGATGTGTATATAATATAATCTAAAAATGTATTCCTAGAAAATAGTTGAGAACACTTTGAGCTGAGACACTAAGTTAAATTTAGCTTTTTATCATTACATTAAATTAGTATTTTTCCTCAATCAGATTTAGAAACTTCCAGCTCAAAAAACAGTAGATGCACAAGGTAGTGCTACTGATAAAGGCTCTGTGAAACAGAAATACATGTGTGACAATTCTCATCTCTCTTTTTATGCATTCCTACTTGATTTGTTTTTCAAGGAAGAACAGAAAATAGCCCTAATATTTCCTTTTGTGTGAACGCTGTTTTATTTCACAGGGGGGAGAACCAAATTTGTATGTTGTTTTTTAATGTTGTGGATGTGTATTTTTAGGTAAGGTTCCCATCACACTTCAGTTCAGACCTAAAGGATCTTCTAAGAAATTTACTCCAGGTAGATTTGACCAAACGATATGGAAATCTCAAGAATGGTGTAAATGACATAAAGAATCACAAGTGGTTTGCAACTACAGATTGGATTGCCATTTATCAGAGAAAGGTAAGACCCTTCCTGATTAAAACTATTACAGGTCTTTAAGGGGTTGAAGTAAAATTTCTAGTTATTTTGCTCATTTTTGCTTTCTGAAATCTATCACTTCTAATTAAACTAAGAAAAGGTGAAAGTAGTTCTATCTTTAACATTCTGAAGGGTTTGTATTGATTGAATTATGTTTGTTTCTTGTTAGTATTTTTTCCTGGACCTCTGTGTACATTCATGTTCTCTTAACAGGTGTTGTGCTTTAGTCTATTTCTGGAATATCTCAGAATGAGCCATCTCCCGCCTCTCTCGCTTTTTATTTAACCCCTGCTATAGTGGCATCTATAAATACTCCTCCACAGCAGAGAGGAATCTGTTTTCCTTTCCAGCTAGTTCTTAGCAGTCAGACTGTGCTTCAGTGTGGAGGAGCTCTAGCCAAAGCTGGAGCTTTGCTTTTGCTGCTGAAGTATGCTCCCTCCTCCTTGCTCTTGCTTTATCTGTGGTTGGAAGAGGGTCAGATGCAGAGAGCGTTTACTCAGTCTTCAGTGTCTGCTGAGCAGCTTTTGCCTTCTGACACTGCACTGGAATTGACTGCAGTTCCATCAGCTGCAGTAACGGAGAAAGCCCTGCTGAACACTGTTTTCTGGCATTTTTTTAGAATGGTTTTCTAGCCCTGCTTGGCCAACGTGACTTGCAGTGTGGTTTTTAGAGAGTCCGTGCCCAGTTTGCACTGTGAACTTCAGGCTTGCATAAGAAGGAAAGCAATAGAACTGAGAATATTTTCAGAGCGCAAGCAGCCATTAAAATACTGGTTTGAGAGAAGCAGTCACTGGCTTCTGCCAGGATGCATGAAACAGAGCTGCGACAGGAAACTGGGAAAGGGATGAGGATGGTGACAATTCAGACTAGGTCTGTCTTCCAGTAGCTCCAAAGCTCCCATTCTCCTTCAAGGTAGAGTCCAAGTTCAGTATCTATATAGTAGTGAGTTACTAGAAACAGATAAGAGATTATTTTTTTCTCTCATATGCAACCTCTGAATTCTTGTTTTTTCAATAGACAACGATAAAAGACTAAAATAATTTCATTGGTGTTGTCCCAGAAGACTCAGGTGGAGAAATAATTTTGTGTCCAGATATTGGTAAAAAGGTTAGAATCAAGTGATAACATTTCAAGGAATTGGTTGACATGGTTAAAGTGCTAAGTCTTGATTATAGAGGCATGAACTTGCTATTGTAATAGCAGTATTTTAAAGGCCAAACCTAAATACTAACAATAGTTTCTAAAAAGAAACTGGTTGGTTGGCTACGCAAACTGACAGTACAGTTGTTGTAGTATTCACTAATGTAATAATTATTAGAAGACAGGGTACAATTAACATATCTTCTATTCTTTCTATTTATTAAGTATAGATGTTTTAAGAAAAGATTCCCATCGCAGAATTGTAATTACCTGTTCTTTGCTTTCTTAATGCCTGTTTACAAGGCAGTTTTATATGCACTGTGTTTCATTCCCCAGTATGCTGTCTGGGGACACCCAGGCCCATAATATTAAATCAGATGTTTTAATAGCGTGCTAAATATTTTTAGCATTGCTAGGGCACTGCTGTAGAGAATTACTTTACAGAAACAATAAATATTTTAAAACGTGAACAGTCAGAATAGCTATTACTAGTTTTAAAGAACTGAAAACTGATGCTGAGTAAGTTTGAAGCTTCTAGTTACAAGGAATAAATACTGTAATACTAAGGGTCTGAAACAACAGCATGGATTGTACAGTCATGGAAATACAGCAATAAACTTCGGGTTTATCCCAGCTTTTCACAGTGGCTGTTACCACAGCATGTATTTTCCTGAATAAACGTGCTGTTCCCTGGCAGCTAATGTAACGTGAATAATTTGTTCTGCTACAGTTATAAGTGAACCAGCCAATTCCTTAATATTTCAGATAAGATCAAGTTCTGTTTTGTGTTTGTGTAGCTGTTTATTAAAATGCTGCCTGATAATATGGTTGTACTTAGGGCCAAACAAGTACTTCTGCCATAAACTAGTGTTATCTCTGCAATCTCTTTTTAGTGATTTCCTTAGTGAAGATAATAGGAAAAAGTCTGAGGCATCTCATTTGATTGTTCTAAAATTCCAGCAGTAAATAAGATATTTTTTTGTGCTCTGAGCTTTGTTGTAAGCAAGTAATTGAAAATCAGTTTGAAAAGACACAGAGACAGAATGCGGGTAACGGTAAATGTGTGGCTTTGTAAGTTGGGTATGTACATAGAGTCTGTGTTCTCTCAGGATAAGTCACCTAAACACGTACATTGTTTTAGGAATAAAAGGATACACACCTGACAATTGTAGCGGTGTATGAATGCAGAAAGTTATTGTTGTTTCTTGGGGGTGTATAGTGTTATCACCCGAAGTCAGCAGAGTTTAATTCAGATTAGTCTTTTCTGTACCTCTTCGATTTACCGATCCACGCACAGATCCTGCCATCAGTGATGGCCCTGGGGCTCTGGGCAGTCCCACCCCCTGCCTCAGCTGGAGCCGTGGCTGCCTCCCACCGCACTGCTCTGGTACTCCTGCTCCTCGGGGTACCCCTGAGAGACACTTCTCTGATGGCTTTGCATTTCCCGGTTTAAATTTGCTGCACCTCGATAATTTGGCTATAATTTTGCTTACCATAAAAACGGATAAATCAGGCAGGTGTCAAATGAAAAGGAGGAATGTGGTACTGACAATCACGCCTCTAACTCCAGTTTGTCCTAGCCCGGTTTCAGTAGAATCTTGCCTTCTCCCTGGTCTTCCATTCTCTCTGGTCCCTTCCTTACCATCCATTCTTCATATTTGCTTCCTGTCAAGCCTAAACCCTGCTCACTCCTTTCAGCATGCAGTTGATTCTAAAATTTACGTTATTTTAAGAAGTAATTAAGCTTCATTTTGAACTTTATGAGGTGAGATAGATTAGAAGGTTAAGATTTGAATTGATATTAGCTGAGTGAAGATGGAATTTAGTAGTCTGTTCCCTTAAACGGCATGTAAGCATCTGCAAGTTGGGAACGACAACTTCTTTATCTTTTTTCTTTTCTTTTTTTTTTTTTTTCCCCTGGCTGTGCTGGGACAGCGTAAGCTGTTAGCCAGTGAAAGTGCAGGTATGTCCCTGTGCAGAGCTGAAGTGCGCTAATTGGGACAGAGAGATTAAGAATATAAAATTGTAGCCAGACCCAAGGATTTTGTTTAAGGTCAACCTCAAAAAGCTGCAGGTTCCCTCAACTTTAAGAAGCCGCAGTGAAGAGGGTCCTTGGAAAACGACCAATTCCAGCACCAGAGTGTGGAAGGCTCACTACTGGGCAGGGGTGGGACATGTGCCCAGGCTCAAGGCTAACGGAGCGTATCTGTGGATTTGAGGATGTGCAGGCAGCCTTTACCAGGAGGGGTTTTCCATCCTTGCTTAGAGCTGCACTGACTCCCCATGTAATTTTTGAGTGACCCCTTCAGGCCATTGCTTGTCTCTCAGTTGTGGCCTATTTTTGAGAAGGCTTTCATTTCTCACTTACAGTTAGGTCCTAGGAGGAACTTTGTAGGAGATGCAGAACAAAATGTTTTAAACTTGTGCTAGGTTAGTTTTTATTTGGAAATGGAGGATTTTGGGGAAGTAGGAGGAGGGGGGTTCAAAACAGCCCTGAGATTTCCCAGTTGTGTTGATGGCAATCGGTCAACTTCTCTGCTTCTGCCAAGACCCTGTGACTGTTAGACGCCGCCCTGGGAGCTGCACCACGCAGCGGGTGAGCTGAGAGCACGGTCTCTTCTGCAAGAACAGAGCTAAACTTTGCTTTGAAGTGGAAGTAACTTTTTATTGATGTTTGTCTGTGAGGTATTAGTCTTTTTCGACTTGGATTCATACATCTGGGCCTGCACCTTCTTAGTCTGGTTTTATGTATGTGCCACAACTTGAAGCTGGTTCACTGTAATATCTGGTTTCTTGGCAAGATTAGAAGAGTAATGGGAATATTGTTGTGCTCGTTATCACAGTGTTCAATCTAGAGATATTGGGCCGATAACATCTCATGTGTGCTTTTTTTTTCTTCCCCAAATACAGGTAGAAGCTCCATTCATACCAAAGTGCAGAGGCCCTGGAGATACCAGCAACTTTGATGACTATGAAGAAGAAGATATTCGTGCGTCTCTAACAGAAAAATGTGCAAAAGAATTTGCTGATTTTTAGTAGGCGTAAGAGGACAAGATGACATCAGGGCTCACATTGGGATCTTTGCACTCTGTTAACAGATGAGGTGGAGCTGAGACCATCATATGTCAAAACAGTTACCTAGTTACTTCATTCCACAAAGCTGACTGAGGTCTTTATTGCCATCTTCCATGTGTGCAGGTTGCACCAACCCTTCTAACTAGGCACAATTAAGCAAGCACTGTTTGTGCAGTAACACAGAATAATAGACCACTTTCCTACTTAACTTTGGTTTCTGTCGTTCTTTGTTTCTGTGTATTGTTCATTTTCCCCCTTTAAAATGAAGTAGTTTTTTACCCAAGAATGCTCCATTTTATTTTGAATAATGTATTATTTGTGTGAGTGAAATGGAAGGTGTTGCGGCTAGTGTGATTTAGACTGAAGTGAAAGATAAATGTTGCTTCTAGTCTGTGCCAGCCAATAATTCTTGTCTGTCTTGTGTCTGATGCTACAATTTATAATAATTTTTTAGTAGCTCAGACTAAACCTAGCCAACATTTTTAGCATTTTTGAAGGTAGTATTTATCGCCATATAAATGTCTGCTAAATTAACTTAAAAACATTTCTTCCTGGAGACTGACCAAAATTCAGTAGAATCAATTGGATGGCTTAAGTAGGGGACAGTAGCTAGACCCCGTGCCTTGGTTTTCTACATCCCTGCAGTTTTCATCACTGCCTCCTTCCTTTGTATTTCCCACCTGGGCGGTAGGTAAATTGCCACAACCAGACTGCACCACGGAAAGCTCGCAGTCTGGGCAGAGGGATTAATCCATAATCCACCTGGTCTGGATTTTGGACCATGTTTAACCAAGTCAACTTACCAGCATTTCAGTTGGCAGGTATGAAATGGCTTTTTTAAGAACATGAACCCTAAACTCTTAAAGGAAGTTTTGGTCAGTATTGTAGAGAATATGACTCATTTTGATTCACTGGGTTTTTTTGTTTGTTGTTTGTTTTGTTGTTTGGTTTTTTGTTGTTTTTTTTTTTTTTTTAAGAAAAAGCCAATATTTGGGCTCCCAAAATATTCCTTGTTTTGAGCCTTTTTTTGATTAAAAAAGGCATCCATTAAAGAGAAAACCACCACACCACAAAAAGTAAAATGCGCTCTGCCATTAGCTATGAAAAAAAAATGGTTTAGCAAATGCAAAATAATGTTGTAGATGCATTGCTGGATGAACACGGTTATTTTTTGTTAGCTGTTAAGAATAAGAGGTTATTGCCAAGTTTTTATTCTGGTATACTATATTAGTAAACTGAGGATGGAGTACTGCTACAATCATTTTCTTTTTAACTACAGCACTTCATTCACGAAGAAAAGAGACAAAGTTTAAAAACTGCAACAGCTGGGTTTATTTTAGTTGCGTTGTGTCTTCATTTCTAACCTACTTTCTTTCAATCAAACAGAATGTATGGTCACACAGATATAAGTATCCGGGCTTAATTGTTTTGTATACTCTCACCAACTGACTTAAAAGATACCGCTACCATGTGCTAGCTTTGGGCACTTTTACACATTTATTTCAATGTTAATAATCAGTGGCTCAGCACTTTTTTGGGGGTTGCTTTTAAACTTATTCATAGTAGTTTTATTTGTACACTCGATTCTGGCTGTCTCGGTGACCTGTCTTAAAACAGCACATCTAAACAGTTTAAACTAGACTCATATTTTATGATAAATTTACATGCATACAAGGATGAATTGTTTTTAAACAACAACAACAACAAAAGAGCTATATTGATACATAGCCATTGTATTTGTTTGGACGTCGGTGCAAAGCAGCCACTGGCATTCCTTCCTTTTAATCTGTATGACACTCCTGTAAGAAAAGCCTTTGTAGACTTTTACAAGAAGAGAATGAAACGTACCATCCAACATTCTGTATGTTTAGGTTGTTGAGCATTTTTGCACAACGTCATTAGGAGGCTGACACTGAATGCAGTCTTTGTCCACCCATATTTACATATGTGCAAGAAAAGTATAAGATACTTTGCTGTAGCAAATTTTATGTAACAAAAATATATCGTCACATTAATAAATTTAAAGAAATCCTTTGTATGAAAATGTTAAAATCTTTTGTATTTCATTTAGACCAAGGACATGCTGCTGTATGCTAGCTGTATGCGATAAATTCTACAGTAACTTTGTTGTCGTTTATGAACTTTAAAAGATTTTAATAAATGTTGGAGATCACAATTTGATTCTGTTATGATTTTAATTTTTAATCATTACATTTATAATTCTAGTAAGGCTCAGAGATTTTTCTGTTTTGTAAAATACTGTAATCATTCATCTTGCGTGTACAATAAGACAAAAGTCTAGGAAATTGGTTCTGACATGTCTGTCTGATATCCAGATTAAATTCTACGTGGGCATAAGTGGAAAAGTCATCTTAATGCCATGATATTATGCTATTTTTTGATTTTATGAAAATCCTGTTAGAAAGTAAAATACTTTTCCAATATGGCATAATAGACTTCAGTATGGAAATGAGATTCTATTTTGGAAAAGGAGGGGAAGTGTGCAATTTCCAAGGCATTAGTGAGTACATTTGACAATGTGAGTATTATACAACCCTCTCATTTAAACACAGTCATAAAATATAACTACAGAATATTATGTTACCTGTATTTAATTTGAAAAATCCTTTTCACAATATGGAAAAATTGTATATCTATGACAGTAGAAGCTTGTTAATTTTACACATTTGAGGAATTAAGTGTTGAACTATATGGTATATTTTAATTGTACTCTAGTTGTATGTAACTTTCATTTCCAACATAAAGGATTGTATCTCATTAAGTAAATTGCTTTTTTATTATCTTGTCAGTTGCATTAAAACCCTTATTTTTAAATCCTTTAAAGTATTTTACTAATTTTTGCAAATAATTAGATGTTTTTAAGTGCTGCAATAGTGTGCAATATAGTAAACATTTATATACAGAAGTGCAAATTAAATTATGTACAACACTTGTGCTGCTTCTTTGTGAATCAGAATGTTGTATGATGAGAGTCGTTGCATCTCCCCCCCCTCCCCCGCCCTGCAAACGGGTTGAAAGCACGAGGAAGAGGTTATGGAACAGAGCGCGCGTCTTGGTGGGGACGCGGTGAGATTTACACTAAGTAGGGTGTGTGGAGGATATGGTGTGGAGAACTTAAATTTAAGGCACTGTGAGAAGTCAGCGAGTTGGACTTCTTAGACAATCAAAGGCAAGCAAGGTGGTCATTAGCTGCAGTATTGTTTGTCTTCATCTTTTCACATTCAGACTCGATGCTTTTTATTCCAGATAATTGCCTGTTTTTAAACTGTCTGCAGATCCCGCTGTACAAACGTTGTGCTGTGTCTCCTTGTGCTGTGAAACAACTGATAGAAGTAAAGACTGTTCATGGTCTTGGCATTGTCTGTCTTGAGGCTTTTTCTGCAAGTGGTGTTGGGAGAGGCTCTGGTGCCTGCTCTCTCTAGCGCAGCTCCTCCTCTTCCTCCTCTTCCTCCTCTCCCAGCGGTGCTTCGGCCTCTGCTTCTCTGCCGTTCGCCTGCCGACGGGGGGTTCTGCCGTCTCCTCGGTTTAGTGGTACAAATGCTGTATTCCTTTTTAAAGACCTTTGAACTTTTTTCTAAAGCTGAGCTAGGAAGCTGCAGAAAGATTGTCTTCCGCTTTTACCACGGCTCCTGTGCAAACACAGCACGTCCAGCAGCAGATTTGAAGGCGTCATTCAAATCTGTTGTTTTTCTGTTTTGCTGTGTGTAAAGAGGACTTGTCCCAGAATTTGAGAGCCATTCCATAAGAAACTGGTAACAAGATGATTCTGTTCTCCAGCTGGGGTGTGTGAGGCTGATCTGGGTGCGTTTGACAAAAAGATAAAATCCTATGGCCACTAGAGTTTGACAAGTGTGGGTCTTGCACACATTTTAAAAATGTTTTTAATTGACAGCTTGAGGAATGAACTGATTTGAGGCCTCTGACAGAAGGGGTGAAATACGAGTCTCTAATGGCGGGCAGGGCAGTGAGCGCTTCCGGTGGAAGGGTTAAAGCTCCACAAGATGTCTGAATGTCTTCTTGACAGTAAATATTTGTCATCTTCCATGGGACCTCTGTAATGTGTTGGGTTTTTAGAAGGATGAGACGGGTATCTTGAGGCAAGATAGGATCTCAAGATAGCTCCCCTTCCTAACTTTTTAATTTGATGATAAATAAAAAATGTGTAATTAAATCTGAGGTCTAGTCACACTTTGACCTTTTGTTGCCTTTTTCTTTTTTTTTGTATACTACAAAAAAGGATGCTTGCCTGAAGGAAACTTGCATATATTGAAAATTTAGTTTATTCTTATAATTCATTACTACAAAAAGTTCCTACCTCAGTGGGATAACAGCAGCTTGAGGTTTCCATTAAATCATCGGGATGAGTTCCCAATAGTCTTATTTCAAAGTAAAATGTCTTTTAGCATCCTTACGGTCTAGTTGTCCTGTTCTTTTCCTCAGAGGGTCAAATTCAAACGTTTTTGCAAAAATGTATGTCTAAAAATTGTGTTTGTGTGGCTCAGCTATAAATTTTAAAAGCAACTTACTTGTGGTGTGGATTTGGATTAGCTCATGGTCAGTGAATCACATAAGAAAGACCCAAATGTGACAAACTTGCCCATTCCTTATGAATGCTCAGCTGACAGGATGTAGCTTTTGATACAGCTACACGGTAGGGATCCAGTATCTAAGTGCCACTTCTGCTCTTTGTGTTGAGAAGCTGCCTGGCTGAGGAGGAGGCATCTTTGCTAAGGACAAGGTAGAGAAAACACTTTGCCTGACACGTGGACGTGCTTGAAGCACAGAAGTTCTTTTGGGTGCGAAGGTGGTTCTAGCTGGAAGGAGTTTGAGCACACAGGTTGGTGATCTGTTCCCACACATACACAACCATGGTCACAGATGTTTCCTTTGCTGGGAGGTGGAGATCAGAGACATCTGCCTTTGCTTCCAAGATGCTGTGGAAGACTGGAAAGGATGCAGCTGTAGGTACATTGACTCAAACAGAGCAAGCTGTCAGCAGCCTGGCATGTGGTGTGGTACGTTCTGATTGTGACCAGTCAGTTACAGGAAGAAAAACTAGCAATTAGTGCAACAAGAGAAACGCAGAGTGCTGGAGAGGCTCGGCTACCTTTCTGAAATTCCTCCACCATTGAGATAAATTGATTCAATTAAAAATATCCAACACATTTAATGGTATATCAATGCTTTGGTCTACAGAGCAATACCACAAGAACTGTCTTCTACTGGAAGTATTGTTGTTTACTGTCTGTCTACATCGCTACTTTGAATGTATCTGTAGTTATCTAAGTAATAGTTCAACAAAATGAACGCTTGATTGGGGTGCCCTTTCAATTTCTTCCATCTTTACCATCATCTTTCTACTTGATGTTTGCATAAAGTGGGGATCTGGGCATCAGGGCTCCATTAGTGATAGATAAAACCTTGGATGAGTAAACTGATGTAATTCACCTATCTCACAGGTGTGTTAATTGAAGTTAAGCAACCAATATTTGGTTATCTCATAAATGCCCAGAATTTATAAAATAAACTCTCTTTGTACTGCCACCTTAAAAAAAAAAAAAAATTATAGTGTGTGCCCCAGTAAATACATGATCTTTTTTTCTTGTTATTCTCTTACCATACATAATCAGGAAGCGTGCATCGCAAGCTTGCTTACTGGTGGGAAAAACTGAGAGGGGAGTTGAGCATGTAGCCTTAATAAAAATATTATGTTGTAGCAGAAACAAGGTCATGGTGCAGAATCATCCTAAGGGCTCTGTGATACAACGGGTGTGTAAGGCACTGATACAGTTTGTTAATGGCAGCACGTTAGTTCATGACAGGAACATGGTTCTCCTTCTATAGAAGTATCTACTCGATGGTTTAGGACACAACCCAGGGACTTGGCTCCAGGAGGACATCCACACCAGAGAGCTACCTCGCGCAGCCAAAGCACCCAGAGCTCATTCATTCTGGGAGACAATTTCGTAACGGGACTGGGTCAGCTGCAAGGTAGGTTTCCTGCCAAGAGAAGTATTGCAGTGAGTGCTGGGGGAAAAATAACTCTCCAAATCTCATAAATTACTTGTGTTTTTTTAAAAAGTTTTTTTATTTCAAGGAAATCTGAAATAACAAATGCTTTTTACTCAGGATTTGTACAACCTAAAGCTACGCTTTAGGGCGTTTCTAGTATTATGTCTAAAGTTATTAAACTGATCTTCATTTTGCAACTCCTTATTGACTAACAGAACTCAACTCTGACTTTTCTTGAACTTCTTTTTTGTTCCCAATTACTACAAAAACCTGTAAACTCTGAGTCGCAATTTCACCTTCACCCAGCTTCTCTGCAGCAAAACGCTGTAGTGGCATTCACTCGCCAGCAGATGGCGCATCTCTATGGTGTGGGACAGTCTGTAAGAGATGCCTCTGCAGAGCACGGTAAGAACAAGAGTCTTGGGAAGTATAGACGGGCAGAAGGGAACAAGAAATTTGGACTGTCAGATAATACATGCAATACCAACCGTGAGTATTTGCTGCTTATGTATTTGTAGATTTTTGCATTTAAATCCTTTTAGAGTTAATTATTAATCCTCGCAATTTTTTACTGGTTTTCATAGCAGCATCAGTAAAACAGGAGTTTTTTACACTAATTCGAACAAAAGCACTTTTTTTTCATAATATATGTTATTGCACAAACTGTATGAAAATTCCACTAAAAATCCATGACTGATAAATCCTATTTTCATTAGAGGATAGAATTGGGGGGTCTGTTTTAATAGCACACAATCACACTTCTGTATTATGTGCACTGGGAAGATCAGAATTTAAGCAAAGATTGTCACAAAAAACCAACCAAACAAACCACAAAAAAACCCTAAACAAACAGGAACAGTGCTTCTAAACTGGCTCATTAAATATATAGTATTTATATTAGAGAGGATATACATTTTTAGAGAGTTGGATGCTGATCAAATGTAGATGTTTCTCTACTAATTATAGTTGTAATGTTTACAGGCAAAAAATTATTGTTCAATAACTTTCTGAATTGTGACCACCAGAGCAGCTGGAGAGAAAAATAAAGTTATGGCAAACATGTTCTTGGGAGCATCTCTGATCAGGGCCTCATCGACCAATTTAGAGCCAAGCACATTTTTAGAAGGTCAGTTTAGCTGTTATAAACTCAATGTGTAGCTTTTGAGTGTCATGTCCGCTCCTGTTCACATGTGAATATCAGTTTCTCTTTGTTTTATGTCAAAAGAGAGAGTAGAGAGGGGGGAAAAGGATCATCTCCTGTGTGACTGGAACGCTTACCCTGCTGCCACAGGGGTTCCTTTCTGGCAGTCAGTGGCACTGTTTGCAGCCACGCTCTGCCAGACAACATGAGCCTTCAGCCTCGAGCCCTCAGCTTTGCACACAAAGCACGGGGTTGTTGTGATTTCTTTTGGTTTCCTCATAGTTCAGTGCCTGTGAGTAGATGGAGAACACATAAGCCTCCCACTGGCACCAGCGACTGAGAACTGCAGAGAAGACACCTCTCTGGGTCCAAAGTGCTCCCAGTGGGCTGAGGAGCAGCATCCTCCATGGCTGATCCATGGAGGAAATGCCGTACTCTGGTCTTCCGTGCCTGGTGTCAGTTTTGGCATTTATACCAGAACTCTAACCTGTAAAGAAGATGCCACTATTTACCAGGACAGAATATTTTTCAGAAGAAAACTGTAAAGGAACAGACTGGTTCAGCTGGACTCCTGGTATCAAGGTGGGTTTGTGACTAAGCCTCTGCTCTTTATTGAGCACCTGCATGGTCCTGAATCTTACTCGCCTTGGCTTCTAAGAAAACCTCTTGATGGGAAGGTGATGTAAGAATGTTACAACAGTGCTTTTAAGGAGAAATCCATGACACCCCAGAAAGCCTGTGCAGGATTAGAGGGGAAACCTCCATGGGCAGGAGCAGAGAAGGCTCTTAATGTCCCCAGGTTGAAAACGGGGGAGAGCTCAGCACAACCGTGTTGGAAGATTTTGATTGCTGCTGTCAGGTGTGGCTACTGAGGAGAGTAGACACTAGTCTTATCTATTGTAAAAAATAATTCATAAATTAGGGCTTTTCAGAAACGGAGAAGGTATTGGGGTTGTGCCTGCAGAAAATATTTTCCAGCTTGTGGACTAAGTGTCTGTGATGGGTGTTCCCTCCATCTGGGTGCGGGTCTCCCCTGTCTCTTGAGAAGGTGTTGTGGGAGGGCCCGTAGGTGTGCTGGCTTCCACGGGGGGCTGTACTGGGACCAGTTCCCAGGCACAGCAGCCAGGGAAGTAAAAGCTCACACTGAAGTCTGGTGAGGTACAAGAAGCCAGCTTTACAGCCAGGACTGTCTCAGCCTCACCCCTCTAAATATTGTCTGGAGAATGAGGAGGAGGAGCAGGAGCGTGCATGGTTTTCCAGTGACAGGCAGGTTCTTCACTCCTGGGGCAAAAAGCTTCCCAGCACAGTGGGGAAAAAAACCTAGCGCTCATTGCTTAATGTGGTGTTTGGAATGCAGTTGAGATTTCTGCTTGTGTTCTATTAACATTTTTCTGTCCATAACTCTCCATTCTTGTGTGCACCAGGATGTTCTGCCTTTTCATTTGCCTCACCTCATACAACAAAAGTTGTGTGAAACCTTTCAGCTTTCCCATAGATTTAACAGCTATTTCACTGAGATGTCTGAGCCGTATTTATAGAACATATTTTTATTAGGCTGGATTCTGTTTTACAATGTTGGTGTTTCATATGTATACTTTTTATAAGCTACATTATCACAAGCTGGGCAAATATGTGGCAGGTACTGCTGCTGGTGTGGGCAGAATGAGTTCTGTTTTATATGATAATTTTTTTGATATAAAGTATAAGCTTTAAAATAACAATGGTTTAAGTCTGGACAGTAGCTTTATTAAATATGAGCAACTACCAGAGTAAGACGGAGCACGACAAAATAAGTAGGGCAGGAAATTCTCAGTGAAGTGGATATAATTCACGTGCAGGATGATTTATTTAAGCAATTCAGCCTTGGAAACCAGGGGAAGCAGAAAGGTAGGGCTGGCCTTGCCTTGTAATCGGCTGCCGTGGACATTTATTTTTAGCATGGGTGAAGAAGGTGCAGCTCAGTCCTCTGATTGGAGATTCATAGGATTACTAAAGAAAAGGTTGCTTAATGCTCAGTGTGTAAAAAGGACTTCAGCATACTAAAGCAAAGACTTAAGGGACTCCCCTTTGGGACAAAACAAGAGGGTATTGCCCATCCTGTTAGTTACTGCCTTGTCAGTAAATGCCAGCAGTGCTGACTGGGCACATGCCCTGCAGAGCTCTTAACCCCTCCTGCCATCCTGAAACCCAGAGCTTCTACAAAAGTTTTTGCACATCTCTGGACCTTGTTTTTTACCTTATAAGAAAGTACTCAGGTGACTGCATGGAATATAAATCGAGGCTGACTGGCTCTTGTGCTCTGACCTAGCACTTAAACACACACTTCAACTTAATTGCCTCAGAAATGAACGCCGGGTTGGTACAAGCCACTCTGCTGGATTCTTGCCACAGGTTTTCTGCCCGACTTTCCTCTATGCTTGCTTTACACCTCCCACTTTACACACTTGCTTTATCCTTGGCCTTTTGTTTTGGCTTTATGCAGAACTTCAGAGGAACATGACAATGCTCAGCCATGCAGAAAACCCTGGCAGGTCAGAAGGGGACTGTGAAGAAGACATGGCATGGTTTTTGGCTGACCTTCCCGGCCAAGGTGGGAATCGAAGGGAGGTGCTTTGTTGCTGACTCTGTGGGCAGACTGGAGTTTGGTGCTGGGAACTGTCCCTCCTTCCTCTGTGCAGTGCCCAGGTAGGGAAGGGAGAGCGGGACGATGGGCATTAAGCTGTCGATGCCACAGAGCAAGGTAAGCGCAAAATTCCTTTCGAGCAAACTAGAAAGAACACGGACTGGAGCAGAGAAGACCTTAACTGAGGAAAGACAGTTTTCTGAGAGTAGAGAAACATGTTGGAAAGGTGCAACTTGGACCCATAACAGGGATTTTGCCTCTTTCTGGGTGTGCAATAATTGCCTGGGACTATGAAAAAGACCCTGAGGTACTTAGCAATCCTAAGATGTCTGGAACCATCAGTGCCATACGGGTGTGATAAGACCTCTGTAAGTGTAGTGTGGAACTAGGAGCTATTCAGAGCAGACAGGGAAGGTACAAGATATTGCTACCTACCTGCTGCACCCCAGGGTGCAGCTCCAAATGTCTGCTCCTGGAAGGCAAATGTACATAAAGAGGAAAGGGGAATGATTTCAGAAAATGCAGAGCTTATTACAGAGAGAGACTAAAAGGGCTATTGTCAGTCAGGCAGCTGAGTCCATATAAGCAAGTAAATACCAGAGAAACAGAGAAGAAAGTGATTAAACTGAACAATATTACTACAGGAACAAATGGGTATAAGCTGTTCACGTATTTTTCAAGCTGTAAATTCAAAGTTCTTACCCACCAGTAAAGGGGAGCTTGACACAGGCTTTCTGACTGGGGGAATGGGGTGAGATTCCTCATGGGCTCCAGACCAGCACCGGGTGCAGATGTGGTTCTGTGAGGGTTTGCCTGTTATGGCAGGAGATCAAACTCCATGGCCTGGAAGGCCCTGTTTTAGTCCTGTGTTGCTAGGAAGGAAATGAAGAAAAAGGGATTTTTAGACACTGTTATTAAGAGACTGGAAATAGCTGTGAATTAACTCAGTTTGGGTGGCAAGCAGTCATCTTCATCCCTGGAAGTGTTCAAGGCCAGGCTGGATGGGTCTTTGAGGAACCTGGTCAAGTGGGAACCGTCCCTGCCCATGGCAGGGGGTTGGAACTCCACGACCTTTAAGGTCCCTTCCAACTCCAACCGTTCTATGATTCTGCAATTCTATGACCTGTGTCACTTTCACGTCTGTGACAAGAACTACTTAAAAATGGCCTGTGCCCCCTGTTCATTTCCCCTGACCCACTGCTGCACGTTAAGAGGAGTTGACAATTTTTGGCCGCTAATGACATTTGGACAAAACCTCTCAGCACTATGGCTCTGTCTGGCTTGCTTTCTTCCCCATGGTAAGCAGCGTTCCCAACCTGCCAGGAACCACGAAGGATCAGTGCCAGCCCCGAAACGTCTCCCTGCACACCCTGAGGAAAAAGCGTAGGGCCTTCCAGCCTTTACCCCACGCCATAGCTCAGTCACCAGCGGCCCCCGCCTGTTCTGGAACCCGCACCCGGCCCCTTCACCGCCGGGGCCCTGAGGCGGCGGGGCGCCCCTGCCTGAGGGACTCCAGTTCCCGGCAGGCCCCGCGGCTGCAGGGCCGGCGGCGATTGGCGGGGCGGGGCGAGGCGGGAAAACGGCCCCGCCGGCCCTTACCGCCGCCTGGCGCTCGGGGCGGCTGAGGGGCGGCCCGGCCTGCGCGGGGCCCGGCTCGCCACAGCCCGCCGTGCGACCGCCCGGCGCTCGCCTCCCCACCCCGGGGAACCCTAAAACCTTCAGGCACTGCTGAGAAAGAAATTTGTGTTTTATCACATGGGTATAATCCATCCCGCTGGCCACAAGCCTAGTTTATGCAGAGGAGCTTCCCCAGTCCTTCCTTCCCTGCTCACATAGCTTTGCCTGTGAACCATGTTTTTGCTCAGGACATTAGAATAAGAAAGGTGTAAAGGCCTTTATTTAGTGCTGGGGGAGCTGCAGTGCAGTACCCACCACACCGCTAACAGATTTTCAGTAGGAAAACTCTCATTTTTCAATACGCAGAAAGCAGGGTCAACTGGTGGTGTCTGATACCCAGGCCGACTTCTGTGTGTTTCTCCTTGTGTAGCAGCAGGAGTTAAGAAAGGCGCAGGGCTGACCCCCTAACCGGGATCTCCTAACCCCGCTCTCCCTTCCTTCCATACATGGCATGGAAATATTATATTATTTTTTTTCCCCAGAAGCAGGATGCAAATGTCAGACAAAAGTCTAATTCACTTTTCCTCCTTTGTCTCCCTCCAGACATAATCTTGTTTTAATTAAATTACCTTGCCCCAATGAATGAAAATACAAACCACAGATCGTATTCCATGTTGAATATTTCCACAGCCTGTTCTCTTAAAATTCCTCTCTCTGCTGTTCAAGGTCTTTTAGACGGAACACATGCGCTGAGTGAGCCTCGCTCCCAATACTCTAAGGATTAATTGAAGAACATGATGGAAGGAAGGGGAGAGTGTGAGTAAAATAGCTGGTTTATATTTGTATCCTCAAATGTCAGTTCATTACCAAAGTTAGAAACCAGCTGATGCAGAAAACTCATTATGGTCTCATTTAGAATGCTCATTTCTTGAGAGACAAAAAAGAATTGCCTTGTGCGGCTTGTCCAACACAAATATGCCACATTTTACAATACGCTTTAGGATGTGAAGTAAAGAGGGTTTTTCTTTAGGGTGCAGTATGGTTAATACTCCGTTTAACTTGTTTATCTGCATTTATTTAAAATCTAAAGCAGTGAGGACTCCTACCACTCTCTGTTCTGAGCGCTCCTACCAATACTCGAGCCTCATTATTTGCACAGTTTTTGTGAGCTCTGGTTATTTATTTGGCAGCATGAGCGTCTGGCAAAACGGAATGGTTAGGGAAAGTCACATCTACAGTTCTTTGCACAAAGGTGCACTTTTCCGGTGATTTTAGTGCTTGTAACTGTGTCCTGTTGGCAGTTAGGTGACGTGGCTCCGTTCACAAGCGCAGCCGGGATGCAGTAGGCTGCTTCTGGGAGTCAGAGAGATGCAGGGGGCTGGGGACAGCCACTGGCTGGGGCACCCGTGCCAGGGAGCTGTGACTTGCTCTGCCGAAATCAGCCTGAATCCACCAGCTGGGTCTGTACGGATCCCCTAGCAGCTCGTAACATCCCTGCCTTGGCTTGCGGCAAACAGCAAGGGTGTCACCTCAGTGGCTTGACTCGGAAGGAAATTCTGTGAGTAAAACATCCCACCAGTTTGTACCAGGCTGTTAAGGATGGTCAGAAGGTCACAGCACGGGAGCCATGGCTGGGACCCAGCCCTGGTGCCAAGGGGAAGGGCAAAGCCCCTCGGTGGGGCAGGCAGGGCACGGCCGTTGGTGGGTGTTCCTTCATTTCCCGAGCGCTGACAGCGCCTCACCCACGGAACGCTTCCATGCCATTAGAAAACATCCCGAATTGAGGGAAATTTGGAAGAAAAAATTAAAAAGTAGTGTAATAAAAAAAGAAAGTGAAATCGGTGGAGAAACTTGCCAACGTTTGTATTAATCTCTGTGGGTGAGACTAGCTGAGACCTGGTCACTTGCCATCACTTTGCGTTGTACCTTACTGTACAGCGAGTCCCGTGGGCACCCGTGGGTCTTCTTGTGACATGAGTAAGAGATGTAGCTGTCCCCAGGAATGGCTGTGTCCATCTCCTGTCTTCTGTGGGTGGTGTCCTGGTGGTGGTGGCCCAGTTGTGCCGTCCCTAGATGTTCCTCCTTCCCACCACCCTAAGCCTGCCGTGCTCCAGTTCCAGAGAAAGCCAGGTGCCCGCTATTCACCTGCAAGTTGATGAACTCGTTCTAGAGATGGATTTTTATGTAACTTTTATCAAGTTTTGGAGATCTGGCTCTTCCTATATCCCACCTTGGGCCCCCCCTTACTAATACACCCCATGCGGTAGAGGAGTGGGAATGTTTACAAGGGGGTCCCAAGCAGCTCCGCTCATGACCCCGGCACGGAGTGTCCCCTCGGTGTGCAGCCACCCGCGCCCCCGCCGCCGCCGGGAAGCCGCCCCCGGCCCTGCAGCTTTCCCGGGGTGCCCTCCCGAGCCTCCGCGCTGCGGGCGCTTGCGGGGAAGGGGGCTGCTGCGGGGCGGTGTGAGGGGGAGACGGGAGGACCCCGCGGCGCCCCGGGTGTCCCCGACCGAGCGGGCGGTGCGCGCAGCCGGCGCTGCGCCTTTAAAAGGTCCGCCATGACGCGGGCGGCGGTCGGTGTGTGGCGGCGGCGTGAGGCGGGCCGGCGGCCAGGCGGGGCTGCTGCCCGGTGTCAAACTGAGCCGCCTCCCAGCGCCCCGCTGCCGGCGGGTGGGAGGGGGGCGGGAGCCGGGGGCTCCGCCGCTCCGGAGCAGCCTGTAGCAATGCTTTGGTTTAGTTGCTCGTAGGTAGGTTTTTCTGTCTTACTTCCCCCC
>NW_015090812.1:14095290-14156416 GCF_001431845.1 Calidris pugnax
CCAGCCAAAAAAATAATATGTCAGTGCGGTGCAGCGCTGCCTGGGGAGCGGTTTCGGAGATGCTTGTGAAACGGTGCACGCGTGTCACACAGTCCCGGCGGAGCCGGGATATTAATCCCGCCGCGGAGGAAGGGTGTCCCCCCTCTCCAACCCCCCCCGGTAGCTCCCCCCGACCCCCGGTGGCTGCGCGGGGCGGCGGGAGGTGCCCTGCCCCAGCCCGGGGTGGCGGTGGGGCGAGGGGACCTTCCGCAGGCAGTGCTGGTGCCGTTGTCGTCGGCTGTCACCTCAGGTGAACCACGAAGTGATTTGAGGAATGCGTTGAGTTACTCGGTCAGTGGTGCAGGGAGAAGCATCTTTTCCATTACTTTGTTGCCGTTTTCTTGGTGTTTTACTTGCTGCTAGCTGTATGAGAACGGGTCTCTCTTTTTTTTTTTCTCTTTTCTTTAACAGCATTATTAATTGCTGTCCTCTATTTTTGTGAAGTTTTAGCTGAAGAGCGGGATTTCCCTATTCTGTACTTCCCCAAGCTCTGTGACATTTCACTGGCATCCATTAATGCTACAGCAGGAACATCTAGAGTCCTTGGTCAGTTCTTTGGTGGTCTCTGAAATAGAAATAGCTTATTTGAGAACAGAAAGAAAAGGCTCCAGTCATTTCTGGATGTTCCGTGGAGTGGTGGAAAAAGCTGTGTGGTGAAAGTACTCCAGCATGCTGCGAGGAGGGAAACAAACCAGATTTTCTCCCATGTCCTTCGTATGCTCCTTTCATTTTCAGAACTCTGTATATACCATACCTATAGAAGAAGCTGTGCAAGTGCAGGAAGGGTGATCTTAAGGGTAAAATACAGATTTAGGCCTCAGGAGTTTGGTGCTCATTTACTAACTCTGCTTACCAGCTTTGTGTATGAGATGGGTGTAAGTCACTATGTGCTTATCTGTATTCCGCATTCCCCATTGGTAAAACAAGGCTATGGATTTCAGAACCTCACTAGGGATAAGATCATACATCTGTTTGGGTCCTCTGTACAGCAGGATGTCTAAAGACATAATAAGCTCTGATGATATCTAGCTATATATTGTAGGTCAATCTCTATCTGTATGAATGTATAGTTTGATCTAAATTTAATTAGTTTCAAAAAGGATTAAATGTAACATTACCTTCCTTGATTTTAAGGCATGAAATATTTTTTGTGTTTCAAGTGCAGGTCAACTTTTCCTAGTTCTTTAGCCATTATCAGCTTTGCCAGGCTTCTGAGAAACAGGTTTTGACAGCACCTTCGCTCTTAGGTGGAAACATGGTTGTGTCCCTTTAGAATGCTTGTTTCTGTTACGTTATGTTGCTCTTTTCATACTATCAATAATTAAACACAGCTTTTTTCCCCCCTATTGATCAGTTGCTGAAGTAAAAGAAACCTCTATCCTCCCGATGCTAACTGTTGACATGGAAAACAAGGAAAATGGCTCTCTGGATGTCAAAAAGTAAGTGAATCCATAGTGTTCAGTTTATATAAACAGCACGTGGATTGTAGTTTTAATGCGTTTGGCAATGGTGGGCACTTCCGTCTCTGCTCATTTCAAACCTTCCCCATCAATTATTTTTATTGTATTCCAGCTTCTAAATAGAAGAGTCTTGGGCGCTGAATTGATTAAAAATGATACGTGGGAGGACTGTATAGCAATGGAGAGATGTAAAAGCTAGTAACTTAAGTTAGGGGTATACCTTTCTCTGTTGATTTTTTCCTCTCAGCCAGAAAATAAAGCAAGGGGTAGCACTGTAACCAATCCTCTGCCTCTGCTCACCTCTCTGCTAGGGGCTGTTGCAGAACTGGTGCCTGATGGAGAGAAGTGTCTTCAGTGGAAGCCTCACTGTCTCATTCAGAGAGACATACACCCCTCTTTGCTGACTGCCCACCTGTCTAGATCTGAGAAGTAGCAGTGGCATGTGTCTTTGGTGTCAGTTCTCTTTTGGAAGAGATACTTTAAGCTATTTACTGGAGAAGCCCTAAACTGCTGTGTTTTTACTTCAGGCTTAGGGTGGGAATAAGATGGTGTGCACTGCTTTACAATTTTCTTTAGTAGATTGCAGGCTAAGGCAAAGGGGCTGTTTTGGAGGCTTTTCCATATCCTCAAAGGTCAGCGATTCTTAGATTAGGACTAGCAATTCTTAGATTAGGACTAGCAATTCTGAATGAAGTTGTGATCTGAGAAGTGGAGATCAGTGTGGAGAAATTTGGCCTTGCTGCTGTAGGGTTGTAGAAGCTGTGCTACGACAGATATATACATATATATATATATTAAAAAAACAAACAAACAAACCAAATTTAGACACAAAGAAATGTACTAGAGAGAGTTTGTAGTCTGGCCTCTCAAACTGCAACACTTCTTCAAAGCTCCACTTTATTCTTCTCCTTCAGTTCTCTTTTCTGTAAGCCTTCTAAGAAAATTTGACAATGCTTAGACTCCCAGGCACTAGGGTAATATAAATAAAGCTAATGGTCACTTCAGAATGCTGATAAGACACCTGATTATGACACAGCATCAAAAGATCTAATGGCAGCCATTAAGATCAGCATGCTCCCCCTTCACTTGAGACGCTGGTTACACCACAACAACATAAAATGCATTTTTCTAATCAGTGACTATGAATAGATTATATCGAGTACATCCCTCAGAAGCCACCTTCAGTTGGCAGTCCTGCTTCTACAATGAGGACTCGGTGGTGGGAGGAGAAGGGAGGCAGTCAAAGCAAGGACAGTTTACATTTAGCCATTTTCCCCTGAGGCTTAGGCGATAAAGGCTCAACTACTAATTGTGAAAGTGGCTTTTTTAATCTGATGGGGATTGTAATTAAACTGATCACGAGCTGTGGTTTCTAAAGGAATGTATGCAGCATGTATGTGCTTGTATCTACAAAGGAAGTATTTGGCACTTTCTTGAAGGGGTTATAAATAGCTTGTATAAAATCTGTTTTTTTCACTGTCTTTCAGGCCTTGCTGCTTCTGCCACATGGTGGCAATAAAGGCCTAGGGACAGTGGTGAAAAGCAGACAAGCCTAATCTTTGTTCGTTATCAGTGCATCTAGCATCTCATTACAAAGCCTAAAATGCCAGTCCTCTTAAGATTTTACAGCATCCAGGGTGTCTGGCATAAACTAGTGTATGGCTAAGCCATGGCTGTTATATATTCCCTTTTCTTGTCTATATAGAATAGAGCCATGTGCAACAGCAGGGCAAGGAGGAGGCTGTTAAAGTCTAGGAGCCAAATGAGCATCTGCGTGGATAGATGGGTTAAAATCCAGGGTGCCTTTGAGCCTTCTGCAGCTGTAGCTGTGGAAATTGGCTCCACTTGAGGTCCAGCATGATACTATGCCTTGAGGCAGGAATTTGCAATTATTTCCCGTCATTAGTTAATGACTAAAGGAGAGCCCCTGAAGTCATTGCAGTTGAGCCCAGGATGGGGCTGGACCAAGCTGTAGTTCCCAAGCTGTAGAAGAAGAGCTACACGAAGACCTAATGCACCTGGGCTGAAATACAAAATTGTGGGAAAGAGGGTTTGGGACCATATTTAGCTTGAAATCAAAATGTTTGGGGAAGTAAGCAAAATACAGTTAGAAGGTATTTTTACAGATTGAATCTTTTATTTGCTGTTTAGGAATAATTAAATTAAATATCTTTTAGGATTTATTGTGGTGTTTTTTAAAATATTGGGATTTTGTTTGTTTATTTTAAGTAGAAGATAAGTCATTGGAAGTGATAGTGTATGTCTTAGGGAAAACCCAAAGATATAAATATAATTCTTCAAATGCTGCTTTTACAGCACATTGTGTGTAGGTTTTGTGTGGTGCTTTTCATATTTTACTTCTTAAGCATCAGAATGTGCACAACACCAAAAATCTTAATTGAAAGGCATTCTTTGATTAAAAAAAAAAAAAGAGGCAGCTTTGATAAGGCTAGATAGTCTCATTTTCAATTTTGCTGAGTGTTGCCTTTCTACGTAATCACAATCAGTAAAGCAATTCATAAAGTAAGTCATTACTTGATGAGCAAAAGTAAGAAACTGGCCCTTTGTTCATTACTCTGAGATATGTGTATATTTCGTGTGATAAGTGAAAGAAACTGCATTTAGAAGACCAAGTGCAGGCTGCAGTGTGATATTGAGGCTGCAGTGTGAGTCTCTAGGGCCAGAACCTTGTCGCTGTATTGAAGGGTACATTCAAAGAGTTAGGGGAGAAGCAAAAATCATTGCGTTTACGAGTCCTCCTTCGCAGGGCTCAGCTAGTTGCAGAAACTGGGATGCTGTTAGAAACAGTGATGGGAGGCACTATATGTGATTCTGCTTGCTTCTCTTTGTGGCTCTTGATTTGCTCAGTTATTTTTCTGAAAGGTATGCAAGTCCAGGCAAGACAGAGGTGGTGTGACAGTTGGAAAAGAAAAACTTGAAGGACAGAATAAAAATGCTGTCAGGAGAATATAATCTGTGTTTCATTTCCAGCTGGTGCTGTTGAAAATCAGTCCTGCCTCTAAGCTTCACGACCTGAAATAGCCAGGATTCTGACATCTGCCCTGATCTATGCATTTTTTTGATTTTTCTTCATTAGCATTATGCTTAAGCATGCAGAAGAGTGGAAATGTAGGCATGAACTTTAGGCATGAACTTTGGGACTTTCAGTTGGAGAAATATGTTAAAGAATTTCTTTTGATGTCTTGCTCTTCATCCTCCTAAATTGGTATAGAAAAGCAATCAAGCACACTGTGTCTTTTTTAACCTTTGTCTATCTGCAAATAACAGTAATCTGAGATAGGATGATGGCAGGTTGAGGTTAGGAAATGCAGGATAAGGATTTTAATATGAATGACTGGTTGTTTTTGCTACTGTGGAAAGCAATTGCCGGAGGTCCATCAGAGAAGGAATTAATTCTGATTGTGTTTAACAGATGTTTTCTCAGATTCATAGCTATTTCAAAAGTACATAGATCTTTCCAAAGATGAGTCCAAAAACAATCTTGGGACATTTTCTATATTGAGCAATTAGTGCAATCATTGGTGCCTCTCTTCCTTAGTAGTTTTTGTTTTTTTTTTTTTCCAAGGTAGAGACGGTTTCCGGTAGTACCACGAGGAAGCACAGTCTCATCTGGGAAAGGAATAGTCCACATACTTCAATTCTTTATAAGTACTTGGTAGCTGAAAACAAGCTGTAGTCTTGAAAGACAGGGATTTGGTACCTCAGTCATGGTAGTCTTTGTTCTTCAGCTGCAAAAGCAGCACGCTTGGCAGGGAAAGATCCTGACTGATTACCTTTGGTGATATAAAGATTCATATACTTTCTTCTTTTTTGAAGAGAGAGGTACCTCAGTTGTCCCCAGCATCACGTCTTTGAATGGGAAGAGAACAGGAGTGACTATTCTGTATCAGGGCAGGGGGGTGTGTATGTGTGTGTGTGTGTCAAAAGATACTGTGTCTGGAGGAACAAGGAAGGAGGGGGATCTACATGGGGTGTGCACAAAGCAGCAGCAGCAGACACTCTGCACACATTTAGTGATTACTTGTCTGGATTTGCACTTTGCAGTTCAGTAGAGAACGGGAGACCTCCGGATCCTGCTGACTGGGCTGTTATCGATGTTGTGAATTATTTCAGAACAGCTGGATTTGAAGAACAAGCCAATGCTTTTCAAGAACAGGTAAATCTGTTAGGAAACACCTTTTGACTGCCACCAGTTTCTCACATTGCACCTTTTTGCCATGGACCTGGTTACGTATTTTTAAATGGGAGTAAAAATCCCACATTAATGGGGGGATTTAAGTCTGTTATTGGGTGAAAATCCATGCGACTATGATCTTCGAGTAATAATATTGTGCTACAAGGTGTTGATAATGGGTTGGAGTTTGTTTAAAAGTAATCTGAAAGGTGAGGAATCTAAACTAACTTTCTGGCTTGGACTCAGTCTCCCTCTACAACCCACTCAGTTTCACTCTTTTCTTATTTAAAACATGAGTGGTAGTTCCCTTCTTCCTCAGTGTATTGTGCAAATACAGTAATGAGTAATTATAAAATCCAGGGCTCCCAACAAGCCAGTTGCTTTTGAAGACCTAGGGTGAAAAAGGGGCTGCTGTGTTGCATTGAGCTTGGCAGGGCAAGTGAAGAGGGAAAGGACAAGTTGGCAATAAAGGGGAAGAATCTGTCTAGGCAGAGGAGCAGCATGCTTGTAGGACTCAGTCTGAGAAAGAGGTTGGGTCTTGTAACTGCTGATGCTAATGGATGACTTCTTTGGTAGATTTGATCAGCAAAGACCTTAACAGTCCTGTGGTCCCTTGTAACTTGGCTGTCAGCACACTGGTAAGGGCTGTTAGCGGGGTGGGATGGGGAAGCTGCCTTACTTGGCCTACAGCCCACCTGTTCCATAGAGAAGGAACTTACATCTCCAGATTGTCAGTTCAGCACCTTCCCCAGTAAGTCTATAGGTTTCCATGTGACTACCAGGAAATTAGTTACCAACACTAGTATTTAGTTATCAGAATAGATGGCTTGCCCTTCCAAGGCACTGAGCTAGTGCAAGTTATTGGCAGCGTTGCAGGGAAACTGTACATCTAATGTGAAATAACGTTACTGTTGGTCAAGTTAATCTTGCTGACCTTCTGCACCTGGGCAGTGAAATCCCATCTGATTATAATTGATGAGTATAATAAAAGTATCTAAATTTAGCTCTTTGTTCTTGGGGGTGAAAAGCCTGGTGTTGGGTAGTTCTCTGGCAGGGTGCAGAGAGAGGCTCTTTCTGCAGCTGCTACTAATTTTTCAGAATTTGAAGATGGGTAAACAGGCAAAAAAATCAAGTGTATCCATTCCTTAATACCAGCATCCGTGTCTCCTCAACAGCCCTGGAAACGTGGCTTAAAAAAACCCACACAGGCAAAGTAATTGCAGCCTCTGGGGTTTTTTTCCTTATACTGACAGATACCTCTGACTTTCATCAAATATCTTAACCTCTCTGTACCTCAGCTGGCTTGTCAATAACACTGCAGTAATTACTACTGATCTTGCAGCAGCAAGGTGAGGCTAACTCACGAGTTTTGGCAAAGCAATTTGCAACAGCCTGATGGAAAGCAGCATAGAAGTAGAGTGTAAAGGTTTTATTAGTATTCTGCAGCGAGGGCAAGTGGCTTCAGAGGCGGAGAGCTGAAGTAAGCTGCTTTTTAGCAATGTGTTGCCAGAGCTCTGCTAGGGTAGCCATGGGCAGGAATGTGGCTGTGATTCCACTGCCAACTTCACTTTATGCCAAAGCCTTGGAGAGAGGGGCTGACAGCTGCCACCAGGATGCGGCCAGGAGGTGTGGGATGGACACTCACAGCAGAAGTCATTTCCACTTCCTGCCTCCTCCATTCCATGAGCAGCACAAGGAGCAGCAAGCGTCTGGTTCTCCATGCCAGCTCTGCAAGCCCATTCCTTGTCTGCACCAGGAACAGCCCTGGGAGCAATCCCTAACCTCTTACCAGTGGTGATCTGTTTTCTCTACACTGTTTGCTAGCCACAAAGCTTAACTCTGTGTACTTATGGGATTTGTTACCAGGATCTCCCAGGCCTTCCAGGTATTGCAGTGCCATCAGGTGCACGTTGAACCTTTAGCCATCTGTCTACAGTCACCAGGCAGCTGAAGCTCTGGCCATCTCTGGTTTTCTCTGCCGTTTTTAGTGTAGCTTGCATGGGCCCTAGAAACCTAAGTTCATTTGATCTGTTACTGCCCTGAATATGTATTTGAAGGGGAATGAGGTTGTAAATGGTAAAGGAAAGTATTCAGTTTCACTTAAAACACTGGGAAATTGTTTTCCACTGAACTTCTTCAGTAGGGGTAGCACAATGATTTCCTTGCAAAACATCCACAGTCCAGAGTGTAATCATGGGATCTGTTATTACATTCAGCTCTCACACAGCAGTAACTGAGTCCACACTTTATTTTGATGAGCCTAAATACATCTGGACTCACCCAAAGCAAATGACTCAAGGAATTTTTAAGGCCTGTATTTTTCTTACAACATTTTAAGGAAAATGAGAAGACGTTTTAAGGACTGCAGAATGTTTTATTAAAACTGTATTGTAAGTGCTGCTAAGAAGTGATGATTGTATGATGATTATATGCTACTCCTCTTTGGAGTTCCATTGATGTCAGCAAGTCAAAAGAGCTCACTGATGAAAAGAGATTCAGTTGAAAGATGTTGCCCAATAAAAAAAAAACACTGTAACATCAGGAAGTGGGGGCATAGGATAACTAAAGAGAGAGGCAGAGATGCAAAGTGAGGGTGTTCTTGAAGATCTTCAAAGAATGGTCGCCTGCCAGTACGTGGCTGAGCTTTCTCTGGGAGCACAGGGGACTGTGGCTCACTCAAGGACTGAAGCTGTTTGCCACGTCTCGAGACCTGCTGGCAATATGCCTGACCTTCATTATTGCCCATGTGGCTTCTTAACCATCAGTATTGCAGTAGCCAGATAAGCCAAATTAACCCAATGGTAGTTTGTTGGCCTCACTGCAACGTCTTACCAGAAGGGAAACTGGAGTTTAATGCTACCTTGTGTCCACCGCTGCTTTCCAGCATGCTGGCTGCCATGCTTTTATGTCAGCTGCACTGTAAAATCTTAGAGTTCTCAGTCACTTGGAGAAAGAGCAGAAAGAGTGCTGGGAGGACTTGAAGCTCAACTGGTCCTCTGGTTATTTGCTGAAGACAATCTGCTATTGCTGCTGAGGTCATCCTGGCACAGTGGGGAATTACTATTAACTCCAGTTGTGCAGAGGGGTGCTTCTACACATGATGTTGAAGAGGCATGGTGAAAGCTGGCATTAGTTGCGTCCTGAAAAAAAAAAACAAACCCAAAACAGAAAATGGATAAGTAGCAGAGAAGAAATTCAGAGACGTCGCTGAAGCGTACAAAATCTTACCTGTTGCCAAATAATGGAATGACTATGACAAATCTACAGAAGCGGGTTTGTGGAAAACTAAAAACAGAAGAGGTGAAGCTTACAATACACACAAAGATATAATAAAACTAGAATTCTGAATACATAATCACTCATTTCTACCTAGCTATGTTTAGAGAATCAGTTTACTATTCAACAAAAGCCCTAGCAGTTCCCAACATTGCTAGCATCCCTGGGGAACTGTGTGGAAGAAGAGGAAGGGAAAGGAACAGATGCTTTTTTCCTATTCTTTGAGTCTCTCCTGCTCCAGGTAAAGGATTTACTTCATTTGGATCCTACCAAGCTGGAGGCTGTTCTTCCTCCATAGCATCGTTGAAGGCAATTTTAGATCGGTCATAGCAAAGAGCAAAGTACTCAGTGGTGTCAAAATGCCCACAGAAAGAGTTGTGACGAATGCAAAAGAGAGGATAGAAACTGGTTTTAATCATTAACATTCTCAACAGAAATCGGAAAGACACCTGCTATAATTGGGTAAAAGAATATTGGAAACTTCTTTTATTTTAGAAATACTGTTACATTGCAAGCCTCTGAGCGATTAGCAGTCATATCATTTGGGGAGATTTTAAAGAAATTCCACTTTCAGCTGATCCTTGACTATGTTGTGGTTTGTGTTTGTATTTATAAACTTTATCAAATCATAAGAGAGATCTGTCTTGACAAATTCATGCTGAACTCTAATATAAGTCTTCCTCTTTTCATGTTGAGTTGTAATCAAGGATGGGATCTCTGACATTTCCAAGACAACAATTAGTATTTCTAAGGAAGGTGCTGCAGTGGGATAAATTAATGTGTGTTGTTTATAATATTTATAAAAATACAAAATTTTGGTAATATTTTATCATGGAAAACAACAATATATGCAAGCATTTGAACTACTTGTTGACTGTTGATAACAAATTCAACATTTAATAGTTTTTTTTTTAATTGAAAGTAAAAAAGAATGCAACAGCAGAGTGAAGTCTGGTGCAGAAGAACACCATAAGGCTATATGCTTCTTTGGGCTATGATGACCTTTAGAGGTCTGACTGTGTTGTGAGACACCAGTCAATGCATTGTTGTGTAGCTGTAGCTCCTGTTTCCTGAGTAGTGCAATGTGATTGAACTGTAGGAATGTGTAAGAAAAGGATGGCTCCATGTCTGAAATGGAGATGGCGGTTGAGAGATGTGGATTCTTTCTCTTCCATTTTAACCTTTGAAATATCATTTACAAGTAGTTTTCAAACATACGACAAGGTTTTGAGGTGGAAAAAGTGCCAAGGCCTACAGGTTTTCTAATCTCAATAGATCAGAAAGCCAAATTTTCAGAGAAAAGAAAAATCAAACCACAACATATCTGTGATTTAAAAGAGGGACTTTTAAGCAGGAACAAGTAGGAGGTTTTGAGACTTAAGCTGGAAGTTGCTGCTCTTCGCCTCTTTCATTGTAGGTGGAGGAAAAGAAGTTCCCTCAGAGTGTTGAGCTCCACAGGCCCGTCTAAAACTTCTGATTGCAGGAGTCTTTTTTTTTTTTTTTTTTTTTTTTTTTTTTCTTTTCTTCTCCCTACAGGACGCATGGGAAGATTGGCCTTTTAAGAAGGCAACTGAAGTTATTAGCAGATACTGACTAGTTCAAACTTGCATATCGCTGTCAATGGTAATTCTTCTGAAATGCACTTCATAAACCTCCTTCTTAAGACTATCCTTCCCTTAATGGCTGATAATTAGGCATCTGTACATGTACCTATTAATTTGAAACAGATTTACAAGGAGGGAGTTTTGAAATAAGGCTCATTTGGGTTTTGTGTTTGGCTAAATAATCTTTATGTCTTAGGACAGGTGAGCACTTGAAAAGCAGACAGCAGAATTTAGCAGCTACGAACATAGTTTCTGGAAAATAAAGGCTACTATTTCTTTTCCCATGGATGCTCTGTAGTAGTCTTCCATTTGTTGCATGACTGTTCTCATCTGTTAGATCATACATTTGTGTTTATCAACTCTTTATCAATTCTTCTTATAGGAAATTGATGGCAAATCATTACTGTTGATGACAAGGAATGATGTACTGACTGGACTTTCATTAAAACTGGGGCCTGCGCTGAAAATCTATGAATATCACGTAAAACCTCTACAGACACAACATCTAAAGAACAGCTCTTTATAGTGAATTGTCTAATTGGGGTCATGTTGTGCCTCAAACAATTGCAAAAATAAGCAATTTGGTTTCATGTGATGGAACTTTGTAAAGAGAGAATATATCTATTAAGAATATAAACCAAATTACATTATATATCCTATTGGATAGAGTTGGCAATATACTATATACTGAGTCTGAATTGAGAGAGGTAGTGTGTATTTTTTAAATAGTACATAATGATTTTCTCTTTTAGGAAGTGTCAATGAGCATGTTGAGATAGCTACATCACTGTACCCAGAACAAAAGGGAGCTATGTCATTCTCATTTTTGAGCCAGACATGTTCTTGATTTCATGACTTAAAATACCAAAAAAAACCCAAAACCTCCACCCAAATGAAGTTTATGTGCATCTTTGGGAGAGAGAAACCAATTCAAGTAGGTTTTGGTTTACACTAAAGACCTACTAAAATTATTGCTACTTATAATTTTAGGATGGGACTGATACTTGCCAACTCACCCTTTTTTGCAGAGGGTCCTATTTTGACCTTATTAAGGTTTACTCATGATATGCTGCAATGTTTAAAGCTACAACTAACATAACCCCTTCGATAGCAGAAGGTGTTGCTGACAGGTGAAACTGGGTTGTGTATTTTTTGCTGTATTTTAAATTTTCAGCTTGTTTTCACCTGTTTTTAATAGTAGTCCTGTGTAAAGTACAGTTGTTTTTTTAAAAGTTTGTGTTGCTTTGCAAAGCAAAAAAAGCTTCATTTTATTCCTTTTTTTAATTTATAACTTGTTTTCTAATATTATGCAGAAATTTGTAAAAAGAGTAAAATTCTGCACATTTTTAATATTGTCTGTCGTTGGTGTTGTAATGGTTGATTTTTTTTTAATGCTTTACTTAATGGTTTGAATACTTGTTTTAAAAACTGAAAGAAGCTGTCTCGTCACCATACATCTCTGTTAAAAGAGAGTCTTGTTCAATCTGTTTGTACCAGTTCCCTATTTGATAGGTTGCTTGCTATATCCCAATAAAGCATTGCTTATGTTTGGATTCAGTTTATTTGACAAATCTTTTACTTCCTGTGTTTCTTTGTTGTGGTATATTGGAGCTCCTATTTTTCCCCATTTTTCCATTAAAAAGGTACCAAAACCTACTTAATATTCTACGTTCTTGCGATTGCTTTTAACATCACCTACCAAGATATTAAAAGATTTGATTATTTTTGCTTTTTCTTACCTAGTGTATATCCCACTGAAGGAGAAGCCCTGGCCACAGTACACCAGTAACACCTGTGCTTCTCTTATCCCTTCCTGGAGCTGTCAGTGGCACAGAGGCACCGCGCTGGCCCAGGACAGCAGGGTGATTTACCCCAGAACAGCAGGGTGATTTACCCCAGAATGCCTGGGAGAGAGCCCACACGTGGTGCTAAGCACTCTCTGGGCTCACCACCTTCTCTGGCCCAGCGCCTGGGAGAGAGCCCACACTCTCTGCTCTCTCTGCTAAGCGCTCTCTGGGCTCACCACCTTCTCTGGCCCAGAGAGCTTTGTGATGACCCCTGGCATTGGGATGTGGGGTTGCATCTGTGGGGGCTGAGCAGAGGAACCAGGGAAATAGGCAATAAGCAGGAGAGTGTAGTGAAAGTGGAAATGGTGAGGGGCTACAGCTGAGAAGGGAGAAGGTAAGAGTGTGGTGCTTTCCATCAAGTGGGGACAGGATTCAGGCAGAGGAGGGAGAAGCTCCCATGTAATCTCCTACCTAGTTGGTGGCCCTGCCTTTACTTGTGATTTGGCCAACTGCGAGGTGGCTGTTGATGCTGCAGTGCTAGGAGAGTTGCTGGTGGTTTCTGGTGGTGAGATTTGAGAAGGGATAAAGCCACGTTAATAGCTATGCTGTAGGTAAAGCTCACAGCATATGGTATAATACATAAACTATATACAGCAGCATGCTTTCTTGTATACTTTCTAACCTTTACATTGTACAACATATTTATTTGGAATCTGAGATGCATAATAGGAGATGGGGAAGTATTTACCATTTCTCTTTCTGTGCCTTGCCCTGTGCTCACTTCAGGTATGGGTCGGTTAGCAGCAGGTTTGTAAGTCACAGTCTGAATTCTGTTTACGATTTTATTTATAGTTTGGTAGTGTCCAGAGATGCCTACTGGGAGTAGGGATCTTCTGGAAGACTAGATTCAAATTGAGAGCATTGTCTCTGCCTCAGGGGGTTTTCAGGTACAGTCTGTATCAGGCTAATTATAGGCTACAATTGAAAAATTAGACATGAAACTCTTAAGTATTTTCATATAGAATTAGGTATGTTTATGAAAAGGATTATGTAAAGCAGCTGCATGTAGTGCAGTCTGGAGATGCCTACCAACCCTGTATTTGTAGAATTATTGTTGGAGGAGAATACATAGTGCTATGTTACTGAAGGATGAATTGAATATTCTCTTTTTCTCCATTTGCATGTTTGGGGTGGGATTGACATGTTTTGTAGATCTATGGATGACACAGAATTAATTCTAAATAAAACATATTTATTCCATGAGGGAGTAAAAATCTCCACTGTGCAGCCATGAGAGCACATTTGGTGATTATTGAGCACTGTTCATTTTTTTTAATATGTTTTAATGAGCAAATGTATTCAGAAACATCCAGATTATATTCCCCTTTTGATCAGCACCACTAACTGGCTCATACAAGTAGAGACCTAACAGAAACCTCGCTGCAAGAGTGAAAGGGAATTTGGAGGATGTTGCTCAGAACTGTAACAATTTTTTTTACTATCCCTGATCTTTATTGTAATTTCCTACTGTTCTCTGAGTTTTCTAATGTTGCTGTTCTCTTTGTGCAGGTGACCCTTCTGGATTTGTCTGTTACATTCTCCTTACTGTTCCTGGGAGAACAAAAAAAACCTCTTTTTAAAAGAGACTGAAGGGTTTGAAAGAGGAAGTAAAAGCCAGATTATTTTTAGCTACCATTCCTCTTGCAGAAAACACAGCTGCTGTTGAGATGAGGAAGTGACTGATGGGCATTACAGGATACCATGTCAATACTGCATTTCTGCGAGTCACAGAGCTATGCAGGAATCCAGTTTATAACATGCCCTTAATGTGCCTGCAGCCAGGGGAGTCCATCTTCCTTAAAAGCCCTCCCTGTGCCTGGGGTGGTGATTAAGCTGCCAGGTGTCCCACTGCTCAGCTGACGCTGGGTTTGAGGGTGGGGATGGTCCCGGTGCTGTAGGTCTCCTTGCTTTCAGACTGAAGCACTGATTTAGAGAGTGGCCTCGCTCCCCTGGAGGCAGCCTGAAGGAGCAAAGCAGCAGCCAGCTCCCCTGCTCTGCTGCCACTCAGCAGGGGCACGGAGACGTGCTGCAGCCGAGGTCCTCCTCTTCCCTGCGACTCCTCTTACCCTTTTTATAATACCACTAGTGCACGTCTATTAAAATCTCTCATAGCACTTTGAACAATTATTTAAAATCATTACAGTATGCCTTTTTTTGGTATGATGGTTTTGCAATATATATTGGTATTGTTCATCAGCTCTGATGTTCGCTTTCCTCTCAAGCTGTGGATACACAATGCATAGCGTGTTCTCTTTGCATCCACATATAGTGCCAAGTACCACACATAAAGCACATATAAGGCCATTATTGTCAAAGTGTGGAGGCTGTGGCTCTGCCTGTTCTCCAAGGTCACTTTCTCAACCTGGAGAAAATTATTCTGTCTGCTTGTTGATATCTCCCATCCCTGTGTGTTATTGTTCCCTTCAAAACAGTTTGCTCTAATGTGCTATACTTTATCAATTTGTAGAAAATTCTCTGCTCCTATAGGACAAGACTCGGCAGCTGTAGCAAAGGCAGTAGCCACCCACGCATCACTCCTGGTTAGAAATGGCCCAGGCAAAATGTCACATTAGGCCCTCACTGTCAGTGATTACTTGCTACATGAACTCTTCTCTCTTTTAACTGCGTTTTTCAACATGTTCAAATTCTGCCAAGTCCTTTAACCTCTTCATCTTTTTAAAAATCAGCATTTAAATGGTCTGTTTTCTTCGACACTCTTCTTTTTTTTTTTTATGGCAATATTGTCTAAAATTTGAAGGCTGAGTCTGAACTGGACCAAAAAAACATTATTTCACTTTGTCTCCGCTCTGATTCTTTACTTCCAAGTCAGAACATCAGTTCCTTCCCTTACAGGAGTGGGGTTTGGCCCAAAAGTCATGTGGGAAATCAATTGACTGTAAATGTGTGTGTGACCAGTGTAACCATCACTGGCTCAGTAGGCAGCAGGATGAATGCAGAAGGGTCTGCTCTACTTTCTCACCTTCTCCTCAGGGACAATATACCCAGGCAATGGATTGGCTTCTGCTTCATCGAACAGAATGAGAGGACTTGGTGCTTGGGGGTGTCAGTCAGGAGAGCCCACCCATGACTTGTTCCATCACACTGAAGGCTTCCATACGCCTTCACCTCTGCATTGCTCAGTTTTGGCAGCAGCTTCCCGGGGGAGATGCAGAGGGCAGTGGCAGTCGTTAGCCCAGTGGCAGCCTGCAAGGGCAGTCTCCATTGGAATAATGGGCAGACTGATTTAATAAGTAGCTTTCATTCCTGTTGGGAAAGGCTGCGTTCTTTTTAATATGATAGTGTAATAAGGTCATTAAGTTATTTTTCACTTAGCCCATATAACTGGGGAGTTGTTTCATTTAGTGATGTTCCTTTGGATCCCAGATGTGTATCCAACTTACTCCCAGAATAACAGGAGTTATTACACTATTGATAGTGTAAATTTGGGGAATGCAACTGTAACCTCAAACACCTGGAGAGCCCAGGAGGAGCACCATGAAGACTGTAAGTGGCCTTTGGTCTCCATGTGAGAGTTTCATTGCTGCTGAAGGCTGCTGGTGAGTACTGGAGAGCACTGTTGTGTTTATACGCTGCACTCGTGAGGTCTCTGTTAAAGGAAGAATCAGCAGCTGTAACTGCTGTGTCATCAGCTGATCTGCTGATAAGGCAACCACAAATGTCTTGGCATCGGCAGGCTTGCACTCATCTCAAGATGTTCTCTTCCCTTTTTCAGATGATTGCTATAATCCAGCTGCCCCTCTATAAACACTCTGCAGTACTTGGTACGTTGAGGATGCCCCTGACTTCGTAGCAGCTAAATTGTATCAAAAAAGGAAGGGAAGGCTCATCATTTGCACTGATCTCCGATTCAAGAGTAGCATTGCTTTGTCTTGTACTGGTGGATTGCAGCAGGAGGAAGTAAAGAGCAAGGAACTTGCAGCTGAGTTTGTTTCCAAGCTGGTGGCCAAACCCCAGTGAGAAGTGTGGAAGCGGGTGTGTGCCTGGGTGTAGCAGCCGTTTCGCAAGGATACTCCTCTTCTGCTCCCTCCTCCAGTCGGTATAAATACCACATGCCAGTTTGCCTGGGCTTCTTTATCTGTAAATATGTGTAATCTAGAAGATTTGGAAACATTGCAGGAGTACAAGGCCACTGAAACTTGAATTCTTGTCTTTTCCAGTCAGATGTGGATGTTTATGTGGGAATTGCTGCCACTCTTGAGAGGTGGCAGAAGCGTCCCTCAGTACTCAGGCACTCTGGTTTTTGCACTTACGTTTCCCTCCGCACCAAAGGCTTTTCTACCCCACTATTTTTCTAGTTTTGAGTCCCTCATATTGTTTGGTTTGGGGTTTTGTTTTCAGCTCTGAAGTAGCCAGATAGGCGAGATACTTGTGATCACTGATTTACTTATTTTATTTCCTGTTCTCTCTCGTCTTTGATTTGCCTGATGTGTTTTACTATCGCTGTATTTCTCCCTCCTTTTTCCTTCCCTCCACCTTTCCTGCTTATCTTCTAGTCTCTCTTGCCTCTGTTACCTTATGTTGCCATTCCAGACTGGCTCCCCGTGCATCTCCATCCATCAGGATCTGGGCTACAAATACCTGTTCCTATGGGCAGCCATTGACTTGCAGCAGTGCCTGACCCGCTGTGGTCAGCTAATGGGACTGAATGGTTACCTTTGCTTCTGCCTCCCAGGCCCATGAAGTCCTCCAGCTCTCCCTGGCAGGCAGCCATAGGGCATGTGCCCCTTCCCTGGCTCTCTCCCCCACTTCTGGTTTTGTGAGCCTGGCAGAGGTGAACTGCTGTCCTGGCAGGTAATTTGGGATGGATCTTGAAGGGAACATGGCAGGCTTCAACTCAGTGCCACTGAGAGTCTGAAACTCTGGAATAAAACTGTGTAACCACTAACGCCAGCTCATGTTCTTTCTAGTTTGATTGCCATAGATCAGTCATTTATACATATATTTCTTGATATATGTATGTATGCTTATGGGACCAGGTGTGTGTGCATGCACTCAGGTACATGTGCATGTCTTTTATGTCTCAGCCTGCTGTGAATGGTAATCAGAATCAGAAAACAGTTTATATCCTACTTATAGCTGAGATGTGAATTGACGTTTTTGATCCTATAACTGGAGACATTTAATAATTTTCCTTTCTAGATACAGCTGTGCACTTTCCAGGATGAAGATGGCTGGCTGTTGTATGTATACAAATAGTGTGATTTTAACTTCAAAAGTATTTATATAGAGATTTCTAGCTGGAAAGGGATTTTTTTTATTCACTTTAAGTCTGCTCGGTTCAACTTAGAATCAGGGTTCTGTATTCCTGATAAAAGCAAGATTAAAATAAAAACAAAAAGGCAAATTTAAGGAAGAAAAAAAAAAAGTAGCTGTAATAGTTAATAAAAACTGACAGGTTTAAAGGTATGTTGGAAAGCAGGCAGTCTGAATGTATATAGGATAATACAGCCAGTGAAGACAGATGACTTGTACTGACCCTGAGGGTGACATTTCATCTCTGTTTTAGATACTGGCTAATGAGTTTAGCTTGTGTCTTTCACCTGTGTGACGCTGGTTGCACATGGAGTATAATCAGCAGCTGGGGAGAGCTGTGGTTGGACTGTCCTGGGCAGCTATCAAAATTGAACAGAAACAGGATGTGAAAGAAGCAGACGCCAAAATGACAGTAAGATGTTTGTGCACTTGAAATACCCTGTTTCTTGGTAGAAGGCTCCAGGCTCTGTAAACTTTGGGGATATAACCCAGGATCAGCAAGGTTCATGTTATGAGTGAGAAGATTTATTTTAAATAGCAATTTTACAATCTGCCAGCTGATGCTTATGTTCATCAAGTGTGATTTCATCAGCAAAGTATCACAGCTGCCTCTGAGTAGAACACAGTGAGCAACTCCAATAGCTGCTCAGGACAGGAACTGAAAAAAAATCTTTTTCAATTAAAATAATGCAAGTCCATCATGGAGACTGAATGTAGTGAAACCAATGGGAATTTGGTCAGGTTTCAGGCCCAAGTCAGTCTGGCTAGGTCCCATTTTCAGGAATGATTTATGCCATTGTTATCTGAATCTAATTGCTATGTGGAAAATTTGGGCTTCTTCCTATCTGCCCACGTAAGTGACTCAGGTTTGCAGTGCTGGATGGAGCTGTGCTGAGTTGCCTTTAAAGATTTGCTGAATGTCTCTGCATCTGTGGAGGTTTATAGAACCACCATTGCGTGAGTGTCCATGTGTGCTTGTTGCCACAGGAAAATCTAAATAAACAATTGTCTGCTGCTTTCTGTCCTCATTCTGCCATGGGGGTTAGTCCGCTACTACCTTACAAGCCCACAAATGAAGCACAAATAGTAACAAAGGAAACCTTCAGACTAACACAGTAAATTTCTCATAAGGGTAGAAAAGAAGTGGGTTGTGAGATCTGTCTTGTTTAGAAAGAGGTAAATGCTGAAATGTTCCATAAGATCCTTTTTCATTTACTCGCAGTGAACTGTCATTTGGAACAAGACTGGTGACTTTTTGAAGTAGAATTGGCTGAACTAAAACATGTTGCTTTTACTTCCAGTGTTTGCATTTATATGTAAGTTGTAAATTATTTCATTTCTTATTTGGTAAATAGTCAAATACTAGGTAGGTTTTTTTGATGTTGCTCTTTATTTGCCCTTAAGAGATACATTAATAAATTAGAAGCACCTATAAATGGCAGAAATAGCAAGACATAAGCCCACAAGTACAGTACAACACAATCTAACAAGGTAAGAGAGAATGTCCCCAGTAAAAGCTAAAAGTGTTGTAAATAAAACTTTCAGGATTGGCTAGTGACCAGAGAGCAGCGTTATCTGGGACAGCTTCATTCTGCGGTGTCGTTTGTCCTGTGGTTTTCAGGAGATGTCTCAGGCTTTTGAACAGCGTCTTCCCTTCGCATCTGTTACGTCCTGCTCACCAAGGCAAGTTCCTATCGTGCAAAGCCCCTCAAAATGTCACAGGAGCAGGACATGTTCCTCATTTTTGGTGCCTCTGAGTTTAATGATTGTACCCAGAGGGGTGCTGTAGGTCGGCCAAATTCGGAAGGCGCAAAGGCAACCGAATTGCAGTTTTCAGAAGTGACTTTGGGCACTTCCCATTGGATTTGCGCTCTGGGGGAGTGGTGCTCAGGGAAGATGAGAGCAGCAGGTAGAAGCTGTCAGTTGCTGAGCAGGATTTCTGTTGCAAATGTGGTAGCCGCAGTTTGCCAGATGAGATTTGTTGGCTCTATAGTTTTATCTCTATGTTCAAAGCTCTCACTTGGGGTAACTACAGTAAGATCTGCATTGTCTGTCTGTCTGTCTGTCTAGCTTTCTCCCTACCCCTCCCAAGAATAACAGGGTTACTTAGGTTGACTCCTGCCTGCTCAGAAGTCATTATGAGATTATTCGACTAAAGAAAACTATTTAATTAAACTTACAGAGATAGCCCAAAACCTCAAACACCTCAGTGATTAATATAAAAGTAATTATATAGTAACTGTATAGTTTGATGAGTAGCAGCAGCAGCCATGCAGTCAGAATACATGCAGAGAAATTAGTCAACACCTGTAGCTATTCACACCACAAAGGAGATATGAGAGATTATTTTTTTTTCTTTTTTCATTTCCTTATAAAGAAGTCAGCGTCCGACTGATTCCCTATTCAGCTACTGGGTCAGAACCTCAGCTCCGTAGGTCAGTGTGGCATCAAGGGGTCGTAACAGGTTATGTCAGTGAAAGATCTGGTCTCGTGCCTGCATATTCATTTTACTGAAGGAACATTAATAAATAGAATATACAGAGTTGCTGATTTTACATGTCAAAACATGTTCCAGACATTATCAAATTAATTGTTTCATTAAGAGATCTGAGAATAGCTGGTTTATAAATTAATTTACTATAATGTTTCCATCTGGGATTTTCAAAAGAGCATAGGGGATTTCAATCTGCAAATCACACTGAGATTCTAGGATAGACTTTGGTTTCTGAATTCCTGAGGCTCCTTCAGAAATCCCAACCTCAGGAGTTCATAGAGGGAAAAGTAGTCAGTGATGGAAGAAGCCAATAAGGGGTACACGTTGATAGGAAAGCCATGCTGTTAAGTCTATCAGGCAGGTGTGAGTGTAGCCAAGAAGAAGTCAGCGTCTGACTGATTCCCTATTCAGCTACTGGGTCAGAACCTCAGCTCCGTAGGTCAGTGTGGCATCAAGGGGTCGTAACAGGTTATGTCAGTGAAAGATCTGGTCTCGTGCCTGCATATTCATTTTACTGAAGGAACATTAATAAATAGAATATACAGAGTTGCTGATTTTACATGTCAAAACATGTTCCAGACATTATCAAATTAATTGTTTCATTAAGAGATCTGAGAATAGCTGGTTTATAAATTAATTTACTATAATGTTTCCATCTGGGATTTTCAAAAGAGCATAGGGGATTTCAATCTGCAAATCACACTGAGATTCTAGGATAGACTTTGGTTTCTGAATTCCTGAGGCTCCTTCAGAAATCCCAACCTCAGGAGTTCATAGAGGGAAAAGTAGTCAGTGATGGAAGAAGCCAATAAGGGGTACACGTTGATAGGAAAGCCATGCTGTTAAGTCTATCAGGCAGGTGTGAGTGTAGCCAAGAGGTTTAGTTTCCCTGGGCAGCTGCCAGTCCAAACTGACTTTGCCTCTCATCTTTTAGCACATGGCCTTGTGCTTCTAAGAACTTCTTCCTGCCAAGCGTGCAAGCGCAGGAGCCATAGGGAGTTTCCACTGGAACCAGAACCTGAGGGGAATAAGCACAAACACAGGGGTCATTTCTGAGACGGGGCTGTGCCAGCACCATCGCAGCAGAAACTGCCTATTCACCTCCTCATAACGTCACACCCAGGTCTTTTCCTTCTCTTATGAACATCAATGGTAGATGTTGCTGTTATCTTAGTTGGAAGTGGATCTATAATGTCCACCGGAAAGAGGACAAGGGTAGGATAGGATGGCAGCAGAATCACAAGGCTTAGGGAGGGAGATCAGAGCATAAACAGACTATAGACCATTGATACAAAATGGAATAACCCACTTTATCACGTGCAGATAACAGACCCTCAGCTGGACCTGTCTGTCAGCTAGAGCAGCTGTGGAGGGAGGAGCAAATGTACCTCATCCCCTACATCTCTCACCCTCTGCCTGATCCCAGGCTTATTCCCTGTCCGCTGTTGGACCCATCTGCTTTGGCTCCCAATGGCTCCCTAAGAGCACTGTCTTCTGTCACTAGGGTTACTCTACGGCTTTGCTACCCGACTTGTAACCCCACTGCACCAAGGCTGCTCCCTGCCCACAGTGGGCTCACTTTTCACACTACCTGGCTGTGTGAAAGGATGCTGAGAGGCATTCTGCTTGGTTAAAACCACACAGGCTGACATTATAGTCTCTTTTACAGATCCTTTTGATCTCTAAAGCGTTCCACGGTGCTCCTCTAGCTTTTGTCAACAGCACAAGCTGGCAATTATCCTTCTTCTGTAATCAATTTAAGTCTTTTTTAGAGCTGGAGTGGAGCTTTCACTGGGGCTGGGGGAGAGAAAGTTTTCTCCCTTTAACTGTTCTACGCAGAACTGTAGCTATGCTTAAAGGCTGAGTGTTTTTATCTAAAGAGTCCAGGCAGGTTGTGTTTGGAGCATTTACTTACTTCTTTGTCGTTGGTCAGGCCCAGATTCTTCATGTCTACAACATTATAAAAAGTGTTGTTCAAGACGGTTTCTATGATCTGTACCTGAAACCATGAAAATGGATGAGATAATGAATCAGGGGAACTTTTCAGCCAACACACAATCCCCTCACACTCTCCCCCCTCAATATGTACAGTTGATCAAATGCAATTTATTGAACATGTTGGCAATGTTGTAGCACTCCCTTCACTTTTACTCATGTCCTGCCAAGCACTGAGTGATATTCTCCTCCACTGTGTTCACAGCTGGGGAGCAGCATATGAACTCCTCAGTGTGTCTGTGGTTTTTTCAGACCATCTAGCTATACCACCAGTGTCCAGCCTCACTTACAACTCCCAGAGGAAATAATAAGCTCATTTTGGTCTTCTCAGTGGTCCTATTAATATTCGTTATTGTTGAAGTAAAACACCAGTAGGAGGGAAGAAGATACCTGTGGCACTTTGGAAAGGACGCACATCTGGATAGTGTTGACAGTTTTCTGGTAAGAGGGTGAATATTCCCCACAGTCAGGTGGACCAGTAAAGGCTTCCAGGATGCATTCACGGATTTTGTTCCTAGAGGTAAGAGAGGTTCTTACAAAGCCTTGTATCAGCTGTCTCTGTCCAGATCCATAATGTTTTACTGTGGGGTTAGGTTTTTTATTTTATTTTCTGTCTTTTCTGATTTTATGGAAGAACAATTTCTTTGTCCTGTAACCTCCAAATTCCACCCACCCCACCCCCCGGCTCTATAATTCACAAATTGGTGTTTTGCTAAAAGTATTTAACAAATTAATTGTTTGTTCTTCCAAAGTGTTCTGGGCTGAACACTGAACTGTCCGTTTAAAGGCCACCCCTTGATGCACCATCAGAGAGGGGAGTACCCCCCAGCACCTGCCTCTTGTCCCTGGAACAAGTGCTCGGTGCCCCCACTGAGATCTGTGCCTGGCTGGTGCACAGCAACTGCAGATCTGGCCCTTACACCCGCTGTACAGAGGGGCTTTGGGATCATAGATTAGGTAATAAATATTATTTGATTTGATGTATACCATGTGCAGTCAAAGTCAAAATCCTTGCATTCGCCATATGACCATTTGCAGAAGAGCTCTCCACATAAAATCCTGTCGTTCCTTTCAGGAAGTGTGGTGTGTTCGTTCTTATAGAAGCCTTCAAATCCAGACTGTGTTGTCTTCATAAGTTTCAGATCTTTAATTCCAGCAAAAACAACCAGAGGACCTGTAATCCAAAAATATGAGACACTATGAGCTCCTTTTCAGGCAGAGAGGAAGAAACCTCTGGGTGCCTACATGCAGTGACAGCTCCAGAGCTGTGAAGCAGTCTCTCCAGGACTCACTCGTCTGCTTCTGTTGCAAGCCTAACTACTTCTAAAAATTATTTTCTGCACACTGATGTTAGCAGAAAGGTAAGAAACAAGACAGAAACTACTGAAATCAGAGCTCAGCCTAGAAAACAGTTCTATCAAGTCAGCTGCAGTCAAGGAGAGCTGAGGACACCCTTTATCTCACCTTCTTGGAGCTGGGAGATGCCTTGGGTTGGCTCTCACTGATGTCAGTTCAGGGACTACTAATTGCTCTAAAGGGAAAATAAATAGGCTAGTAGTGCTGCAGTGTACGGGAGAGGTGTGCTGAGCTTTTTCTAACAACTTAGATGAGTGTGGAAGCTCTGCACAAAGACTTGGAGCCTCAATCAGAAATTAGCTTTACATACCCATCCTGTTGTGAGTTTTGCATCTGTGAGAAGGAGAGGGCGAGGAGCCAATGCAAATCCCTGCAGTTCAGCTAATTAGCAGGAACTGGCACTGATACAGATGCCACCCACAGGTTCAAACTGACAGTGTTTTTGCTCTCAGCCACTATTTATAAAGTGTGCTGTTGTAGGTCACTGCTGCATGGGTGGATTTTCATCTTCTGAAGGCCAAACAGTTGTGTCCTGAACTTTTTATTTTGACAAACCTTTTGGATGGCGGCTAAGCAATTTCAAACGGTCAGTCATTTAGAGCACACTAAGCTGATAACTGAAAATTTCACTGACTGGAGCTGCCTAAAAAGTAAATTCAGTAAAGAGGAACTTTATGGCACACAGGCTTATTCACAGCCTGTAGAGATAGCGGATGAAGCCCCAGCTGCTGTTTCTGTGCTGCTCTTGGTGCTCACGTTGGCTAGTTCAAAATTAATCCTTGAATATGTCTGGTGCACAGTAATCCTGCCTTGGACTGGGAAGACTGACAGACTTTGACTTTAAACTGTGTCTTTGCAGGAATTTATATTGAAAATGATTGCGCTGTGATGGATATTTCTAAACAACATGATTGTTTAGAGGTTTGTTGTTTTTAAACTGCTTTGTCGCTGGAAATTTATAAGAACTGCATTTTATCAATTTCTTCTCTTGTTTACATTCATTATTGGTTTTGAATGAGTCCAAGGAGGTATATCTATAATTTTGGCTACATGCCCCTGTTATTTACTAAAGCTTTAAAAAATATCTAAAGAAGAGACTATCCTTGGACAGGATATTCTGGTGTTTGTTCAGACCTTGATGAATTTATTCTCTCTTGATGAGAGAGTTGGGGTTCTTCAACCTGGGGAAGAGAAGGCTCTGGGGAGACCTTGTAGCAGCCTTCCAGTACCTAAAGGGGGCTACAGGAGAGATGGGGGGGGACTCTTTATCAGGGAGTGGAGCGATAGGACAAAGGGTAACAGTTTTAAATGTTTTAGGTTAGATATTAGGAAGAAATTCTTTACTGTGAGGGTGGTGAGACCCTGGAGCAGGTTGCCCAGGGCACTTGTGGATGCCCCATCCCTGGAGGTGTTCAAGGCCAGGCTGGATGGGGCGTTGAGCAACCTGCTCTAGTGGGAGGTGTCCCTGCCCATGGCAGGAGGGTTGGAACTGGATGAGCTTTAAGGTCCCTTCCAACTCGAACCATTCTATGATTCTTTGAATTTATTGCTTGCGTGTAAGATTGTAATACACAGGTATTAACGGAGTGCAGATACTATCAGTGAGCCTTGGTTTATTATCTGATATTCAAATACACAGCCTTGTTTGAAAGAGCTCCTCGCGACGAATGATTTACTGAAAGTCTGGCTGGCTGCCTGGCTGTGTGCCATCGACCTGAGACTTGCACTGAAGAATATAACGCCTTGGCAAAGTTTTTGAGGTGAACAGCCTCTGCTGTGCTTTCAGTACCTTTTGTGCTTGTTCTCCCTTCAGTTGTCAAATGTTGACTCTGTTAAATTGCTTGTGGTGTTTTCAGTTTCTGAAAACCTCTGAGCCTTTTATCAGCTGATATAATGGCAAAAAATAAGCCTGTAATTCTATTAAGCCTCACTAGGTTCCTTTTAACGATGAGGAAAGTGTTTAAAGATAGGATTAACTAAGAAATACATTTCTGTGTCTGGCTGATAAGTGCATAGGAGGATGCTAAAGATAGAGAAGGTTCTCTTATAAGAAAAATAAAAGGGATTTGAAAATCTTCTCATTGGCTATTGCTCACCTAGGCAGGGAATCCTAAAGACACAGCTGAAGGGCTACATGAAAGGAAGACTGAGAAGGAACGGCAGTTTCTTCAGTAAGCCTTAAAGGCTTTTTGTTTGTCTAGAATCTCAAATTGCAGAATTTCACGCTGAATTTTCAAGATGATGAAAAATTTAATTCAATCTGTACTTTAAGAGCAGCAGCTTTTCAAGAAAGCATAAACTCTTTTTCTTTATTATTTTTTTTAATTCAGGTTTCTTTCTTAACATTTTCCAGAAACTGAAGTCAATACTATCGAGGCCACCAAAAATACAGCAGTAGCTAATATTACTAGGAACACTAAAAAGGATTAGGCCCAGAGGCACTGCCAAATTGTACAGGCTCTCCCTCTTCTGCAGCAGAACACAGGGATCACGCTCAAACGCGCCTTGCAGAACTTGTGTCCTGTCTGCAAGTGACACTGGTCTTGCCTCTGGTCCTAACCCTCACACGTGAGACAAACAGGGAGACAGGGTAGGACGGGAAATCGTTCCAAGTTTCATTAGGGCAGTAATAGATAGATATTGAATTAATGCCTAAAACTGCTAAACCCACATACAGCAGTAGCTAATATTACTAGGAACACTAAAAAGGATTAGGCCCAGAGGCACTGCCAAATTGTACAGGCTCTCCCTCTTCTGCAGCAGAACACAGGGATCACGCTCAAACGCGCCTTGCAGAACTTGTGTCCTGTCTGCAAGTGACACTGGTCTTGCCTCTGGTCCTAACCCTCACACGTGAGACAAACAGGGAGACAGGGTAGGACGGGAAATCGTTCCAAGTTTCATTAGGGCAGTAATAGATAGATATTGAATTAATGCCTAAAACTGCTAAACCCACTGTGTGAAACAATGCAGTGGTCTCCACTCAGTTCCTAGTGGTCGAGAGATGGGTTAGATGAAACACCACTCATGCTCTTGTTGTGAGTCATAGCAAGAAGAGATAATTTTATACTCCCTTTGGAATGCCAGTTTACAGACAGTTGAGCTTGGAAGCCTGTGTCTTTTAAACAAAACTCTTAGTGAAGCCAAATGGTGCGTTGTTTACGCATAGCGTGCAAAAATAGTAAGCCCGCTTACATGAAGTATTTTCACGTGAAAAATTGCTTGTGTGTAGACCTGAGTGCACACAGTGTTCAAGCCAGTCTGGCTTGCAGCAATGAAATGGCATCTTTCTTAGAAATAAAATCAAGGCATGTTGATGGGGTTTTGAAAATAACTGCAAACTAGACAATTGGCTTATAGCTGTGTGGTCTCACGATACATTCTCTATAGGGTCATGATAATAGTGAGACTGCAGAATATAGTGTAAACTAAGCAGCCCTTTCTCAGAAGCCTATTAAGTCCTGTGCCAATATATCGCAGTTCTGCTGGATGGGCTGTTGTAACCCTTGTGTGTTTAGGATATACGTACAAATGTGAGCTACATTTGTTCTTCAGCCATGTCTCAGAGATCAAGGACTGCAAAATGAGGCTATAAAAGTATTCTTTGTTTTAGAGCCCAGTAGCACCTGCAGCTATCTCTAAAGGCATCTTTGTCTCTCATCAGCAGAAATATTTACAGAGAAGGAGGGGAAGTCACGAAATCTTTTCTCACCATTCCGGCACTGCTCAACTTCACAAAAGCGGATGCCATCAGGGACACATATGAAGGAGTGGATGTGGGGAACGCCGTTCTGCAATTTAAAGCAGACATGTCAGTAAAAGCGCAGTGAAGGCTATCTTAACTTGAAAACAGGAACTAAGAGAGTGACAAATGGCTTCAGCGTAAACAAACGGAATGTATCAGTATTTTAGCTACCTCATGTAGACGTTGCCATGGTACTTCTTGAATGTAGGTTTTGACGAACGCCACTTGGCAAAATGTAGTCATGAAGTGTCTGCAGATGTCTATAGCAAATTGTTCTAAAGTTGGGATCTAAAACAGCAAACGGTATTATTAGAAAGAAGCAATTACCTCGTGCAAAACTAGATTGTTCTGATTGTTGTAAATATTTGGGAAGGATCAATGTTGTTAAAAATACAGATTTCTCTCATTTCTGGTTTTGTGCACTGTGGCTAGTCGTTTGATCAGCTTTCAGCACACGCTGCAAATAGCAGCTGTAGAGTCACGTCAAAAATCTCCCATTCTGTGGTGTAGCGACCTGCAGTCCTTGGGCTGGGAAAAACTGCTGCAGAAGCCTTATGCTTTGAGGATATAATGCTGACATGATCGTAGCGATATTCTGATGAAGCTTTACAGGCTAAAAATGGGATTTCATTACTGAGACAGACAATTTACACTACAGATTGTCATTATGATAAATGCAATTGAGGGAGGTAAGAGCACAGTGAAGAGAATTAAGGGGAGTCTCACATACTTGGAGACGCGTTTAAAAATGCTATATAGAAATAATGCAGTATTATGCGCTATTAAATTTTTTAAAATAAAGACGGATCTTATATGACAAATCTACAAGAAATACTGCTAGTTCTGTGAGGAAAAAAAAAAGGCTTTGGAAAACTAAGGAGGAGTCTGCAGGATAGGCAGTGGTGGAGGAAAAATTCTCTCCCAAATCACTGAAGGTGACTTTAGTGCCAGTAGTGCATTTTGAAAATAAAAAGTCAGTATAACCAACAGTTCCAAATGAAGTCATAAGAAACAGCAAGGCTAGATAAAAAAATAAAAAATACCCCATTTTTTTTGGCCAACACAAGGACAATGTTCTTTATGGTGTCTGTAGGTATCACACAAGAGTTGTTTCCATCCAGGTACTCGTGAGCAGAAGTCAGCCGGAGATGCGTGCACACTTCCACTTCTTTAACAAAGTGCTTCTTCCCTTCTCTATGAAGGCGAAGGAACTTAATTGTGTTCTTGCCATATTCGCAGTTGAGGACTTCTATATCCTTGATCTGCAGAGAAAATACGTGACAGTTGTAAAAGAACTCAGTGGAAGCCCGAGTTATGCCCAGTCAATGAAACATAAACAATGTTTATGGCCTTTATTTCTGTGGTTACCTGTGATAATGAAAACATTTTCATTATAAATTGCAAAGTCCTGATGGGAAGCTATTCTTCAGGAACCTATTACCACATTAGTAGCAGTTGTGATAGAATTTTAAAATTTTATGGGGGGGCAGATCGTATAACATGAGTAACAGTGAACTAGTTTGTCTCATTCATCATCTTTGGATTAGTCCTGACCGTATAGACCTTCATTGAGTGTCCCCTCCATCATCTCTTTCTGCCCCCAGCATGTCCCAGCACAGCCAGTCAGGAGCAGAGGGCAGGCAGCATGGCACCCACGCTCTCCTGCCTCTACCCAGCCGGGCTGTGCCTCTCAAGATACAACTCCTGGTTCATCACTCCTGCCTCTCCCCGGCCGGGCTGTGCCTCTCAAGATACAACTCCTGGTTTTCCCTGGCACCAAGAACAGACCTTGGCCACCTCCTGCGCCTCTGGCTCGCAGCCCACACAGCCGCTGTCACGCTCCATGTGTGCGATGCGCTCAGCCCTCTCCGTTTTCCTGCAGAAGGTGGCAAAACGGGGTCAGCATCCTGCACGGAGCCCCCGTCAGCAGGCAGAGCCCAGCAGGCACTCCACGTCCCCAGGGCTGTCCCCCGTCACACGTGCAGGGCCACAGGGACTTTATGCTCCAAGCCCAAGTGGAGGCGGTGAGTATCAAAGCAATTCTTCTGTGAGGGGCAGGAAGGTTGCTTTGCAAGCAGGCAGGAGTCCCAAACAGAAGATGGAAGCAGCTGTCACCTTCTTGGCGTGCTGAGTGTTTTATTACCCCCTCTATGCAACGCTGCAGTTCCTGAGAGCAAGAAGAAAAGGCTAGACCGAGCTGGGCTGGTTGAAAGCGTTTCCTCACAACTGTGTCACAGTTTTGATTTCCCACAAAAGGGGCCAGAAGCGAATCCGAGCAGCAAAATTCAGCTTTCTGGGATCTTTGGTTTCGTTTGCACTGAGCCCTTTTCAGTTTTATCCTGCTTCTGTCAAACACACCCTGATTGCACATCTGTTACAGTGTTGGAGAGGCTCCACCAGAAAGGAGACACATGCGAAGGTTATGAGGATTTCTGTTATCCTAAAATATCCAGAGCTTATTGAGCTACACCTTCCCTGAGGCTGAAATATCCCATACTCGGTGTCAACATCTTTTAATGTAAATCAGCACCTTTTAACGTAAGTATAACGATGAGGGAGAAAGAATATTTTACACACCAAAATATAAATAGAAGCTTTTTATGTGTGAGTTGCTAAAAGATTATCAGATGTTAAATTGCTCGATTCAGGCATGTTTGTTCCCAAGGGAAATGCTAATGCACTTAAAAGATAATTTAAAAAAAACAAAATTAACTAATCGTAAGTAAATCACTGTGCCTCAGAGATCTGAGGGTTTTCTTCGACTGTCAGTCCCTGTGGGCTCAGTCCCCAGGGGCTCAGTCCCCACAGAGAAATGAAGGTCCCAGGGCTCAGCGCTGCCCCAGAAACCCTCCTCGCAGGAGCAGTGCAAAGGCTGGGCTCGCTCCTAGGGCTGGCTGGAGAAGTAGTGTGATATAAATGATTATTTTTTTGCATGTCTGAACGCCGAGGGTATTTTCAGATAGCTGTAAAAAAAATTCATACTTCAGTCATGCAGCACTAAAAAGAAAACAAAAAGGGTTTCGGTATCTGCTGCTTTTTTTTTTTTTTTTAAAGCAGAATACCTTGAATATTCTAAATAGTCAAAATACTACCCCCTAAAGTACAATCGCAAAAGCATAACTTGTCATTTTACCACCCAAAGAAACGGTGAGCTGTTTGTAGCAGCTCCCGGGAGCCCTGGCCCTGCTGCCGACAGCCGTCCCTGCAGCGGGACCCCACTTCCCCGGCAGGCTCTGCCCCTCGGGCAGCCCGGGCCGTGCTCCCTGCCCCGCCAGCAGGACCTGGCAGTTGCTCCAACACAACTTCTCCTTTTAGACCCTGCTCGGTGCTCACCCTGCGCGGCCGACAAACCAAAATGCCCGCGGGATCTGCGTGGTGTCACCCCGCTTTGCTGTTGCTCCTCTGCTCCGCGCCCCTGTGGGCAGCCCAGATTTCCTGCAGGAATGAAGACGGGGAGGAAGTCGACTGGTGAGTAAATACCACGCAGGGGAGAAACGCCGGGGGAGTAAATAACACTTGAGATTAAACCACACGAAGTAGGTGGCTCGCTGGGAAGTAATGCATAGCAATCACTGTTCTAATCCTGTTTGCCTGGGAATAGCAGCTGAATTTTGCATTTGGAAAACCTAGGAGAAGTTATTGAAATGTGATTTCGCTTCACTGAACCAACCACCTTACTGCACTATGACTAACTGCAAAATAATCACCCGGCGTTTGTGTCTCATCATCAAAGGGAGCGCAGCCTGTGTTCGGGTGCCAAGGCTGCGCTCGCCGGAGGCAGCTCCAGGGGCGCCCGGCCCGGGCCAGGGCTCCAGCACACGCTCCTCTGCCTGAGGGAACTGAGCCCAGCAGGGAAAACGCCTCTGTCTCACCCTTAGCCTTGTCACTTGTACCCCAACAGCAGCGTGGTGGCACTCGTCCCCTCGGTGGGGTCGCTGCGGGGGGACAGCAGGGTGGGAGAGCTCCCTCGGACTGAGGAGCAGAGGTCCTTCCCCACCACCAGAGCTGCTGGCACATGAGAGCTGGTGCCATCCCACGGCCAGCAGCGAGCCCCAGTTTGGGTATTAAATGATTAATTGGATTAATGCGCTTTGAAGATGAGAGACGCAAAGTATAATTGCATAATATCCATAATATCTTAAAATAGAGCACGGAAGCCTCCCAGTTTCAAAAGAAAAGCGCCTTTCTCATGTAACAATGATTAGTCTGGATGCTATTCTTGCATATCCCTTCCCTCACACAGGGAGCGAGCTGCAGGGAGGGCAGGAGCCCCTCGCCCCGCAGGCGGGCGGCTCAGGAGCATAAAGCTGGCTTTGCTCTGTACCAGCATAGCATCAAACGTGTGAGGGTCTGGCCCACCCCTGTGACTTGTCCCCCTTGCCAAGGCCCTCCTGGATAATGCGCTTTTTTTTCAGGAATCAGACTCGCAGCTGGTGCAGCTACCCAACGGCTTACAGGCAGGAGAAATTTCATTTCTCTGCAGACTGCAATTATTCCTTGCAGAATGAGTCTGTGCTAAAGCTAAAAAGAAAGGAGAGCAAACCCCAAACAAACAAGCAAACAAACAAACCAAAAACCACATTTACTATTCATTTCTTAATTATCTGAGAAATACTTTGAAAGCTGTGGCTGGGAGTCATTCAGCTGTGCTTCTGTGTGTGACCCATTCCAGGTGGGAACTCAGGGGTGTGCCCAGGCAAAGCTGTGCTTCCTTCTGACAAATGTATGGGAAGGACAGGGGAGGGATTTCCTTTCCAATGTGCCATGATCAAATGAAAGAGAAACTTACCAATCTGCAGGGGTCACCCAAGTTTATTGACAAGAAATAGTCAGCTTTGGCCTGATTCTGGATTTGGTTGCTGTGAAGCTGATAGGAGAAGCAGAACTGAAACTGCTGAGAAAAGCTTCCTCTTAGCCAAAAGATGTCAATGCTCTTTGAAACAAACACAGCATTGCAGGTTTTATATTCATTTAGCAAGAGTTGTGTGTGAGTTCCTCCTGTTCAGTGGTTTCATCCTGCAATATTCCATAATTACTCAGTATTCATGCAGCCTTTCATTTGCCACTGAACCGGAGGGATCACTTGCCTTATCTGACCTGATCCCATCTGCGCTCCCCGGCCGAGCCTGCGCTCCCCACCCACCCACACACGGTGCCGGGGCTGACAAAAGGCTTCCCTGTGTTTTCATTCCAGACAGGAGCTCAGCCCACCCTCTTCCCTGCACCTCACACTGGGGCTACCAGGGCAAATGGCCACAGGACCAGCTCCCTGAGGGGGGCAGAGGGTCCTTCCTTTATTCATCCAAACCCACTGGGTTCTGTGGGGAGCTTTTCATGCAAACAAAAGCCAGAACTCCGCTTTCTGAGAAGTGTTGAGTCAAGGACTGAAGCCACGAATGCATATTGTATGACTTTTATTTAATTTTTTTGCCGGGGGAGGGAAGAAGTGAAGATCTGATTAAGTGAAGGTGTGATTATTTGTAGTAAGTTAGTGTTCAGTCACAAGCAAACAATGTGACAATGCTAATCAGGTATAAGCGGATTTGCTTTTCCTTGGTTCTCAGGAGAAGAATTTTCCCTCTGCTCCCACAAATGCCTAAGCTCTTGAGAAACTTCCTGTGCACAAATAGCAGTGAAGACTTTTATACAACTTTAATTGCTAACACACTCAGCTGGCTTTCTGGAAAGGGCCAAAGCACGTATCCACTGGGAAGTGGCAAGCAACTTACTGCTCACATTTCCGTAAGCTTACCTGCTACCAGGGATTTGTCAGGTGCGAGGCTGTTAACACCCCACGAGCATAAATCTTCCAATACATTTCAGAGCAGTTTGGAAAGGCTTCCCATGCCAAGTCCTGGATCAGCTTATACTTAACTCATACTGTAACTCCTGCTATTCCTCTCCTTTCCAAATCTTCAAGTCAAGGGATTGTTGTGACTCCCCTTGCACGCAGAGCTCTCCACAGCCTTCCTGTAGAAATCACTTTCTTCTCTCTCTGTCATCAGCAAGAATTTCTCCTGAGATATTTAGGGAACATGGCTCAGCCAGTGGCAATGCTGGTGGATTACCAGGATCACCACCAACATGTGTTTCTCCTCTGCCTGTGCATGTACGTTTCCCATAGATTAGATGTTCCTCTAGCAAATGCTTTCCTGCCACTTCTCACCTCCTTTCAGAGATGCCTTTTTTGGACCACCTTTAGACTGTAAATCAACTGGGAAAGGCTTACACCTCCTGATATACTTGAAAGGTTAAGCACAGTCGGGCTGCATTTTTTTTGGTAAATAGTATAGGACTGAAAATAATGCCACTCAGTTCTCACTATTGACATAAATAACAAATTACTTGAGTACAGCACTCAAAGAAAGTGGCTCACTTAATTATATTGCAATTAATCCCATGGACTTGTGCACTGGGAAAACCTGTTTACTTCATCAGGGACATTAATATGAACGGAGCCATTTATTGACAATATTGAGTACTCTACGATTTTGTGTTTCTGGCTAATGGTTTCTGTTTGCAAATATCCAGTCTGCCACAGCTCAGGAGAGTGCAAGTCTGTTATGAAAAGTGGGATTGGCACAACAATATCACATGGCTTTATACTTCTTTGGGGATTTAAATATGTATAAATATAACATTATGCATTTTTACAATTTTAATACATAATCTTACCTATTTCATATAAAGTTACATTTATATAATATAAAAATGTATTGGTAAAGGATGTCCAGGTTGACCATGAGAATGTCAGACTGAGTTTGGGACCTGATGTTCTCTACCAGAACCAGGAGCAATAGAGGGATTTAGTGGCGGAACAGGACCCCAAACCAGGGCTACCTCAGATTCTTTGGGGGTGCCAACAGCAGTCTCGCCACAGCAGCAGGAGTTTGGTGCCACATCAGCCTCCCTTTCTTGCTAAGAAGCAGAGCAAATTTGTCTGCAGCGGGTGCTGTGCTGCCGAGGTGCTGCTGGTTCCTGTGCTGGGTCACCTCCCTGGGGCTGGTCCCCCGCCAGTGCAGCACCCCCTGAGTCACCCTTCTCTAAACTCCTCAGCTGGGATGGAGATACCGATCTGCACATTCAAACAGGATGGTTGTAAAAAACCACTTGCTCTTCATGGTTGCAGGTTTGCTCTTTACAAGTTGCCGAAACATACCAAAGGAGAGATTCCTCTGGTGGGGCTGGAATACATGTACATGGACACCCTGGCTCCCCAGTGGCAGCTCGGAAAATACCTCATCAACATGACGGAGGGTGCTCTGGGACAAACACTGCAGCAGCTCTATGAGACGTACGAATCCAAGGCAAGTAACATTTAATTATCATTTTGTTAGTACGCTTACTTGATATTACATGCAAATGAAATGAAACCAGCCAAAATAAGCACGTAGAGGTATGGCCAGACCTGACCGACTAGATCTGCTGAAACACATCAAGGGAAGTGTCTTGACAGCTGGGCAGATTATTTGCAGTTTTGGCTACAATTAGAAATTATCCTGAAACTTCTAATTTCTAGTCAAGCCTTTCACGCACTTAAGTATTGCCCATCAAAAAAAAAAGAAAAAAAAGAGGGTTGATACATAGTCCCTTTGGCTTCTTCTCTGCAATTGATGTTGAGCAATGTCTAAAGCTGTGAACTGGCTGTGAACTCAGACCAGGGCCAGTGGTGACTGTTACAGACACTGTCCTAAGCCCTCCCAGGTGCATGTGTCTCACACTCTGTCTCAAATCAAATCTAGGTTTTGCTCTTCCCCCTGAAATCACCGTGACTGCATCAGCAGTGATTGCTGCTTGTTAGGCCTTGGTTTTTTTTCCCCCCACAGTCGGACAGCTCATTTATATTTGTGTGAAGCGATTATCAAATACCACAAGATCTGCCTATAGTTATTTTTTTACCATCTGCATAATATTCTTGGGAGTCTGGGTGTGTCTTTGCGTTTCTGCTGTGGGTTAGTGGTAGGGTGTCATTAATTTATATGTAGAAGAGATTGCCAGAAGTCAGTCAAATACTGGCAATCTGGCCAACTGTCCTATTCCAGGTCTCGCTGTAATTGTAATAAACTGTTTACAAACTCAGAGTACATCAGGAGGGGAGGCATGTCTCAACTCCTTTGAAGTTCTCTATTCAGGGGAAATAAGGTGCGGCCATATGCAAATATTTTGCAAAAAAGCATTAATTGCTTGTCCTTCATAAGAACGCTTGCCATGCCTATTTTTCCTGAGCAAACATTTTCATGAGCTCTGGTTGCTAAATCAGAGAGAGGTACAAAAAAAGACGGGGGGGGGCTTCTTTACAAGCAAATGCCCAATAAACCCGCACACTGGACCTCTTGAGGAAGGGCTACTGCAATGACTGAGAGAACTTCCACTTCGTATTAAACAGGACCCTATTGCTGAGTCTTGAGGTTTATTTTACTGTAACTTGTGCAGAGACTCTTTCAGCTGAATTGGGAGAAAGATTAGGCTCACGATATTCACACAAAGAAGTCCTGAATTGTTTCTTCTGTTCCCAGCAGAAGATGTTTGCTTAAATGCCTTCCTTTTACTGCACGTCATGTTTCAGCAATGTGTATTTTTCTGCAGAGGGACACCGTCGCGTATGCGATATACAACGATGAGGTCCCTGCATCAGACTCTGACGGGTGGAAAAGAGGACACACCAAAGGTACAGGGAGAGTTCCAAGCTACTATCTTCTCCTTTCTAAAGCTGTGGATAGCATCTACTTGTCTGTCTATCCACATATCTAAAATTCCTGCCTAGAGCAAAGCTGGAGACTCATTTGCATGATGTGTGGTTTGGTCTATAGTTACATACGCTGCAGCTTCTGGTTTGGTTTTGCTTTGCCCGTGCTGTGTTGAAGGACTCTTGGGGCTTATGGACCCTTTGTTTTCATAGAGCTCTTTTCAGTGAGTACAGACCCCATCATCCTGATGGCACCAGCAGTACAAGAGCGAAGGGAAAGGCGCCCTAAACATAAACCCCTCCAAACTCTCTCTCTCTGGGGCAGTTAAAGTGAAGCAAGACTTTAAATAAGCATAAACTTCAGTGGAGGTCTGAGCGTTCCCTGAGGAAGCCGATGGGATTTGCCCAGCCTGACACTGGGCTGCAGACATTTCGCAGGGCTGTATTTCCAGGCTGCAGCAATGGGGATGGCTGGGGAGCCCTGCTCCTCCCCGAGCACCCTGCTGCAGGGGCAGGCATAGCCCCTCTCGGCTGCTTCCCGGGGAGAATTTGGTCTGGAGAAGAAGACACCGGATTGACGGAGTCTGTTTCCTCTTATGCAGTGAATATATGCAGGGAAGGAAAATTAGCAGTAGAGAGAAGGTCACAGCCACTAAGTCATCAGACCTTTTGAAGACAAAATTTGAGCAGAGAGAGAGAGAAAGGTATTTTTCAAAAGAAGCATGGTGACAGTTTGAGTTAGGCAATGCAGGACAGAATTAATACAATTTTAATACAATAGTAGTATCTCCTATAATCCACTAACCTACTCTACAGCCAGTTTACTGTAGACATTAGCACACTGAAGCGTGGTGTCTGCGGCAGCAAATCTGAAGTAGGACACAGCTCTATCGTTTCAGGGCTTTTTCCTCCTTAATTAATTCGCAATAACTTTTTTTCTGACAGGATTCCTGCTCTTGGACAAATCACAAGGCTTCTGGGTGATTCACAGCGTGCCCCTGTTCCCTCCCAACCCTGAGGATGGTTACGGGTATCCAGCTTCTGGGGAGTCCTATGGACAGACAGCCTTCTGTGTCACCTTCAAATATGACCAGTTCATAGAACTAGGTGTGAAAAGCTTGTCCCTGAGAAAGCCTTTGTCCCACAGCACCCCTCTGACTGCTTTTCTTGAGGCTTTGCCTCAGAAATTGCTTGTTCTTGTCCTTCATTGTCAGATTGGGAAACCAAGTGGGGCCTGGAAACAATGTTCTTGGCTTCAGTTAGGTTTATCCAACCATTTCCTGTGTGAATGTGGGAAATTCACTCTTCTACTCTATCTCCATCTCCCCATGGGGACTATTGGGATAATAATAGTCATGACTGTATATTGAGGGTAAACTCAGTCTGTGCATACAAAATGCTTTGGAAATATAAAGTAGGGTGATTAATCGTTTTTAACAGTAATAACTCATTCAGCTGCAATCGTCCTGCAGTTCTAAAAATATAAGGCAACCACTGCTTGAGCTAGAGTAGGAGCCTTGACTTGTCAGAAATATGAAGTATGGTAAATATCACAGAATTTCCCAGGTACTTTTTGCCACATAAAATACCAGTACTAAAAAAAAATTTTAAAACCCCAAAATCTATGCCTGTAAGGTTTAGAGCAATCTGACAGTGATATCTGGTACTGGAATCCTGAAAAGGGACTACCAAAAGGCATTACAAGAAGTCACACTGCCACACTCCTTAAAGCTCTTCACACTGTTTTTCACTCTTTTCTCAGTTACAAACCTCAAACGATGTTAATGAAACACGTACGCTGTGCAATGGCTGGGCTGGGCACACCCCAGAGCTATCTAAACCAGGTTCCTGTTTGTGGAAGCACATCATGCGTCTGTTTAGGGAAAGGGGACAAGAAAATGAGATGCATACACTAATGCTTTTCCTGCTCCGTCCTCCCAGCTTCTGGTAATCTGTGGCTCAGGGATTTCCTGAGCTGGAAAGACTGGAAAGTTCCTGATGGACTGGTCTTCCATGAACTCATCTAATGAGCCCATTTGTTCCCTTGCTCTTTAAGATATCCATGGCAAGGACTTCTACAGTTAAGCTGCGCACTGTACAGGAATGTAAATTTCTTCTGCAAATTCAATCCAGATGCTGAAAGTCAAGCTCTGTTCTCCCTAAAACCAAACTAGGTCCTTTGGCAGCTCTTCTGTTTGCATTTGGCTTGGCAGCTGTAACAGACTGGAAACTACTCCTGTAAATACGGGCGGGCTTGGATTTACACGTGCCATCTGAGCGCTGTGTCACTGCTGAAGGCTTGAAGATGAGCATGGGTGGAAGTGGCAGTGGACTGAGACCACTGTTAACAGTTCTGCTAAGAATAATGAGGTGTTAGTGGGAAAACGGGAGCAGAGTCTCCCAGCCAGTCTGTGTGCTGCAGGGCTAGTCAGAATACAATTAAACATGGTTTTGGTTGCTAAAATACTTTAACGCTGAACTCCTCCAGGAGGTGGGCTGTGAAGTTTAAGAAGGATTTAGGTTTCCTTTCCAAGGCAGAACTTTACTCTGCTGATTGCTTCACATTAGCACGTTTTAATTCTGCATGTATTCATTTCTTTGGGTTTTTCTCAGACCAACAGATGCTGAGTTATAATCCAGGAATCTACAGCTGTTCCATTCCTAACATCTTCCAAGCTGACCTCCCAAACCTGCAGAAGCTCTGTGCAGGGTCCAGGCTGCCCTCCGTCCCCCTGCGCCACCTCTCCAAGCTCCAGTCAGCTCATGGGGAAACCTTTCTCCACTTTGCAAAGTCACACCTGTTCATAGATGGTAAGAGAACCTGTTGCTCTATTTATCACCTATTCTCAAGCAAGAAATAAGCACTTAATATATTCAGCACTTAATATATTCTATGCCAATCAGTATTTCTTTGAGGGGGGGGAAAAATCAGCCTTAGAAATAAATGTAACGTAGGGCAGGGAATGGTGTCCCATCATAATATTCTTTCAGCCACACAAACCAAAAAGCTGTCTGGTCCTTCACATGCCTTAAGGTGTTCAACAGTGGGATTTCCAGTACATTTATTTCCTGTTATTCAACAGTTACAACAAAGAGCAAAATTGGGGTTTGAATCTCTCTGGAGATTTTCAAGACCCTTGATGCAGTCCTGAGCGATGTGCTCTGGGCAATCCTGCTTTAGCAGGGGAGTTGGACTAGGTGATCTCTAGAGGTCCCTTCCAACTCTGTCAAATCCGTGAACCCCTGATTCTATAATGAGGAAAAATAGAAACGAACTCCTGAAACAAAAGTCAAAATAAAAAACCCCCTCTGTCTCACTTTATGCATTGGAAAGAAAAGAGCCCAGTTTAGGTGATGCTTTTCAGTCCCCTCTTAAATGAAGGAAGGTGAAAGATTAATTTCCCACACCCTGTGTTATTCCACAGATATCTACGCGGCCTGGATGGCTCAGGAGCTGAAGACCGATTTGTTGGCTGAATCCTGGCAGCATTCCGGCCAAAAACTTCCCTCAAATTGCTCTCTCGACTACCACGTCTACAACATAAACCTCATAGGGACGCCATTGAATTCCACTTTTCATTCCATTAATGATCATTCCAAATGGGCTGTTTCAAGGGAATCCAAAGATCAGTGGACCTGCATTGGAGACCTAAACCGTGCTGCTGAGCAAGCTTGGAGAAGTGGTGGGTTCATCTGCACACAGAACGAAGACATCTACAAGGCCTTCAGGCATTTGATAACCCACTACGAAAGTTGCGCTGAGGCTTCCACATTGATATAACGAACTGCTCCTCCCAAACAGCCCAGCCCATGGAAAGTGTACATAGGAAAGTGTAGGAAATGTCTGCCTTAAACTATATTTTCACTCTGAGAAATGGCCCTTTGAGTTGCCCGATGTGTTAGACCTTCACTTTGTTAGCTGTAAGAGCGGGTGGTTTGCAGATAAATGATGGCTGTTTTTCCCCGGGTGCTGGAGCAGCAGGCTCCGTGTGTGCCGAGCCGTGCTCCGTGTGTGCCGAGCCGTGCTCCATGTGTGCCGAGCCGTGCTCCACTCTCTCCTCGGCTCCTCTCACCATCCATGCTGGGCTGGGCCGCTGCTGCCCAAAGCCACACCAAAGCACATCGCTGTGAGCCCCAGGAAGCCTGTGAGCGAGGCTGGACGTGGGACAGGAGGAACAAGCCAAAGCTGTTTTGTTAGCTGGGCTGTTGGGGCTGGGCAGTTAGCAAGGGAAAAGCACCCCAAAACGCTTCCAAATCTCTCCGCCTTCCAGGCGCTGTTGAGATCAATCACAGCGTTTCTGCTCAGTTTGGGCTGTATCTCTTAAAGAGCTGACATAATCGGGTACAGGCAGGGAGACGAGTAGATGTGTGGACGGGAAGGCTTAGTTTTTACGTGATTGATTTTTAGAGAAGAAATGAGCTTTAAATCGTTTGTAACCAATAGCTTGGGAGTATTTCTAGTGTTTTTATTCATGCGCAGCGATCTTGTAAACAAATAAACACATCCAAAATATGAAGCAGCAAGATAAATTGAGAGTGAAAATGGTCTGTTTACAGTCTCCTCCTTCCATCTTTATAGTTATTTGCGGTTGGTTACAATGTTTTATAGCTGCCAAAGCAAAAATGGAGACAATTAGGAAGAAGAGAAAAAAGAAGAAAATATTTGAAGGAAGATGTCATTTCACCACGTTTTTACACTACAGCAAACATGGCTGTTGATTTTCAATACCTTCAAGTCTCAGGCTTAGGACCTGAAGTTTGCATGGACTTACTATAAAGTCAAAGCTAATTTGCAAAATCCTGATACACTCTTGGGTTCTGATTTCAAAAGTGTATCTGTGTTTAGTATGTTCCTAAATATATTTATAGGGCTATATCTCACTTGTTTTTTTTTCCCCCTGAATTGCTAATACAAACTCCAGTCTGAAGAGTTGGCTGCCCCACCAATATTTCGGTTTTGCTGAGTTCATAGTCCATACCCCTGATTCTCCGTAACAGTGTCTGGAAAGGAAGGAGATGTAAAAAAATGCCCCACAACCACAAGAAGCTGTTGAAGATTTCCTTCCCCTTTCACCCTGAAAAATCAACCAAACAACGAAGTGTATGAAGTACCAAAAAAATTAATTTCAGAAAACATTTGTGAATACTCCTTGAAGAAATAAAAATAATGTCTCCCATCTGCTTAATGAGGAAGATTGTGCAGGAATGGATTTCATATTTAGTCAACCTGGATCAAAGGCAAACCCAGGTCTCAATGAAAATAACGTAGACAGCTTAGTTATTCTGCATGAAACAGGTCTTTTTCCCTGCGTATGACCAAATAGTATTTGATAAATAATTTGTTCCATAATGTTTTTTCTCTGATGCTTGTCAAATTGTTTTACATATATACTTTTCATTGTTTCACTAGCTGTGGTCCAGCAACACCTATTTGTGGCAGTGAAAATTGCCAGTGACACAGAAGCGAGCAGTGGGAAGGTAGGGCATCCCTCACATAAGCCAAGATAAAATTAATTTCTCTTGCCCACCTTTTCTGGCAGACACTAACCTGACCTACCTGTCTGAACTCCTGTATCTTGCCCACAGCTCTGCACACGCGTGACCTCAGTGTACAGGAATGGTGAGAAAGCCTTCGCTGGAGACAGCGCTGGTGAGGTTCACCGCAGTGCACCAGAGGACACCGGGGCCTACGACACAACCTGTGTTTCCTGTGGCAGATGCTCAGCCACAGCGTTTGGGTCACCGAGTTCAATAGCAAATTGTCCCAGCCACCAGAGCAGCGCTGCCACAGTCCTGCTCCCCAGGCTAAAAGTCAACCATCCCTCACTTGGCTTTAAGTGCTGATTGCTATTTGCAATTACTTGATCAATTGATAATTGTCATAAACCTTCACAAGATTCTTACAACATTCCTCTTTCGTTATAGCCAGGGTTGGTAGCCTCCGTTTGAGTGTTACTGAGGAGACGCAAACAGCAGTGGGAGGATGGAGGGACACAGTTGTACCACACAACATTACAAGCAGCTAAATAGCCGGGTTGTGCACACACTCATTTCAGTGGTGTAGCAATAAAAAGGCTGCAGTTCTGGTTCTCTCATTTTTCGACTGTAAACAGCTTTAATTCGGTTTTGCTTTCATTGTGTAACGTCCGTATTTGCATATCCTCGTATTTCTACTGCACGCGTTATGAAACACGGGCAGACTCTTTGTTTCCCCAAAGAGCCTGATAATCAAACAAGATAAACCGTACAGACTTTTGAAGGGTTTGTAACTCTCAGGCTTCCTATGCAAAGGCAAGACCACACACCACTTACTCGACCTCGTGTGCCCTCACAGCATGCACTGTGATCAGCCCTTGGTGTGAAATATATATTCATATATATATTCATAGAGTTGTTAATTTTAAATTGTGCTGTTCTTTTTCAAAATGCCGAACTCTCAGCAAATAGCTGCCTGTCCCCATGACTCTGTGCTGCCTGCTGTGACCCTTTTGACTGGACAGACCTTCTGCAGAAGGCGACATCTGGTGCTGCCCCCACTGCGATGTCAGGAGGACCTGCCCAGCAAAGCTGACCCTGCAAAAGGCCAGAAGTCTTGGACCCCGGCACTGGGAGGGGAGAAAGCTGGTCTCCTGTCTGGACACCCGGAGTCTCTTCTCCTCGGTGTGCAGGTATGGCTATTCCGACCCTTGGGCTCCGTTCTAGTTAGACTAAATGAGAATGTTTATTATACATCAAAATGGTTTGCCGAGGGAGTAGGAGAGGCCAAAAGCCAACGTTATTAATCCACTAAACATCACTGTGCTGCAGCCAAGTTTGTAACAAACGCAACAGTAGGGATTGCTGTTGGTAGGCATAAATTGCCTTGTAATCATTTCCACAAGCCGAGACTGGGTCCCAGCACAGCTGACGAGCTGGCGAGGGGCAGGAAATGCAAATACAGCCTCTTGCAATACATGCCTGCCACTCGCTCACCCACCAGCACCTCTCCCATCCTCACCGTGGCCGCTTCCACCCCAGAGCAAGGGCAGAACTCCATCTCCCTCTCACTGCTCCAAAAGAAAACCTGATGGTTTTTCTGTAAACCCCTGTATCCCCGAGGATGCTGCTGTAACACTGGTAATTGTGGATCATTAGGGTAGTGGTTTGCTGTGTTGGAAGAGTGCAATTTTGCACAGACTTAGTGTAAGAGGTCAAAGGATTAGACATCTGCCTCATTGAAAGAAAAGCTAAAAAAAAAAAAAAAACCAAACCCAAAGAAATTTGAATGCATAAAAACTTAAACTGTGTGAAGTTTAATTCCAGCTGGGCAATTCCAATACTGGAAAACAGGCAGAGGCATTGCAGCCCGAGCCCACCTCACAGGGCAGCCTTTATGGTGGGATTGCTTCTGGTGGTTCCACAACAACTGAAAATATATGGAGCCCTCATGATGGGAGTGATGTGCAATGTGTCGGAGAATTTCTCAAGGACACCTGGGGCTGGGTGCCAGCTGGCTGCCAGCAAGTCAAGGGAAGCTTTGGGAAAAGCTTCTTTGAGCTGGGAACATTCCCTTCTCCAAGGGGAAGGCACTGGGATGTGTCACGGAAGCCCACACCTGTATTTTTGAACCACAGCAAAGTCTACCTCACAGTGTGCTAGATTGCAGTTTTTAAAAGAAGTCCTGCAAAGCCCAGGGGGTTGTGATAGTTTCACTGGCAGTAATGCCGTTCTTCCATCTCTCCTTGCAAACCCCACACGCTGCTCCCCTCTCAGCACGCTTTGTGTTGTCTTCTGCTCTCAAAGCGGGAAGTTTCCAGTAAACACATCTAATGTGTCAAACAGGGCTCCCTCAGATCGCCCGCAGTGGGAAGGGAGAGGGTGGTTTTTGTGAGTATGGGCCTCTCTCATCCCTCTCTCCTGCTTAAATATATGCACTCCTGGCTCCTGACGGTAATGAAAAGCTCAAGGACATCATTGTGAGCATTTGTTTTAATGTATCCAAGCATCCTTGGCGTTATTAGCATAGTCACATAATTATCCCCAGAGAAACTTACACCCATATGTTAACGCCCATAAATTATTGTGTGGATCTCGTCTATACCTTTATTTTCAGTTTCTGGGAAAGATACATCACCGGGTACTTAGTATAGTAATTACTTCAGAACATGTCAGCTGCCTATGCCCTGGGTGAAATGTTCGGGTGCTGGCAGTGTCTTCTAAAAGCTCAGTGTAATCCAAAGCCTAACTGTGCTCAGAATGTGATCCAAGAATATGATGCAGCTCTTTAATTTCACAAGAGATTTCTTAAAAAGACAGGAATTTAAAAATGAGAATGGAGATTAACAGAGATTTATGTTAGGCAAAGTGTGGAAAAAAACCCACCTTGCAGCAGGGAATAAATTCTTCACAGCACAAGGCAGAGAGCCTGATCTGAAATTTCAAGCTGGCATAGCAAGACCAGTGTTTTCTAGATGTCCTGAAAACCTGACTACCTTTGCCAAATGATGCCTATTTAGATTGGAGATACCAGATTAAAGGCCTAACCAGCTGAATTTCCTCATAATCCTTATGAAATTGGCAGTAAATGCAGAAAAGAAGCTGCATATGAACACAGAAATCAGCTGTAGCACTTTCACACCTTGGCTCCACACAGGAACTAGCTCAAAATATAATTTCTTAATTCAGGCCCATTGTATGCTTATCTTTGTAGTTTTTAATTTATTTATCCCAGTAATAAGAGTATGCTATTCTATGCATATTTGATATGTTTGTTTTACTCAAACTGTTAAATATAAAACATTAGCACTTGAAAAACGTATCTTGCTTTTTATAAACAGCTGTGTTAAACTTTTACTCAAGTGACTTTGGTAAATCTTCTTGATGTTATTTCTTTCAGTTGAGTTTGTTTGACGTTTCTACCCAGGGAATCTGGTGACTAGTCTGACTGTCCCTGTCATAAGGATAGGGAAGGATAAAAGTAAGGCACATTCTTTCCCTCCTTTGATCACTTCGCAGCTTGGGATCTGCAAATTGATATTCAAATACTCAAAGCTTTACTGGAGCAGAGCACAGTATTTAATGTTGCCTACTAGAGTGCTGGCGATTGCTACAAGTGGTTCACTCCAGCACACTTGTACTAGCATTGCCTAATTTATTAATCACACAGTTGTGCATCATAACACAGTAACCCCAAAATCTATCTTCGCATGTGTTAATGCCCACAAATAAGCATGTCACATTACAGCAGTACATGGTTTCTCCATTACAATCCAAAACGTGCCAAAAGCTCACCAACAGCCATATCATCAAGTGTTTTCTTATTGTTCCTTACTTCTGACTTTCTAAAGTGTGAGGGTATTGAGCTCCAAGGCTTTTTTTGTGTCTTTTTTTCAGGTTTCCTTTTTTGGCAAAGATTCTGCCAGCTAAAAATCATTATTTCTCTTAATCTATTTAAAAACGTATTTTTGCACTGGTATGAGTATGCTCAGCACCACTGTCCACCATGTCACATTGAGGATTTAAAACACCCAGCTCAGTAAACATTTCAGAACTGTTTCCTTCCCTGCTCTGAAAGCTGCTCCATTTCACACACCGACTTTATAAATCCTAGGCATTGTGTACAGGAAATCTGCAAGACTCTTGCATGGAAAGATGGGACATTTTGCAAGGAAGGACCATGGAAGAGATGCCGCACAGCAATTAGGGATAATTAGTACAGTCGTGTTTCCAGCCACCTACCAACCTGCCCTCCTCTTTACTGACAAAAGACGAGATGAACCAGAGCAATGGGAGCAAAGGGAGCTTGCAGGAGAAATGGAGAAGAGGGAACAAGAAAACTGACAGTCAGCAGGAGAGAAAAAGCAAGGGAAGAGCAGAAGTAACATTTGGATGGGTGACATTGGGGAGGTCAGAGACCTTGAGTTTGGTGACAGAGAACCATTAGGAGTTAACCGTGCAGAAATCCAGTTAACAGGATGTTCCATTTCTACAATAATTATTATCATTTTTCCATTCTACAGATACAGCCTCCACAGACTATGTCACAGAGAGATAAAAATGTACAGCATAAACTGAAGTGACTTAGCCAAGTATCTAAAAAAACCAACCAACAAACCAGCACCCAGAAAGTCTCTACCTGTCTGTTGCCGAACTTAGAAGAGGTGGGGCAAGGCGAAGTCAAAAGCATTACATATGTAAAAGTAGGAGGGAGGAATTCATAAGCTAAACAGTTTGAACCACACATATTTGAACAACATGCTAAACCACTTTTTTAGAAGAAGGGAGCTGCTATTAAGGTTTAAAGCCAACACAAAAATACAATGAAAACAAGAGATGCAAAACATTCACAAGAGTAACTGCAGATTATTTCATTAGGGATCGTGGCACTAAAGCTAGCTTCATTTGTTCTTGTGGCATTGACAGAACTGCAGGCAAAAAGCAAATTCAAATACAAGTACAAAAGAACATAAACAGAACATAAATAGTGATAAACAAACTGCTGCCTTTAACACTTTGCTCTCAGGATTATTATTATTATATATCTACAACACATGGCTTTTTATTCTCAGGTAAAAATCAAGCTTAGTTTAGAAAGCTCCCCAATTTATATTTTCTTTCTTTTCATCTCTGATTCTACTTTGCTCTCTAGCACTAAACAAACCACCACTGGTCTAATAGAGTTGTTTTTCACTGCACTGAGTCAAAATCAGCAAACATTCCTAGATATTACTTACTGTCACTTGGCTCATGGTGGCCTGCTGTTTTGTCACCTCCCGGTCTTGGATCCCACAGAGGAATAAGGGCAGTATAGAACCTGTAGCTCTATAAAAAGTGTCATCTTAATATCAGAGGAGGAGCCAGCCATAAGGGGTTGGCTTCACAAATGTAAATATTTCATAATTTATTTAGTAACGTGGCTTTTCTTTTTCCCCCAGGCAAAAGCTTTAATAAAGGAATGGGTCTACTGCAACAAAGGAAACAAGAGCAAAAATAGAGACAAGGACACATCCTAACTCCATTAATATCAGTGGGAATCTGCCTTCATCTTCAGTGGGAACAGAACTTCAAAGACACAGGAATCACCCATAGAACCTGAAGGTAAAATCTGAGCTTTCCATCATCTATGACACAAACCCTGTCTAGAGGATGGTAGCGTAGTCGCAACACGGTGGAAATGTCACCAACAGGAGTTTCACATCCTTGGCTTGACCACAGTCTTTCTCCCAGCGCTGCCAGAGTGGCTGTTGGTGTGTGGGCAGCTTTGCCAGAAGAACCTCTCTGAGGCAGGACCATGCAGGAGCTGGGCAGAGAAGAACCTCCTCTTGGTGAGCACCTGTCTCTCTTGTTCATGGTTTTACTTTCAATGCCCAAACCAGGAAGAACCGATACCCTCACCTTTAGTGATATTTTTTTTAACATCTCAGTAATTTAAGATACTATTTCAAAGCCTGTCTCTGGCACAATGAAGACTAAAATCTGTATCTCCTCAGTCCTCCCTTGTGTTGTTAGCACTGAGGAAGATGAGCAGTGTTGATAGAAAGAATCTTTTCTCCTCCAGGGAGATTCAAGATCTCCCTCGAGGACTAAGAACACATCCTGGTGCACTCTGCCTGCTACGTGCTGTGAAAAACCAAGGTGGGAAAGCCAAGATGAGGGTTCTCATTCCCAAGCACTTCTGCATTGTTTTGGTACTGGCACCGTACAGCAAAGTGGAAATTAAAAGAACAGAGGTACCATTCTTCTGCTAACAGCAGAATTAGCTTTCATCTCTTTCCTTAGGATGACTCTTTATGCTTCTTCCATTCCTAGGGCTGCATAACAAGACACAGTACCAAGTCACTGTATGATGACGTGCATAATGTACAACCGGAGAGGCTGTTACACTCTTGATGGGTGAGTTCATTTGTGCCACAAGCACACAGCTCCTCATACTCCTACTTTAGCTCTTTAAGAAAGAAAAAGCCCAACTCTCTCCTTCATCATTGGTCACAATATAGGTCTGACAACATAGACCCTTTCAAATAAACCAAATTCCAAATAATAGTAGGTGTTTCAGGAAAATGTTCCATGGGAGTGTGTACCCTAACGAAGGCCTCCTCATTAATTTAAAATTATATTTCATATAGGATCTGCACCACCAGTCCACTGCAGGTCATATCAAGAAAAAAATCACAAACATTTTCAGAAAAAACCCTTTAAAAGAAATATTTTTACCATATGTTAGTATGTCTGTGTACTGTACAGCAATGATTTTCAGTCCATGGGTGTAGAGAAGTCTATGGACGACCTTTAAGAAAGGCACAAATATAATTACAAAGCACAAGTTCACGCATATTTTCCATACATTACATTTCTTAAGGAAGCCTGAGCCTCTGCTGGAAAACAATAGGGAAATTTCAATACCTGTGCTTTTTGCAAGTCAGATCTATATTGTATGTCAAAATATACAGTTGGGGTTTTGTAGGGTTTTTTTGAGAGAGAACATTGCTCAGGATCCTGCAGGAACACAGAACTTATAGTTTCAAATTTTTTTTTCAATAAAAATGCGGTATTTCTTTAATGCTAAATTCCTTTTGTTTTCAGTGCCCTCATTTTAAAAAATCAGCATGTATGTAATCAACGAAATGAGGAATGAAGTATGTGATTTGGCTGCTTTGAAAATCATATAGCAATGCTATTTGTATTTGCGGGCTTAGCTTGGTAGCCCGTCTAAAATGACTGTCAGTAGACAGATTGTGCAATGAAGATGAAACACAGTATTGCGGGTAAGAAACTAATTTTTATTTCACAGTCCCCGTCTTCTCTGGGTATATGGGCCCAGTGCTTTGTGGGATCCAGAGACACTCGTAAACATAACGCTGTTGAGCACAAACAATTTGATTAGATCAGTTAAACCAATGTGGTAAAGGCAAAGTGAAACAGAGCAGCTTCATGGCCCCTGCCACGTATACCATAAGCACAGTATCTTCCTTCCCTAAGCAAGGGAAACTTCAAGGGCTAACAGCTTTTGAAGTAAGTCTAGCGTAATTTAGATGCAGCGCTGTATGAAGCATGACAGTAAGATCAACTGAGTGAAAAACTAGAAGAGTTAAACTCTGGACTCTAAATTTATGAATGCACCGCACAAATTAATAAATATTTGTACAAAGTATTCAGGAGAACAAAAATGTGTTTCTTCTAAGAGGATGTAGGTGTAGCTATTACAGCGTACCAAAGAGATTTAAAAAAATAAATAAATATCCTGTTGGTGCTGTGTTCTTGCTGTGTTTGAAGTAACAATTAGAGTCTGGCGTCAAGCTTGAATGATAACCATTACTTCCTTCACACAGATTTTCTAAGCTTGAGAGACCAGTTTTCAAAAGCTCTCTAGCAAAGCTATTGTGCTACCAGTATTACTCCATCAGAAGAAACTGTTAAAGGATGATCAGAAATACTGAGGGTGAGTCCTGATTTTCCAGTATCTTCTCAGGATTTGGCTTCAAAAATGAAAGTCAGCTTTTCTTGACAGTAATCTCATAATTGTAACTGAAAATGATGCAATTGGCAAATTCTCAAGTCTTGCAAATTGGACCTAATAGATTCAAAGGCATAAGCCTTTAATATATTTCACACGTAGACACTTTTTTGATTATATTCTCAATTAGAACTCATGTTTTTTGTTCTTCAAGAAAAAACCCACATGCTATTTCTTTCATTGCTGATACAGGTTTGTATCTGTTACTGCTTTGATTTTTCTGTTTTAAATACTCCCAGAAGGAGGTTGTCATTGCAGATGCCCCAGACTCTACCAAATGATTGGCTTTCCATGCAGCTCAGCCATTTCCCCCCATTGCAGGTTACAGTAACTCCCACTTGTGTTTTTTTTTCTTCTTTAGGCTCATTAAAAAAAAAACCAAACGCTCTGTCCCAGAACTTAATTCTGCCATGGGCGTTGTATGTATTTAGCTCCCTGAAGTGTTATGGTTCTCACATTTGGTCTAGGATGTGTAGTAGTGGTACAAGTAAGATGTATGCCTATGGGTGGAGGGATAAAGAGTGTTTACTGTTAACAGACTCAAACCATTCAGTTCCTTCCTTCTGTGGGTTCCTTTCCAGTATACTACTGCAAGTTCTGCTCCTGGACAATTTCTCTGAGTTTAATACATTATTAGTCACAAGATTATCCTTGCTTCAGAATGCCTGCCTCTTCCTAAGGCAGGATAATACCTAGAAATACAGCCAGCAGGTGAGGGTACCAGACTGATATCTTGCTATTTAATTTCTGCTAACAGGCATAATAGAATGAAAGATCCTGAGCCCAAAGGAAAGCAAAACATTGTGTCACCAAAAAGATGGACTGCTTCCTCAGGGACTGCTCTCCATGGAAAGCTGGAGGATTGCCCAGAGAAACAACAGCATGGCCAAGGGATGCGGTGATGTTCGTCCCTGTCAGGGTGGCAGTCTGTTCCCAGGACTACCAAGCAAAATACAGTTGCATAAACAAGTGCGAACAAAATTTTAAATATCAGCCTCAGCCTGGAAAACTATAAATTTATTTGTAAAAAAAATCTAGAATTATGTGCTGAAAGTCCTCAGGAGAGATCTGCAAAGAGACTACAATCCTCTGAGCACTATATTCTAGTTAAGTTTTAAAAAAATACAACAGAACTTCATATTGATAAATAACTTGCGTGCACGATCTAGAGCAGTTTTGTTGGGATCTCCAGCAACACCATCACACCATCTCTCAACGATTCTGTGGTTGGCACCGTATCAACAATATCAGCCCTGCAGGTTGTGTAACAAGACAATGATGCAACCCGTAGGGATGAAGGTGGAGGTGCTGGTAGGATGACAAAGTCCCACCACCCACATACGGTAAGAAATAATTGAGATTAGGTGAGGCTGCAGTCAAACATGAAACATTAAAAATACTATTTATTAATAATCACAGAAACAATTAAATGGAATGTATATAAACTATTTAATTAACAGATTACAAAGCCTAAAGTGAACTGTGTGATCTTCTAGTCTGACTTCCTGTATAATGGAGAGCAGATTTCCCTGAAATAGTTCCTGTCTGAACTAGATTTTATCATTTTAAGGGGGAAACATCATATCTTGATATAAATATCAACAGAAAAGTTACCATAATTCTTGGTAACCCTCTCAATGGTTAATTATGGGTAACTATAAATTAAGATTGCAGGTCTTGAATCTTTGTCTGCTAGAGCGAAGCCATGTATTTTAAAATGGGTATTTACTACATAGAAAGGTATGTAAAGGGCCCCCATTAACTTTCTCTTTGATAAGTTAAATAGTGGAACTCCTTGAGCCCCTTATTAGGAGAGTAGCCTAATCCTTTAATCATGTCTCATGTCTGTTCTATGAGATCCCTCTAATTTTTCATCACCCTTTTTGAATTTAGGACACAAACCCCATGTACAGCATTCCAATTTGCCTTGCATCAGTGCCATATACAGAGGAAGTATAAACCTCTCTATTCTTTCTTAGTATTTACTTTCTTGGGCAATCAAGAACTATATTCCCTATTCTAGTCACCATGGCAGAGAAGTAGCGATGGTGGTCTATCAGTTTCCAACTCCTTTTCAGCAACTCTGCTTCCCAGGAGAGGACTCCCTGTGTGGTTTGCCGGGCTGTTGTTTTTCTTTCTAGAATATATGTTCTGCTTATTTATCCCTATAAGGCAAAAATGCTTTCACACTAATTTTGTAGAAGAATGAGGTGCAATGGGACTCATCAGTGGTTATCTATGAAGCATTTGTGAGGATCGAAACTCAGGACAGGACAGGGTTCCTGAATCCCTTACTGGCACTAGTACTGCACATTTACATTTGAAATTGAATTACAGGGGCCGTGACCAGCTGCACTGTCAGCTGAGGGATACAATCCTGGTATCAGACTAAATGCTGTCATTTCTTTTCAGATGCATTTAAAACTCTCCTGGTGAAATAAAAGGCTAGAGCTTGAACCAGCCTAACCCTCTCCTGCCACAGGTAACCATGTTGTACCTTCTCTTTCTTAAATAATCCCACACAAATTTAGGAAATAAAGTATTTTCCCAAACTGGAGGAAAATGTGATCAAATTGGAAATATAGACAAAGGAAAATATTATCTTAGCTAATTCTTTCTTGCCATCTTGTACAGTAACTTTTACTGAAATGGTGCTTTTGATTCTGTTCTGTCTTTTACTGTAAGGAACAGAGATAGTCTTTGGCATCAGTCTGTGTAGGGTAGAACACCAAATTTGCTGGGCCATACAGACCAAGCAAAAGAGCAACTGTAATAAAAGGTCTAACTTAAGACCAGATTTCATGATGAATTTAATTTCTGTGCTCAGTCAACCCCTGTGCACCAGACAGGATTGGCTCTGACAAGCTTCTACTGTAAAACGCTGTAGAAGAGGCTGAAATCTAGGCCAGAGCTAGGGATAGTTCTTGGGAAGCTCTCTGGATTTCCTGGAGGGCAAGGTGTGGCTCTGTATGTGGGAGGTAAATGCCAGTGATTTTCTGTTACTAGTAATTAGGTGCAGCTTGAGTTTCATTAATAAGAGCTACATATGCATACTGGAAAAAAAAAAAAGAGGTTATCTGACACTGGGATTACTATGTGTTGCCAGTTAAATGTCTTACAATGTTCATTACCTTTGTTATTTTGTGATTAGCACTTATAAATGTCCGAAACCGTGTTCACATTTTGTCAACACATAAGAAAAAAAGTTCTGCCACAGAGAGTTTATAATATAAAATAGAAGAGAAATCTCCTTGGTGAATTTCCAAATTATCCCACCAATCGGTCTAGTATTTCAGAACTACTTCTTGCATTAGAATTTGTTTTTATTAACTTTAGTCCTTTTGCTTTTGATATTGTTAATGTTCGCTACCCAATATAGAAATATGGTTTCCAAAAAGTTATCCTGAGTTGAACACCCAGCATAGAAATATCAGTCTTAAAAGATTTGATAAACCAGTAAAGAAAGAAAATAGTATCTTATCAGGGGGAAGGGGATAGGTAGCCTAAAATAAGAGAGATACTGCAATTCTATTGACTATTCATCAAAAATAATCAATACAAACAGGAAAAAAAAAAAACCAAACTGTAATATGTCTGCTAACTTAAATTATTTTAAAAAATGCATTTATTTAAAAAAATGCATTCATTGCAATCTCCAACCATATACTATATGAATATTATGGCAGATATTCTAAAATTCTTATAAAACATTTTAAAGAGTCTTTTTTTCTCCATTTTGATGTTTTATATCACCACAGGTTTTCAGACCAGAAGAAAGCACCGTGATTCTCCAGCCTGACCTTTTGCACAGTACAGGTGACAATTAGCTCAAGTGATGTCTATGTAATTTCTGTTGGAGCTAGAACACTTCCTTTGGAAATAATCCACCTGCTTGATTTAAAGATTTCAGGTGACGAGGAATACTTTACAGGCCTATCTATTTACATGTTTTCCAAGGCTTAGTTAGCCTAAGGGATTTTTTGTTTTGTTTTGGTTGTTGTTTTTTTTTTAAATCAAAAAATGTCTTTTAGCTCAGCTTTCAAACACTAAATCTTTTAAAAGATTTGTTTGCTAAACTGAAGTTTTCTAATGCAATTATTCTCTTTACTTATGTAATTCCGGGTGACTTATCTCTTATATGATTCATTGAGGGCTAAAAAGTTTAAACTTTTCAAGCCTCTTCTAGACCCCAGATCAACCCATATAGTTCTGCTTAACCGGTTTCTCAATTTTTGTCTCGGTATCAGGCCAAGACATAGTGCTTCACCAACAAAATCCCTCTTGGTACTGTGTGCTCTCACATTTATCCTCAAGGATAGAATTTCTGTGTGCTCTTAATTGCTTTTCTGTATCACTGTTTTTCATAATGCAGTCCACTATCAGATAACTGATCTACATTTTTCTTTCCTAGAAATATTAGCCTGCACTTAACTATATTAAAATGCACATTGTTCAAGTTAGCTCATCTTACCAAAGATTCTGGTAACACTGTGGAATAAATCGTTATCATGAATCACTTCACAACTTCTGTTTCTTTCGCAAATATTATTTTAAAAATTTGAAAATGAATAGGTATTACTGGTCATTTATAACTACTTCTGACTTATCAATAATGCCAAGTAGAAAAGAGTCCTAACTATTTTTCCCAATTTAAAATGTAAAGCATCTACTAAGGGCAAAAGAGTAAAATAGCCACACACTGAAAAGTATTAAAATAGAAGAATATTTAAGCATCATGCTTTGCTTAATTTTTGATAACGTGTGTTGATACCATGGAGTTAAGAGTGATCTGCAAGGGGAACAAAAGATTCGCTTGAGGTATTTCACGGTGTAACACTATAGTTACCTTATTGCTATATTAACACCTGTAAGTTACATTGCAATAATTTTGGAAAAGAAGAAAATTCTTAGATATCTGTGGGCAACCTGCAAGCAGAAAAAGAAATAAAATTATTTTCTATACTAAGTGCTATTTATTACATAGAAATTATTCCACTACAGTACAAATATGCTTTAATATAAAAAAACAGGAAGTTGATAAATGAAATGAAAACACAAGGTAGCATCTTCTGAAAAATATCTGGCTAGAAATGAGTCATATTCTAATGCTAGATAAACTCTTTCTTCCTCAGTACGTGAAGGAATGTTTTATTAAGGTAGCCCAAGCTACGTGTAATTGCCACTAGCAGAAAGATACTAGCATTACTTCCTACAGAGAGGACCACACCCCCCAAGAAACACCAGTTTTTCTACATACCCACAAAGTTGATGAAAGGTTGCCATTGGCTACCTTCCCTTTTACCGGATAATTCTTTAGAAAAGGGTAGTGATCTCCAGAAGCAGCAAAATCCCAGTCTGGAAACAGTAGATGCTTCTTCAGTACTGTGCGATGGGTAGCTATTGGATAAAACTTCTCAAAAAGTGTAAATGTCTCAAATTACAATTTTCTTGTTTATAGAATTTATATTTGGGGATGTATTCCAGTTTTCAGCACTAGGCACTTGAAGCTCCAGCAAACTCATTTATCTTTTCTTTTTTTTTTTTTCCAGCTTACATACAATGAATGCATTATCTAGTAATTTTAATCTACTACCTAACCAGAAGTGCTGACAGACTTGTAGGAAATCAAACACCCAGTACTCATCAGGGTGATCTGCCCAGATTAGGATAATGGCCAGCTATGCCATTGTGATAGGTCCTGTGGGAAGGAATTATTGTAATGTCGGTTATAACTACATGGTTAAGATCATGTTGACATCCATATATAAAGCAGCTGTAAAGTCATTATTTTAAACTCCAATGAGCTTTAAAACTGGACACTCACATGCAGCAGGCTATGGAATTTCCACAATTTTTAAAGAATAGATTTGCAAGAATACCACATAAAATACCTTATTTTTAAAATGCTTCATTTTTCCTTAGATCATTTAAGTTTCGGTCTCTCAGGCCTCCAAATGCTTGATGACTTCTTCTTTAACACATACATTGATGTACAGATTACGAGATGTTAGACACAGACCATTTAAATGCATCAGTAATCACTGCTCTTCACATGGTACAGCAAGAGGGTTACACTAAGCTGCAACATCAAGAAGGGCAGGATGAAAGAGCCAGGGAACTACAGGTCTGTCAGCCTCACCTCCGTCCCCAGGACGACTATGGAGCAAATACTCATGGAAGACATTTCCAAGCACCTGAGGGACACAAAGATGACTAAGAACAGCTGGTGTAATGTGACTTTTCCAAGGCAAACCTTCGATGGGACAGCTGGCTCAGCAGAGGAGGAAGAGCGGTGCGTGCCATTTATCTTGACTTTGGGGAGGCCTTCAACATGGTCTCTCACACTACCCTTAAACTGGTGAAATACAGAGTGGAAAAATGTACCACAAGGTTGGTGGGTAATTGGCTGGGATACAGAGTACAATGGGTGTTGATCAGCAGTGCAAAGTCCACCAAAATGTGACTGGTTACTCGTGGTGTTCCTCAGGGACCCATATGTGGGCCAAAGCTCTTAATGTCCTTATTAGTGACCTAGATGAGGTAAGAGAGTGCACTCCCAGCACGTTCTGGTGTGATACCTGTTGGGGGTGGGAGTGTCAATCCTCTGGAAGAGCAAGCTGTTATTCAGAGGGACCTTTGCTTTTTTTTACCATTGTTGGCTTTTTTAAACCTTAGGACTTTTTACACAAAAGCCATAAAAAGCACAAAGATCATAAAGAAACTCTCAAAAGCCAGGGTACTACAGAATGAAAACTGACTAAGAAAAGTTCATTTGGTCTCCTCATTCACCTGTCGTATAACAAACTTTAACTTCATTTTAGGGACAGACACTGAGTCTGCATTCCTTATTGAACTTAATATATCTGGAATCTGACATCTAGAATGATCCTGAGCATGGTGAAGGTAATTGTGAACTTTATTGAACACATTTGTAGTTTGAACATACGGTGCTAATTATTTTCAAAATATCCAGCTTTGGGCATCTTACATTGGGCATTCTAAATTCATAGATACATTTGATAAATTTTGTTATGTCAAACTTGTTTAATTTTCCCATCTGCATAATGGACATAATGCCTTCTTTCCAATAAGCACCTAAATGTTTGTACACAGCTCAGTTACTGTAAAGAAGAGTAACCCAAGAAAGCATATGAAAAAATTTAATTTTTGTGTTGAGTTATGGGATGAGGACAGGCAGTGGGAGCACATATTAAGATCTAGTGTTCATCCTGAAATGTTAAATAATACCCCACTTTATTGAGCACGAACCCAATTTTATCCATTAGAGAGCTTGCCCTAGGTGATTGAAAATATTGAAATTGAAGACTGTAAACAAGATCCACTAAGGAATGCAGGCCTGAAAGTCTCAAACAGATGATCTTGAAAGCCACCCACGCAGCTCCCGCATAGGCACCTTTTAATTTTACTTTGCTCCCCTACATAATGGTCCCCTGGAGGAACAGCTCTGGGTATTCCTGGTCTGGAAAGAGCTAAACAGTTCAGCATGTATTTCATGCTTATGCCTAGCTGGATGAACAAGAGGCTTTTCTACAGCAGAGATCGCAGATGGCTTGGTACAATAACACTCAATAAGCATCACAGGCCTAAGCTCTCAGCAAAATACAAAGCAGGCTTTCTCTCAGAAAGTGATGGTATAGATGGCCATCTTTCATATGACAGCGTGTTGTGTTGGGCCCATGTTCAATTCCTTCCTCAGTTAGAGAGATGTGGGCTGAAATGCAGATTCCCCTGCCACGTGGAGCATGGCCTACCACTCTCTGAATAGTCCACCCTGGTGAGACCATGCTACCCTTTCTTCACTGTGCAAAAAAGCACCAGGCCGTAAAAGGATCCAGCCCAGTGATGAGGGCACACACCTAGAGACCAAACCTGGTTTACAATCCATTCTCTGTAACTTGTTTCTGCTTTTCTGTGTAACTTGAAAAAATAAACTACAGGGAGAATGTTGAGACCTGGCCCAGAATCCAGTATTCCTTCCTTTCAGGAAGAATGCCCCAGCCACCAGCTATTTGGTCCAGCATTTTCTGTATCTCACTCTGCACATAGCAATTGCTTCAGTTGGAAGAGTGGAGAAAGTTCTCACCTCTGAAAAACCTGCAGGCTTGTGGTTTGATTGTTCCATTGAAAGGAAAGATGTTACTTTCAATCTCTAGAGGCTGGAAAGTCCTGTCTTCTGTATCAAACATGAATACCTTAACTTTTGAACTACCAGTTAAGGAAAGCTACTATCATTAACTTTGCTGCACAGTCAGTGCTGTTAGACATGAGAATGCCTACGAGAGAGGAGCTGCAAGCAAAAGTGTGAAGAACACCTATGTTGAGGGGCCTGCTAAGGTTCAGACGTGATCAAAGCTGTACAAACTGCTCTGCAGCCTCAAGGCTGAGCTGCTTACAAGCATAACAAAAACCAGAGCTTTGGGGTATCCACACAGCACCACAAAGGGATGGGAGATCTAGCTTTGAATGCAAGAATAAGAAGAGTACACTTGTCTTAGTTCAGCAATCTGCTCCTGCCAGTTAGCCCTCCTGGGCAGCTGAACAAAGGATGCCTTGCTGCAAGAGCAGCAACCAGACTCCAAGGCCCCAACTCGTATTTCTGCTCTATGTTGCCTTCTGCTGTTTAAACGTAGGAGCCTCTCTGACTTCGCTTGACTACCAGTACATAGCGCCAGCTTCTACAGTTTAGATATATTCTCCACCACCAACAGGAAGTTCAGGGGCTTAGGGACCCTGCAGAATGTTTTGAGTGCCATAAATGTGGACCTCAGGAAAGCCAGTCCTTGAGGTAACCTTGAGCCACCTCACTTCTTACTCATGTTTTGTTGTGATCTCCTGTTCCTGGTATTTCCCCTCTCCTCACCAGCTTTAGATCCATGATAATACTGTTTTCAACTGCGTAACTTTGGGAATTTTGTCCTAGAGGAAAATCAGTCACTTCTTCCTTGTCCTCTACTCTACTAACACACCAAGAATCCTTAGAAATGAGACACTACTTTACAGAAACTGTGCTCATCTAGTGAACTTCAAATTACTATTAACAATTGGTGGTTCTTTGTTTTAACAACAACCACAAAGAATCAATTTTAAAAACGTATACAACAACTTTTTGTTTTCTTTTTCTCTCTTCCAACATAGACAACGGTTTGTTTGGTTTGGAGCACTGCATTTTCTAGAACACTATTTCCAGTACAATGAATCTTGAAGATAAGTAGTGCATCCTGTCTACCTTCATGTCATGACGGTTTGCGCTGGGCTGGCCACTAAACCTTAAACCAGGACACTTCAGGTAATGAAATTAAGAAAAACAAAACAGGAAAATAGCAAAATGTTGGTTATTACATTTAAAAACAAAAAACCCACTCAGTTCTCTAATTCTTGAATCCAGAGGCACCGTACCCGCTTCTCTCATCTCCTACCATAAATATTTTCTAACTTAATTTCTTTTCCCCAGCTGAATTTTTGTCCTTTCAACTTAATCCCAAGATATTTTTCAATTGTTTAAAATGACAGAAGAGCAAAAAATTTCAGCCCTCTATCAATACAACTCAGAATGACACTTCCACTACTGCAGCTGGGTCAGTGGTAACTTACAGGAAGGTTTCCTCCAAAATTCCTTAGTGCTGACATGGAATAAATGTTTTCACTCATCACTCTCCACTGGAGAACTTACTTGTTGGCTTACATAAATCAAAGCTACTGGTGCTTTCTGTTTGTTTGTTTGTGAGGTTTTTTGTTGTTGCTGTTGTTGTTTGTGTTTTGTTAGGTCTTTTTAACCTGTTTTTTAACCAGTTTTTTCCAAAAGATGGTTTCCTGGCAAGGCTACATGAGTTGTAAAAAAAGAGTATTCTGGTTAAGATGTTATTTGCACAGAACAGAGTTCATAACTAAAATAAGCAAGACCCTGGAACCTTCTCTGTGAAGAAATTAAACTAATGCTATGCATGTATTTATTAGTTGGGCCTTCTATTGAAGTTATAATTGTATTTTGTTAGTGATCTTATTTTCACCAAGTCCACAATGTGTTACTGGTGTCCTTTTATTGCCCCTCCCCTGCCCTAGGAAGTTCTTGCATTATTGTGTATCATTATTTTGTTCCTGCGAACCCTTGGAAGAAAAGCCTCTGAATAATATTGGGAGGTTGTCTTCCCTCTTGCTGGGAGGGAGAAAAATAATGTGAGTTTTTTTCCACATGTAAGCATTCAGTAAGCTTCACACCATTACGCTGCACATCAGTTTGCAATGATCCCGACTGAAACTACAAATAACTTAGGACTCCCTGTTAGCTCTGCTACCAGCAGTGATGAAAATCTCTAATGACTTTTAGAGATACCCTTGCAATTGCTGATATTTGAATCACATAGTAAGAGAAAGTTACTGAAAGTCCTCAGTTAACATGGTCTCCACTAAATCCCCCAAACCTTAATTACCATGGAAACTACTTGTCCTAAAGGCACTAAGGATAGCTGAAATATTTTCTCTTGACAAAAATGGGAGCGAGGCCAGAAAAATATGGGATTGTGCATAATGAGGTCTTTGATCTTTCATTTACATCTGTGTTAAGCAGAAATAACCTCAGTGAAGCAAGTGAAGTTACAGAATTATTTGTTCATAAGACAGAAGCAGGTTTGAAACGCTGTCTACTTAATGTTGTTCCTAGGTTTTTTCCATTATCTTCATCTGTTTGTTAGCAGATTTCTTTTCCATTTTTCTAGTATGAGAAACTCAGTAACGCAAAATCGTATTTGTATATAAAATTAGTAGACCTGTTCCAAGTTTAGCAACAATCCTTGGCACAACTGGAACTAATCAGTCCCACAGAGGGTCAGAATTTTGCAGTCTGAGATTAAAATTTCGCCCAGGCCCCTCAAAACCCTCAAGTATTCAGTATCTATGAAAGAGTATATTCTTCACTGTGCAGCAACACTTGCACACCTCTAAGCTAGAAAATCAATGCAGGACCAGAAACCCTAATTCCTAGCTTTACATGAATGAAACCTCTTTAATTATTGTAGGGGTTCTTGTTTAACAAAAAAGTTTCAAGAGGCTTTAATGGAATTAAACCGATTTTCAGGAACATTACCATCAAAGAAAACAATGGTTCCTTTTAAGCAGTTGCTCCCCAACGTGAGGAAATGTCTGAATGTGAAAGGTGTGCACGTGCAAAAACCCTACTGCATCAGGACGCTGCTATCGTTTATGTAAATCCATTGGTGTGTCATGTTTGTTCCAAGGTTCCCATTTTGATATTCTTAAGCCTGATTATAGGTTACGCCGCAGTAGCAATTTGTATTAAATCCTCCCATCTTATCTCAAGGTCTGCTGCCTGCTGAGCAATTAGCTTGGCCATTTCGCGGCTACCTGCAGGGAGGCGGCAGGCTACACCGACAGCACTGCCCGCTCTCCGGCAGGCCCGAGGGAGGCAGCCCACGCCCTCCGACGCCTCTCAGCCCCGTGGCGAGAGCTGCCGGAGGAGGACTAGGCCAGCGGCCGCCAGCGCTCAGCCATGCCTCCTTGGCGCACCGAAGGCACCCGCGCTTGGCTTGAAAGACCGCGGTTTCCCCCTCGGCCCTCACGGCGGCCGCCCTGAGGCGCGGCCCCGCCGGCGCCCCCTCAGCGGGCGGCAGTTGGGGCAGCGCGCGGCC
>NW_015090812.1:14156673-14167416 GCF_001431845.1 Calidris pugnax
CGGCCCCGCCTCCCGGCCGCGCGCTGCCGGCGCGCGGGGGGCAGAGGGCAGGGGTGAGGGGGGAGTTCCTGCCCGCCGGCAGCGGCATGGCGGGGGATGGCAGCGACACGGCGGGCCCGGCGGCGGAGGATGGGGGGTCCCCGGCCCCGGAGCGGGTTCTCTTCCCGCCCACCTTCAGCGTGTCCGAGATCAAGAACAAGCAGCGGCGGCACTTCATGTTCCTTCGCTGGAAGCAGCAGCAGAGGAAGGTGGGGAAGGGCCCGGCGCGGCGGCCGTTACCGGAGGGGGAAGGGGAGGGGGAGGGCCCGGCCGGACGGCGAATGTGGCTAACGGATCCCTCTCCTTCTCCCGCTAGGAGAAGCTAGCCGCCAAGAAGAAGAGAAGAAAGGAGCGAGAAGCCCTGGGAGACAAAGTAAGGGCTGCGGCCGCAGCGTGCCGCCGCCCCGTGTGGCGGCGAGGCCGCCGGTGCTCCGCCGCCAAGGGGGGCAGAGCTCGCCTTGGTGTGACAGCTCTCCGGCTCGGCCTTGTGCTGGGGCTGCTTCGGCTTCCTGAGGGAAACCAGGCTTGGGTGGAGCGCCGGTGTGGGTGCTCGGTGGCCGTGGCTGCCCTCAGAGGGGCTGGCTGTGTGGGGCAGCGCAGGCGTCAGGCAGCAGAGTGTAGAAGCACTGTTGGTGCTGCGGTAAATGGTGCTGTAGTCGGGCAGGGTGAGTTTGAGGCTGTTAATGGCATAAAAGCAGGCCCTTCCTGAAAAAGGTTTCCTGCCTGATGCAATTGCTATGGCGTTATCTTGATGTTATTAGGAACTACGCTCTAATAAGTAATTCCTATATAAATTAAAACAATCACATCTGACCAAAACCTTCCCAGACCAGTTTTCGGCTTTTTTTCCATCCTAGCCACAAGCAGGGGGTTTTGCTTCTTTTCCTGAGCGACTTCAAAAACATATTGACAATTGGAGACAGTCAGTTGTGAATTCCTGTATTACAATCTTACAGGAGTGGTCTAAGTAAGAAGGGTAAACATTATGTGCTATTAGTCATTAAATTGTAGTTGTCAAGGCTAAAATGTGTTGAAAATAGAGCTTTTCTCTTCCATGGAAGAGAAGAGACATGGATAGAATGTTTCCCTCATCTTTTTTGTTGTTTTATAGCCTGATTTCTTAATTGGACTGCAGTTAAGGGGTGTCACTGCTCCCTGGTGTCCCAATAGCCATGCATGTTTTTAATCAGAGCTATGTTGTTACTTCTTTCTTAAAAGCTGACATAAAAGAAATAGTACTTCTCATTATGTGTAGAAATAGACACAATATCGTGGTAGTATGAATTTAGGTTTTTTGCAATGCACTTTAAAATTGCATTAATGTGTTGTTGATAAGCTTATTTATTTTAGGCACCTCCAAAAGCCGTACCAAAGACTATTGAAAATCAGAGAGTGTATGATGAAACAACTGTAGATCCCAATGATGAAGAGGTAACTGCTTAATTTATGCATATGCTATTAAGTTAAACATTTCTTTCCAGGAAGGCACATAAAGTGGATTGATGAAACTTAACATTCAGTACTCTGCTATTAAGGTGTTGATGAATTACTTTTTACATGTGATGGGCTCACAAAGAGGTGATGTTATTCTTTCATTATCTACATTAGATAATTGCTTTTTGCATTACTGCTATTGATAGCAAAACCTGTCAGTCAGTGTTCACTAGATTCTTAGAATGTAAAAAACACAGGCCTTGTGATGATTGATTACAGGATAGATCTTTTGAATTGATATTTTTCCTGCAAATTCAGTTTCATCAGAATTTAGATCAGATTGAACAATTGTTCATCAATTATTTCATATGTGGTGGATTAACAAGACTCCTCTCTTCTTCCAGGTTGCTTTTGATGAAGCAACTGATGAATTTGCACCATACTTCAACAGACAGACAGTTCCTAAGATTCTTATTACAACATCAGACAGACCTCGTGGGGTGCGTATGCTTTACTTGGAGAGTTCTGAGCAATCAACTGGTTATAAGACAGCAAGGTTTTCATACCATCATTGGTAAATTGAAGATGAAAACAATAGCTTTCACATTTTGCATGGATTTTTTTCTGCTGTTTTATTTACTGACTATCAATAACCTTGTATGTGTATGTAATCTATTAGTTTCTCTAGCACTATTTGTTTCCTTCATAAAAAAAAAAAAAGAGCAACCTCATGCATGTGTTCTTGTATGCAAATGATCTGTATTACCTAACTGGGGAGATTACTGGCATTTGTGAAAACCATAAAAGAAGGGGTTTTAAAAATAGGAAAAAGTACACCTCACAGTTTACTGGAAACTTGGACATTAGTACCTGAAGTAATAGTTGTATTTTGAAATGTTATGAACTTTCTGTGAACCAATGTCCTTAAACAATGAGTTTAATAGTTTATCTTCAAATCTATATAATACTGGAAGTAATACAGTAATAGGATGAGGGGTAATGGCTTCAAAGTGGAGGAGAGGTCTAGATTAGATATCAGGAAGAAATTCTTTACCGTGAGGGTGGTGAGACACTGGAACAGGTTGCCCAGGGAAGTTGTGGATGCCCCATCCCTGGAGGTGTTCAAGGCCAGGCTGGATGGGGCTTTGAGCAACCTGCTCTAGTGGGAGGTGTCCCTGCCCATGGCAGGGGGTTTGGAACTGGATGATCTTTAAGATCCCTTCCAGCCCAAACCATCCTATGATCGGGGGGGGCAGTTGGAAGGAGGAACCGTCCATTCCCCTAATACTTGAATTTGGCACTGTAGTTACTACATTGCAATTTAACTCACCTGTTTTGCAGAGAACAGTGAGATTCTGTGAACAGCTGTCTACTGTTATACCTAACTCGCATGTCTACTATCGAAGAGGACTGGCTTTGAAAAGAATTATTCCACAGTGTATTGCAAGGGACTTCACTGATTTAATCGTCATTAATGAAGATCGCAAAGTACCAAGTATCCTTTGGTGTATTTATTAAAATAGATATACCAGCCCTGGACCTATTACGGAAAGAAAATAATTGTCTAGTGTGCATCAAAGATCTACTATTTTGAATTTTTTCTCTTCACTGTGCAGCTTACATTGTAACTACATAGTTAAAAATCACTGTGCCAGCTTGAATAACTGACAGCTAATGGAACTTGGAATTATTAAAGAAAGTTTGTTGGCTTTTTTTTTAAGTTTGTAATACATGAATAAGCATCATTATTATTTCAGTGAATTTAACAGTTTGATTAATTAATAAGCTTTTCTGACTAGGAAGTTTCATTTACTTTTGCTGACTAGATAAAACATTACTAATTAGTAAGTGAGAAAGCAATAGAAGAATAGCTCTGGTTAGCTATTGAAACAAAATTTAATGGACGTACTTCAGAACAGTAACTCATTTATGAATGCATGTTCAAAAATATAATGAAGCCTTGTAAATCAGGGATAGATTATGGATATATGATACTGTATTTCACAGAAAATGTTCCTCTGTAAATCACGTTTGAATTTTACCAGCCTTTTCTTTTTAACTCTATGAACAGATGGTCTTGTTTTAAGTCATCTGCCTGATGGTCCAACTGCTCATTTTAGAATGAGTAGTGTCCGTTTGCGCAAAGAAATAAAGGTAAGGCTCCAACAAAATTTAAAAAAACAAACAAACCAAAAAGTGTAGTCTGTTAAATGATAAATACGTTTGGTCTACTTGAATTGTCAAAACTGATTGCCCTTCTGTATGATTCAGCTGATCTTGTAAAGGTGTTTTTTTCATAAGCTAACATAAGCCAAGGACTAGTATATTCTACTTCCATAAGCAGCGTATTTCTATTTTCATAGTTACTTGGCAAATTCCTTTAATTGTCTGCCAAGTATTTTTATAGTTGTGCCAATAAATAGCAGCTGATAACTTACGTCAATAGGGAATACCCAATGTATAATATACACACAACAGGGTATATAAAATCGGCAGTATAATAGATTTCAACAGATGTGTATATGTTCAATATGTCAGTATATAACCTAGTATATATGTCAGAATAAAACCTAGTTTTTCTTATTCTTACAGCCCTGTCACTTCTGTAGCAAGTATTGCTTACTGAGCCCTAATTAATTTGTAGTAAAATGTATTTTGTTTCTTCTTTTGAAATGAGTAACTTTTAAACCTTATCTGTTCTTAATAATCTCATATACTCAGTCCCATATGCACTTAGTGTTAGTATAGAGAGGGCTCCTGTGATGGGTAGACTGTATTATTTGCTATAAGGGGTGCTGTCAGGAGTGGAAATTGGTGCAGGAGAGGGGAAATGTGAAATTAGTTATTTCTGCTTTTTCGTTCAATTTATATTGTTGAACCAAAGAGCGTTGTAATAGCAGCTGCTCCTTTACTTGTTACCAGCCCTGTTAAAAGAAGTTGCCCGTGGTTGTCTTCCCCCCATTTTATTTCAAACTCTTCTTTGATAATACATTAAAATCATTTTGCACTCAGTCTGTTCTTCACATTCTTATCTATTACTTTCATTTCAGCGAAAAGGGAAAGAGCCCACAGAACACGTACCTGAAGTAATTCTGAATAATTTTACGACACGACTGGGACACTCTGTTGGTCGCATGTTCGCTTCTCTCTTCCCACATGATCCTCAGTTCATTGGGAGACAAGTAGCCACGTTTCACAACCAGCGAGACTACATCTTTTTCAGATTCCACAGGTGACGTTTTCCACAAAACTCACAAATGAGAGATAATGTTCTTGTAACTTGCTTCCTAATTTTTATTTTTATTTCTTCCCCCAGATACATCTTCAAGAGTGAAAAGAAAGTGGGAATACAAGAACTTGGGCCACGTTTTACATTAAAGCTGAGGTCTCTTCAAAAAGGAACCTTTGATTCCAAATTTGGAGAATATGAATGGATTCATAAGGTACGTCTAAGTCATAATAATAGTCCTGCTTGGGAAGGGAGACTAAATCTGACGTGAAATGTAACCACGAATCTTAGCCTAAAAAAGCAGTATAAATGCAGTTCTCGATACGGAAGTGTTTAACTGTAACATTTAGAGGTGTATTTTGAGAAATATGCAAAGTAGAAGCATTCTGCTATATTGCAAGTCAAAAATAAAAATAGCAAGTATGATGAATTGCAATATAACTGCAACTACACATTTGCAGAATGTAATTATTTTACCATACACAGATACAAGCAAATGTGAAAAATGGTTCCCTGGTGTAAGCCATTATTGGAAGCCTAGTAAACGACTAGAGCTATTTTTGTGCAAGGATCATAACGTAAAAATTATTAAGGTATTCACATAGATGTCACTCCTTAATAGTGAATGGAAAGTGTCACTGACCTCTGCATGTCTTCAAGTGAAATAGAAATATTACTCTAGACGAGGCTAAGTTACTTTTCCAGTCATTTTTACCTTGGAACTGCAGTTGATTGGCAAAACTTAGAAGTGAGTATCCAAGCTATACTAGAAGGAAAATTCTAATACTCCTAATGTAGCCCATAACATGGATAATCCTGTTTTGAAGACACTTTGCCTACTGTCAGTAGACAGAACTGCTACATGTTCTTTAGTTCTAAATCACTGATACCTAATTCTTCTCTGTTGTCTTGAAAGACTCAAGTACACTATAACTGCGACACATTTCACTATTCACATTTCATGCCTACCATACTATAAATTGAGTGGTTGCATAAATTTGCTGGTTAAAAACTTTTCTTTTAAATTTCAGCGCCGAGAAATGGACACAAGTAGAAGAAAATTTCACTTATAAGGGACAGCTCTCTGCCAGTTGCTGGTGACAAGAAATACAGAAACTGCTTGGAACTATGGATTATCTCAGACTCCTAACTAACGATAATGAACAGTATCTGCCTGCATAAAGACAACCTGCAAACATTAAAACTTTCTACAGGAACAGATCAAGTAGGACACATCTTTCTTCTCATGTTTGTAGCTAAATCCAACATGATGAGGACAGTGACTCTTTTTCCAGTTTAGCAGGAAAAACTATGGCAGTCTCAGAGCAGCCTGTAATTTAGCTGTCACTGAAGATTTGCCATGACTGCTGTTGTGCTATAGAGACAATTTCCACTTTGCAGCATCAAAGACAGTAAACATTTTGGTTAAAGATATTTTCAAAATAAAGTATTTTTACTTATACAACTTTTTTCTTTTTTTCTGTTAAGCAGCTAAACCCAGACATCTTCCGTTAATCAGGTAGGAGATAAATATGTTAAACATGTTTCTAACTTATAGTATGCTGTTCCCTGACAGTATGGTGATAGTTTTCCAGAAATGGTCTCTTATCTGGAGAATACTGAGAAGGCTGTAAGCAATCCAGGAAACCTGTGGTATTTTCTTTCATTAATACTTTGCATAAAATAGCTACGATGAAGTTGCCTGTAGGAGTCAAGCATATTATTCCTGTATCTCTTCTGTGAATTTCACATTTAGGAGAGGTGTATACTCTAAGCAGTTTATATTTTTTTTTATAAGAAGAAATAAACACCGATGGGAAAGAATTCGTAAGGCCAGCTTACAGGAAGCACATAGAGCTAACTTGTCTAAGTACGTTGCTCAGTGTGAGGTCTCAGAGCAGGGTTTTTCCTATGAAAATCTTAAAAATGTTTCTTCATCCTCATAGCTAGTCTCAAATTGGTGAATAAACTACTGTTCTGCCTTAAGTCTGCACATTCACTGGCAGCTAAAAATCTAAGTTTTCTTTGTACTTTCTTTTCATATGCAGCTGTGCTTTTTCGTATTTATCTAAAGAGTAAGATGGTTCACAGAGTAAGTCATCTACTAGGGCAGAATTACTCTTTTAAGATAAAAAATAATTAAGTTACTTTTTGTCTTTATTTAATGTCTCTGATACGGGACAGCTGTATAGTTGAACTATAAACTAACATTATAACTAGCTAAAAATTTTTTTTGCTGTTCTATTTCTATTATGCTTCTAAGTTTAGTACTGATGAAGCTGTGTTCTTCTGTCAGACTGTCAACCCCACGAAAACTTGAAGCAGGCTCCAGTAACTGGTGAGGTGTCGAGATACCCAGAAGTTAATCAACATGTTACAGTAATTCCGAGACCAGACTAAGTCAAGACACTTTTATTTTTTGCTTGGCATATAAAACTGATTCCCTTATGAAACAGAAGTATCGTAACTAGCATACAGTTCATTTGGAGAGGTAGATGGTAAGAGGTTTGACGACAGTAGCAATTTTACAGTTAGATTTGGCACGTTAAAGCTAAGCTTCTGTACAGACTTCAAACCAGGCCACTCCTTCAGGCACTCAGCCCCTACACACATCAGCAGCTAAGAAAAGATGCTAAAAGATCTGAAAAACAACAACAACAAAAAATAGTTAGAAAAGTATCAATGCTAAATAAAGCAACTCAGTGTCTAAGAACATGTACCTTCAGAGTATGCCATGGACAGCTATTTAGAAAAAAAAATCCTCTTTTTCCATAGCTGTCTTATGAAACTCTTAGTTTATTTTATAAACTTTTAAAACCATGAAGCGATCTCCAAGGGTACAAGAAGACAATCAAAGCTGTTAGAAATGAACTGAAGCTTCGTGTCTCCTGGAAACCAAACTGCTAAGTGGAAACCAAACTGCTAAGTGGAAGGCCAGAAACAGTTGTTCCCAATCACCTGGTGCCTACGGAACCACCAGGCATCTTCTTTGCCTTTGAAGCTCAGGGAGAATCTGTAACTGATGAATTCCGTTTCCCCTTCATGCCAGGGAGGTGGTGCTGACTGGGTAAACAGGAACTGTACTGGCTCAGCATGTAAACACCAAGATTACAACTAAGAAATTGCCTAGTTTGAGGAAGTGCTTACAAGAGATAGTGAAAGAAATAAATTTTCCATATAGGTACTGTAACTAAAACCACTGCTGTAATGACGTTTGCCTGTAACACCAGAAGAAACAAGTGCTCTATTCCAAAATCAGAAAGGCAAGATAAGGGCTGTAATTAAGAAAGAAAATACTAAGCTTTTTATGCGCTGTGCTCGCACATGTATGTGTGAGACAGGGGAAACGTTATTTCCTGACGTCCACACCCAGGAATTAGCAGACCTTGGCAAAGCTCAGTGGGGAACTGTATGTGTCACTGGTTAAAGTACAGTTTATTTGGCTTTTTATAGGTTATTAATCTAACGCTTACAGAGGATCTGATTTCTTTCTTGAATTACTACCTAAAGCTGAAGCTATAGTGCATGGACACATGTCGATGTCCAAGAATAGTCTCTTTTAAATAACAATAGCTGATAAAACTCACAATAGAAATAACTTTGAAAGCTATGAGAACTTTTAAGCACATTTCAGTTACACTGATGTAATTTATTGCTCAAAACAGTGGGGGAAGTGGTTTTCGTTTTGTTTGTCAAATAGTTAAGCATCAGCCTCTACACTGTTACTAGTGTGAACCACCTTGTTTAGACAAACTTTTTGGAGACTTTCTAAAGTCTGCTTGAGGGGAGAACAATTTTAAAGAATGATTTTAACAACTCAATCCTACTGCAGTCAACTTTCTATAAAGCTGCCTAAATAACACAATTTAAATCTAGGAAACAGCAATTCTTCGGATGATAGAAGTCAGAAAAACAGACTTCTTCAAGGTTAAGACTCAGTGTGTGATTTCTAAGGATTGTGAACGATGCGTAACTGCATTATCAGGTGATCTGAAATAACATATGTGCTCTCACCCCAACAGATCCAAGTCAAGAGGTGATGGGGAAGTAGGACACAGTAAAATTTTGCATTTGCTTCGGGCAAGATATCAAATTATGGTGACTCAGACTCTTCCTAAGACTACTATGGATCTAAAACTCATCTTTCTAAATAGGTTAGTCTAAAATCTAATCACCAGAATTTTCAAGGCATGCCAGGTTAGTAGTCTTCACAGTGGCAGGAGTAGTGCTAATGAACCTAAAGCAATTTAGGAATGAAAATGCAAACGAGTATTCAACTCTTTCTAGTTATTTAAATTGCTACCCATGTAGTAGCTTACTTGAGTGGCATGATACAATTCTTGGGTGACATACTTTTTTCTTTTGGATTAGAGGGTGCATCCTGCAGGGGACAGCGCCCCTCTTTGAGACCACCGTTAACCCGTCTTTGGAAGTGCTGTTTGAAAGTTTAAGAACTAAAGCCTGCTTTATCTGCCATTATCAGGATTCACCATGTACTCTCAGGCAAGTAATCCTGTGTAAGAAAATGGAAATAATACCCTTATGTGGAAGGGAGATAGAGCAGAATTACTGTATAGCCAGGCCAGTCCAAATGGCAGCTGAGCAGCAGCTGGCCCCGCAACCGCTTGGCTGCAGCAACAGAAACTGGTGGAAGCACTGCAACAGCTAAATGCCACTTACAATAGTCAAGAACAGCATGTCCTGTACAGAGCTACCACCAGAATTGGGGAGAAGGAGCCCAAAACAGGGATTTACACCAGCTGCAGAAGCTGGATGTCTCTTCTGAATACTTTAATGCAAGCAGTCTCATTTAAAGCCAGTTTTTCAATTCTGAATTCTGCAAGCAGTCTCATTTAAAGCCAGTTTTTCATGACAGAAGAGCTTATGAATCGTAATTCAAGAACTTACCAGTGAAAGATACCAAAGTAGTTCATGTAATTACAAAAATGAACAAACTTTCTGGGGTCTGAAGGGATTTGTACTGGATGATACTCCTGTCAGTAGAGGATCATGTTGTGCATTCTGCAGGCAGAACTGCTTCAAGTCTGCTGCAGCCTGAGAAACCTAGTCAGAATAAAAGCTGGCATTAGAATTCACTGAACGCTCTTTACTAAAGATGTAGCTACATGAAAAAGCATAAACAGCACTGTTAAAATATTCTGCAATACACCTCATGTAGATTTTATAGAACAGTTTCGTTGCAATTTTTTGTTTTCTTAAAGATGCAAAGTTGAGCAATATTAGAATAAGAATTAATTTGGAAAGTTTTCATGTTAAAACTTCTAACCATGAAGGGTGAGAGGGTGAGAGATGAGCAACATCTTGGAGATGGCTTTTTTAAATATATGAAGATCTTTGTTCTAGCACAAATTGTTTAAGAATACACCCTATAGTTTAAGATGCTCTACTGGACTAAGGCGGTACTTCATCTTCCCCTGGAAAGCCATCCTTCGGTGGCACGGCCCGAGGGGTTCTGGTAGGCAGTGCCTACCTAAAAACGGAACAGGGAAAAAACTGTCTTGCTTTTCTTTGCTGTAACTCTGAACTCATACGGAAAGAACAATCGAAGTTTCAGAAAGTAGCATCTTCGCTGGTATCTTGTATTTGCAGCTTGCCCAGAGTTTTCTCACCCTGAAAATGGCACCAGTTAAACTCGTTCAGCCCACCTTCAGCGCCGGGTGCTGGGTACGTCCTGCAGCCAAGTCTCCATTTTAGGGCGCCCGGGCCGGGGCAGCCCAGGCGACCTGTTGCAAACCCCGACTCGGGCCGCCCTCCTCGCCGCCGTCTGAGGGGAGGAACCCGCTCCCCAGAATCAGGGCGTGAAAGGGAAGAGCGGGGCGCCTCGTCCCCCCCGGGGTCCCTGAGGGGCTGCAGGAAGCGAGAGGGCGCGGCGGGCCGGGGGGCGGCGGGGAAGGGAGGCGGCCGCCCCGGGGCTCGGCTGGGCCGGGGAGGCCGAAGGAGCCGCGGGGCTAAAGCCTGGGAGCAGGCGCGGCCGCCGAGGAGGGTCGGCGGGGCGGGGCAGGGCAGGCCGGAGCGGGCCC
>NW_015090812.1:14167591-14319970 GCF_001431845.1 Calidris pugnax
CTGCGGGGCCGCGGGCGGGGGCGGCTCCGGCGTCCGGGTGTGTGGCTGGAGGTGTCGGTTGGTGGCTGTTGGGCCCCGAGCCTAGTGTGCCCGGCACGGGGGGAATCGCCTGGAAACACGGGTGTACCCTAGCTTTCCCTCCATTTGTCTATGAGGTGGATTAAGCGAGGAGACATTGTTGAGACCAAGGTGGCAAATCGTGGCGCTAATAACAAGTTAGTTAATAGTTTGGTGCTTATTCTGAGACGTAATGAATGAAGTTGCGAACTGTGCTCATGGCAGCGTGTTTGGGTCTTGACTCCGGTCTGGAGGAGGTGGGTATTTACTGCAGAAAGTGTCCAGGAATGGCCGTGAAGCACGGAATAATGGTGCCTCATAGTGCCAGTGCAACGTCGTGCATGTATAGAGAAGGACTTGTGCTGTGTCCTGCTGTGCCTTCCCTTGGGAACAGCTGTGGCAGTGTGTGCTGGTCAGGGCACTCCTGAGAGCTCGTTGCAGTGTAATTGTGAAGAGGCAAATAAAGACACAAGCCCTTTTAAGTGGGCGCTTCCCACTGACACGAGGAAAACTTAATTCCACTGCACGGAGCCAGGGCAAGGCCTGGAAGGTCATCTGGAAGGAAGGTCTGGTCCCTTGCACTCAAGAAAAGGCTAATGAGAAGTAGTGAGGGTGAGAGGGAGAGCCATGAAGGTGATCAGGAGAGCAGTCAGGGCGTTCAGCCCGCTGAAAATCAGAGTCAGAAAATTGTTGAGGTTGGAAGGGACCTTTAAGATCATCGAGTCCAACCATTGACCTAACACAGCCAAACTACCACTGAACCATGTCCCTAAGGACAGGCTAAGAAGGAGATGCTGGAAGAGGCTTCAGGTGCGAGAAAAGAAAAACTCTAACAACCACGGTAGTTTGTGAAAGGATATTTGTGACATGGCACAGTCGGTTTTCCTTGTGGTAGTGCGTTTGGCCAGCACGATGTGTCCTGTGTGTGGCTTGGCTTCAGTTCACGGTAATTGTCTCTTTATTGGAGATAATTCTAGGCTCTGCAAGAATCCCATTTTGTGGGGGTTTTGCTCTGTGTCTTTAGGAATACAGTGCAGTTGTGTAGAAATTTATATAAAACTTCAGTATTTTTATGAAAGGGGAGAAAATGTTAAGAGGAAGTTCTCCAGGGCAAACTTCTCAGAGCTGCAGGGCTGTGGTTAGCAATTCCCCCAGTTACTTAGGTGATCCTTGTGTAGAAGGTGTGGTTGGGTCTGTTTGTCTGCAGTCAGCTGGAGGCTTTCTCCCTCAGCACAGAGGCAACTTTTTTCATAAATAGAAAGAAGAATGCTATATGAAAATAAAGGAAATTAATGTAGTAACTTATCTCATAGCAGTTTGTCATGAAACTCATTCTTAAAGAATGTTTCACTCAAAAAGAAAATTAGAAAACCCACCTGGCATTCGTTGTCATCAAGTACAGGGATCAACATGTCGTTCAGTCAAATGAGACCTCAGACATCACAGGTGAGATTTTTTTGTAATTTTCCATAGAGATTTTTTAGATTTCCTAAATAAAAATCTAAAAAAAATTAAAATAAGTGACAATGCACCATTTCTAGAAGGCCTGGGAGGAAAAAACCCGTGCTTCTAACATAGTATATACAGAAAGCATTCTTTTCTTTCTCATATTTAGTAACTAAGCAATTGCAGAAATACTTTGTATCACTTATTTGCATAGCTTCTAGTTATAGGGAAAGCTTTTCAGAAGTATATCTTCCTTGTCAATATGATTTTTCACTGAAAATATCAAGATCCAGACATTAATGGTCCTACAACTACCACGGGTTTGAACATAATCTAAGTGAACCTTGCTCAGAGCAGGCTTAGTCTTGTTGCAGACATTACCAAGAGCACTTCTGTGCTTCTAAGCTGACTAACATTATTAACAGCTGCCCAAAATATTTTGAAATTTTTTTCTTACTGATTATGGTGCTTTCTACTACATTTGGATCAAGCTTTTAGGACTTACGAGGTGAACAAAGGTAGGATTTTAGCTGAAGTACTCTTGTATCTGTGACACACTCCAGAGGATCAGCTGTTCTTGGTAAGCTCTTTCTATTGCTGTCAACAGTGACATACAGCACAAGCATAGGCTCTTATTTCCATTGTTGAGCTTGTTCTAATGGGACTTGTTTTGATGCTGTCAGCTGGCACTGAATCACAAATTACTCTATTCATGGCTGTTCTGGCTATCTAGTCATCATTGTCAGCACATGGGCTAGAGCATTGAGGCTTTATTATCAAAGAAGCCCTTCCTGCCTCCAGAAATTGAAAATCCAGCAAAGCAAAACAAAGCGTATAGGAAGAGTATTATAATATACCTACAGTTATGATCATCTGTTCTTACTTTATTTAGTTGGTGGAGCTCCATGTTTTTTATGTCCCAGAAGAAGTGTGGAACTTCAAGCTGAATACAGTTCCTGTAGCTCTTACTAGCAAGTTTATCTCAGCTGGATTTATAAGGTGAGTATAGTCTTAGGCTTCATGTACGTGGTAGGTCCTTTATGTTATTCTTCAGTCATTTAGCTGTTGTTCTGTAGAGCATGATTACATCTGTCAGAAGAGACTTGTTCTCTAATAAGTTCTAGAGGGCAAGTGGTGCCCATGACTAGTGTTACATTTGTTTGGACTGTATCAAGCTTAGCTCCATTGTGACCCTTGATGTAGGCCATTGAAACGCACTTCCAGAGCAGCACTAGTATTTCTGCAGAATAATTGATGTTGTAAAATCATGGTCTCATATTCTTTCTGTCTCCTTAAGTCTGATTATCAAAATCTTGAATTCTTTTTCTGAGAGGTTACCCACAACACTGTGTGCTATGTGTGCTCTCAGGTGGTGAAAGCATCACCCGGTTCCAGTCCTAGGCCCAAACCCGGCACAGAGAGTTGCAGTTTTACTTTCATAACTTTGAAAGTTTGTTTCATACTCCTAAATGCTTTACTTGCAAAATCAGTGTGTATCCAGTGTGGTAAGAAGTTGTAGAGGAATCAGATAATGTAGATACGTGTGTTGAAATGGAGCTTTTATATGCACCTTGTCTGCTCCTGTGCAAAACCTGTCAATTGAGCTTAAACTGCAGGGAATATGGGTTTTAACTAATTTAAATTTAGGCTTTTATTGTCCACTTTAGACCATATACTGTGTAGCTGAAAAGATTGACAACAGTTAGGTATGAGCATGTAGAGCAGAATGTATTCATTCTCACAGCTTCTTTTGTTGAAAAGCTGCTCAAAGCCAGAGGAAATAACTGTATGTATCTGCTTTGTTTGCTGTACTAGTCTCCAGCAGAGGTGCAAAACACGTCTGCACTAGTAACTTCTAATCACATGAAATGACTTGACCTCTGTCACTGCCCTGTCTTCACTTGTGTAAATTTATTTCACCACAGCTCAATTCTGAGCCATCAACTTAAATTAGGATTCTCATTGATTTCAGTGGGTTTATATCTCTCTGCGTATTTGTTGCTTGCTAATGAGTCTTAAATAATTGCTAATTAATCAATATGGGTATTATGCAATGCTGAAGTACATTAGTGTTAGCAATAACTAGCCCCAAGCCAGTGTAACATCTTTAAAAACAAAAAAATATTTTAAAAAAACTTCTCTTACAATCCTGGAGAGGGAACAGCAGCCTTGCTGGTACTCGTGCTGTTTGGGCGTTGTTGATAGCACCATCCAGTCAGGTTGAGAATCCTAGTACAGTCTGAGTCAGATTAACAAAGGATTCCTAGGTCTAAGTACAGGCCATTTCCATTAATCATTAAATTAGAGGAAAATATTAAGTGTGTAATTGTGTATGGCCCTGTGTTCCTGTTCCCATGAACTTGATTTTGCAGCCTCTGTGATCTTTTCTTTATTCCTCATTCCTCACCACAGGAGCCATACTTTTGTTATTTCCAGATGAGATTGCTGCAATGAACTCTAGTTTGCATTACTTTTAAAGGAACACCCTGAAGCAAATTACTTGGATGTGACTAGTCTTCTGCTAGCCAGTGGCAGCAAGTAAGAAATATATTATTATATGTTCCTAGCAGCTGCACCGGCAAGTAATTTTCAGATGAATTTCTGCCCTGTATCTCAGGTTCTGTATACCTAGATAATTTTCTCCCATGATACATCATAGTTACTTAGATGTTTTACCTGCTGTTCATAATTGCCTTAGATCTAGGTTTCCTTGCTGGTTTGGATGGGCATTGTCAGTGAAAGATGTGCAGTGTTAGAACTTGGAAATGCAAAGAGCTTTCATTTATTGGGTTTCAGGAGACCATTTAAGGGGGTCATATCTTCTCTGAGACATCAGCTTGAAGGAATGGTAGTGAATGAGAGATATTTGAATTATAGGTCATCTCTGTTCTCACGTGAGACCTTGGAAGGATGTGTATTGCATTATGTATCCATCTTTCCCATATTTCTTTATACATTTAAAATAAATGACATTAGGGCTAATATCTGCAGCAAGTGTGGGCAATAAAGAAGGAGGAGAAGAAATAAACAGGAGCTAAATGTACAGAGACCAAGCAGTGTGGCCTAGATGTGTCCACTCTGCAGACTTGGGTCTCCTTTGCTGCTTGCCTGTGCTCCAAGGCAGATTTATCATCTTCAGGAAGATCCTCTAAGTTGAAGGTGTTTGAAATACTGCAAGGAAAACACTGTAGCCCACTGAAGTACTGTGTTTATGAGATGAAACTTGAGGGTGTTTTTACATATCCAGGGAATGAAATGGAGGCATATAGGTCTGTTTGAAAGCCCAAACAAACCCTGAAAAGTTAATGTTGAAGATGTGTCCAAGTTGAAGGGATGGCATGTTCTTGTCTGTACTGCTTGCTGAGAATGGCATGTGCTATCCCCCAAGCCAAAATCATGTTAGGTAGAATACTAACACTTAATCAGCATGGGTAATTAACAGTCTCAGGCCTGAATTTGTTCACTGGTTTATTTTATATGGCAGCATAGGAGCAATTAGAGTTGTTTATGTTGTGCTGCAGAACTTTTGTGTGCCTCTTGTACATTTGGTTTTGTTCTGTAGAGTTGCTTTTTATTCTATGTTGATTTTTATACTGAGCTCATTACTATAACATTTGCATGGTTTCCAGTAGTACAGTAAATGATGCAATTCATATTTGCATCAGCTCTCTCATCCTCAAACTATGGTGGAAATGTTCACACTGAAGTGTTTGGTTTTGATTTAAAATACATTTGCATGTACGCATGCACACACCCAACTGTAAATTTGTGTTGGAGAAGACGAAATCAAAGGAATGTGCCTGCTCCTTAAAGTGGACAGTGATGACGTCTCCTCTAGCTCTTAGTGCTTGAAGAGGTATGTTCTACAGCCCTGGACTGGCCCCATGAAACTTTGTCACCTGTATGGAAATACATGACTGTAGTTTCCAATGTTATTCATCTGTGGATGAGCAAGAGTGTTCTGAGGGAGGCATTTTCAAATTTCAGCTACTTCCATATTCTCCCTTTGTATGGGGTTCCTGAAATATGAATGTTGCTAGTTAATGTTATGACAGCCCTTGTAATACAATCTACCATGACGTGATACAACGTTCTGACTCTACCACACCAAGACTCTCTAGACTGTATGTAATTAGGTTGAGTTCCAGGACATAGTTCCCATTTTTGGAAACCAGCTTGCAAACTGGTTTGGAAACCATTTTGCAAACCAGCTTGTATATAGCAGTATCTTCCCGCTCTTACTAACTGCAGAGGGTGGAAGCAAGGACAGGTAGCCTGGGAGTTATACAGAGAAATCATCCAAGCTGCCAAGGATCAGGTTAGGAAAGCTAAAGCCCAGATAGTGTTAAATCTGGCTGGGGACATCAAGGACAACAAGAAAAGCTTCTGTAGATATGTCAGTGATAAAAGGAAGACTAGGGAAAATGTGGGCCCTCTCAGGAAGGAAACAGGAGACCTGGTTACCCAGGACATGGAGAAGGCTGAGGTTGATGAGTTTTTTCCAGTCTTCACTGGTAAGTGCTCTAACCACACTGCTCACGTTGCAGAAGGCAAAGGCAGGGACTGGGAGAATGAAGAACTGCCCACTGTAGGAAAAGACCAGGTTCAACACCATCTAAGGAACCTGAAGGTACACAAGTCCATCAGACCTGATGAGATGCAAGTTGCTGAGCCACTATCCATCATATTTGAGAAGTCGTGACAGTCTGGTGAAGTTTCCACCAACCATGGCAGGGGGGTTGGAACTAGATGATCTTTAAGGTTCCTTCCAACCCAAACCATTCTATGGTTCCATGAAAAGCCATTGTTATTTGATCTTACATATGTATTAATGAATAACATAATTCTAGGGTGTCTCCTCACGTCACATTAAGAGCACTACGGGAGAAGCTTGGAGAATATCTGGGTGGAGTTGCAGTTGCAGATAAATTCAAATTTTTAAAATGCATTGGGAAAAAACTAGCAGTGGTAAGTTACTATTTTTTTCCTTTAGTGCTTTTCTGCATTATAATATAAACTGCAGATTTTTGTTCCTGCAGATTAGGTAATATCACAGGAAAATAGAAGAGATAACTTGAGGAGCACTGTTAGCCTTTGTTTTTAAACACGCTGGAGCGTAAGCTCATTGGAGCACATCTACTTCCCCAAACACAAAGGCACCGCTGGACAGGTATATTAGAAATACCCTTTAAAGTATCAGATGTAATTAGTTGTGAACCAGTGAAAAGATGCTAGTTTTGATAAGTCAATAGATTAAATATGACAAATCTGGTTGCATTAAAAAAAAAAATCCCCCTATGGTCATTATTACCAGTACATTCTTGGGAATATGGCATGTGAAGAATTTGCAATGGCGGCTGAGTAAGTCAGAGTTTGTTTAATGTTTACTGCTATGACCAGCCTAAAAGCCTTTAAAGATCAGTCTCTGAATGAAAACTTCTCTGGCTGTACGTTTGTGTTCCACTGGTTTGTCCAGTAATACAGCCTGAGATTTATGTAATCAAAAACCTGCATCTCTGAATCATAACTGTTCCTCACATTGATTCTCTATATATTTGTATCTTACAAACTACAGCTGAGGAGTAAATAAACTTGAAAATGAGCCCAACTGAAAGTTTGTTCATGTAATACACACAGACTTAAGTGAGGTACATAAGTATAGGATATTTTTTTCACTTCTCATTTCACCTCTGTTTCTCACAGATTTGGAAATTATTTACAAGCTGGAAATCTGGTTCTGTTCTTTATTTCATTTGTAGTTGAGTTATTACTAAAATTACTTGCATAGAAAAGCTGAATAAATATTAAGTCATGTGCAAAAACTAGGTGGAAAAATCCTAAGAGAAACTTAAAGACTGTGACACAATCTGAATCTGAAAATGTTCATATGTCTTCAGAGAACTGAGGTGTTTTTAACTGCATCATAGTAAGTAAGGTGGTATATTTTCTTCCCCAGTGATAGTTCTGAGATAAATAGAGACATTTTCCAGCTTCCTTTAGACTGTCAGGAATTTAATAAAATATTTTAATTTAATTGAGAATTAAAGATATTGGTAGATACAAGTGAAGATTTTTAGGGACAAAGACACAATTTTAATTTGGAGTATTTACTGTCGCTTGATATTTAACTTGATAACAAAGTGTAAAGCAATAAACCAACTAACTGGTGTATTTGTTGTTTAGGGTCATGGTAACCTCATTGAATTACATCTCAATGACCAAATATTTGTTGAGTGTGTTCCTCCCACCCCCAGTCTTCTGTTTCACAACAGTAACAATGTAAGCAGTAATAAGAGCTGTACCCTACTTGCAAGTAAGGGTCTTTAAATAAAAAATAAGCCTAAGCCAAAGTTCAAAGTTGTGTACATTTGCTCCTCTTTTTCTTGCCTACAGCATGTGTCTCTAACAGTAAATCAATGACATCACCTGGCCATATTCAGAACAGAATGTGGCCCCATGTTTAGTTCAATTTCATTATTTAACTATAAGCTCAGATTTCCTTTTTTTTTTTTCTTTCTACTGGAGCATGTTTTTCAAATATACATTGATTATCTTAGACTTTGTTTTTAGGATGAGTGTTGAAATCTGAAAGTGTATCACAAAAAATATCAAGACAAAGAATAAATGCAAGAAGACATAGGAGAGTAGTAAATATTTTTTTTTCCTATATTCATTAAATATTTTGCAGTATTGTATCAGGTGAATAGCAAAAATTATGTGAGACTTGGAATTTCTATCCAGATTCAGCTTGAAGCAACTTTTGGTAAAGACAGTCTAAGACTTTCTTCTGCTATGACTGTTGGATCAGGTCCTTTGAACCATAAGAGAAAGTGCAAAGGATATAAAAAACTATTCAGTGCATCCATGTACTCTCGTGGGTCTGATTGAGATTTTGAAAAATAGACAAAGTTTCAGTGCCACATCAGAAAATAGAATAGCAGTCTGTGTTCCTGCAGCAGGCCACTATAGAAGATAGTGCTCATTAAGAAAAAATGTAGTATGTAAAGATGGTAACAGAATATAGAAAATAAATTATATGTAACAATATTGATAAAAAAGTATTTTATTGGTTATGCTTCAATTTTTTTATCTTCCAAGGTGAAAGCAAAGCAAGAAACAGAACTGACACTGGAGTTATTTGCTCCTCCATATGTATGTATTGAATGGCTTTTAAGGTATAATTTCCAGAAGCTTTTTACATTGCACATTTCCTCTTTTGTCCTGTCTGATAAATATACTGTATATTTTAGGCTGTTTATCCTGAATTGTATTTGTTACCTGGAATGGAATACTTTGAAGATGTTTATCCGTTATCATCATCTGTTACTCAAGAAAAACATCACTTTAATGCAGAAGCTAATAGGTTTGCTCATGGATCAAGATTATCCACTCTTCCCCTGCAAAAACATGAAAAGAGCAAGTTTTTAGAAAGCATACAGAGTACTCATCAGCTAGAAAATCAGGTAGAACACAGTCCTGTGGGATGGGATGCGAAAGAACCCGTTCCAGTTTTGCCCACAGAACACAAGCAAGACCATAACAACAGGATCCAAGAAAAAACTGTACAGCTTAGAGAAAAAGGTAAGTTTAACCAATGTAGTGGAAGAGGGTGGTGAAAGGAGAAGGATAAATATTGTTAACATTTACAATAAAATAATATTCTGTTTTCTACTAATTATAATGCAGATCAAAATGTATTCACTGGATCTTTCTTCACACCAAGTCATTCAAATCCTGCAGATTGGGAGTCTGGGAAGAGTGATATGGTATTACAGACCCCGCAGCAAAATCATCTCAGCCAGGATCAAAAAAAGCATAACACTGCCAAGGGGAATGACAAAGCCAAAGGAACTGCTCTTACTCTTCACGTAAACCACAGTGATGACGAAGGCCAGAATAATCAAGCACTCCAAAATCACATTAAATATCAAAAAGGTACAACTGTGCATTGTCATCTTTTTGCTAAAGCATGCTCTTTAGAACGTTGACAGAGTAAAGCTAAGTTTTAAGAAAACTATAGTTAAAGCATGAGTTGGGATATTGCTATTAGAACAGTATTCTAATTTTTTATAATGTCTTTCAAAGAGCTGTAGTTTCAATTTGAATGAGTCCTTCTTTATCACTGTGTACTGATATAGTGAACACTTTACTATAGTTGATGTATTTGTCTAATCTTACTTATATGAAAAAAAATTACAAAGCAACTATCGGAGGATAATGATTCCATAATTCAACAGCAGTTTTAAATGAAAAAAAATCTTGATATCAGAATATTAGGGAAAGCATTTATTCACTTCAATTTTCATTGTCCTCTTATCCATGGTTGCATTACTACTGAAGAGGAAGAGTTTCCCCCCCTCCATCGCATATAGTTTTTATTTATACATTATTGAACAGTGGCATTCCTAAAACTGAGAGGTGAGAGAACTCCTTGAGCAGACTACAGTGAAAATAGTACAAAAGTATGGAGAGGTTTAAAGTACACATTAACTGGATAACAGTTCTGTGCCACAATAGAAAATGTTATTTGGAAGAGATCTATTAACTACTGCTTCTTTTAAAATGTGATGTCTTAGGGATACTGAGGGGCATTAAGTCCCTGGTAATATTCTTAATTTTTAGTGATGACCAAGAAAGAAATGACTGATGCATTTAAATTGGATTTGAATGACTATTGCTATATTAGCATAAAAATTATAATATAAATTGTTTTTGAGGAAATACTTTTGAAAGATAAGTCTTAATACTTGAGCAGAATTTTACAGTTCATGTAAAAAAGATGGTCTTTATTGCACATTTTTAATGAGTAATTATTAAATGAGGCAATATCCAGTTTTTCGTAGATATAGACAGCTTACAAATCTCAGTTAAGATTATTTTCTGGGTATCCCATACTTTGACTAAGAAAACAAAAATTTGAATACAAGACGTGTCTGGAGAGTATATTAGAAAAGGATTTCATGGATGACTTTTCAGTAATTTTAGTTTCCAGTCATAATGTCTCAAAAATAGCTTTGTCTCTCCATCATCATGTTAACTGATGTTAAGTATGAGACCACTTAATATACAAATGTATATGTAAATAAATAACTGAAAAGTTTTCCATAAATTATTTTGAATGATGAGGGATGTAGGGTTTTGAAGTAGCAAAGGTGAAGTCTGTCAGTAATTTTCTTTTGAAATATTTATTGTATATATTATAAAGCAGATAACAACATTTATTCATGAACATTTAAATGCGAAACGTTTTGCTCTGAAAGGCAGAAATTGTTAGATACAGAATTAGTTTAGGGAAGGTGAAATAATTAAGTGGTTTTCTTATCTGTGATAATATTTCTTGTACTAGTTACCAAGAATTAGTTAGACAGAAATTCTCAAAAAAAAAAAAAGCTTATTTTGTTCTTCTATTTCTTTCCTCTGTGATTCACACAAAATTTCCAAGCCCCAGAGATAAAATTATTTATTGGATTGATTCATTGAATTTCTAATACAGGTTGGAAAGTCCAGGCATTGACAGTCAAAACAGCTCGAATTTTATGAGTGTAATTTATATATTTTGATCATCACTATCCTGTCACAGAACTAGCAAACATGGACAATAACGACCACCAAAAAGATACCAAACGAAGAAGAGACAGAACACAGGATGCTGGAATTCTTAAAATAATGGAAGAGCAAACCACAGGATATGTACACAAAAAACAAAGGTTAGTAAATATGGATTCTGCTAAAATAATGGATAATATTGATCCCTGTCTAGAAACTTATTTTACAGACTTCAAATATATAAAAGAAAATGGGGGGAAAGTCTGTTTCATTATGTGAGCTTTCACTTGCTTCTTTGGTTTTATTTTTAGCTTGCAGCAACACGGAACTAGCAAGTCTATAGCTGATCCTGGTGAAAAACTGGATGATCAGGTGTGTTTTTTAGGGTAACATATTCTTAGTAATCTGGAGCAATAAAGAGACCTCCACCTAGAAACAGCCTAATTTTGTAAGACAGGTAACTCATTAGAAATATGAAATACTCAAATGTAGCTTTGAAAGTAATTGAAAAAAGTTAATTCATCTGCTGCTACTCTGCAGATTTGCTGATGAAAAATCAACTCTAGTTCTAAACAATGAAATCAACAGAAGTTCTATCTCTGGCTTAATTTAACAGGAAGTACATATTCAGTAACTATCTCAGTCTTATTAATGTTAGCTGAATTTTTTTTTTTACAGTTTCTTGACAGTAACATTTTATTGGTTTTTTTGGTGGCGTTTTCATAATTTCATATTTCTATGGGATAAATTTGTCGTCTCTGAGGCCAAACAAAACTTCTGATAAAAAACAATAAAATCCTTTAAAACATATATGTGACCATCCCTGGAGGTATTTAAAAGACAGGTTGACATAGTGCTTAGAGACATGATTTAGTGATGGTTTTTAGTTGATGGTTGGACTAAATGATCTTTAAAGGTCCCTTCCAACCTAGACAATATTCATAGAATCAGAATAAGAGCACATTTAGGAGACCTCAGCACCCACATGCAATGACACAGCACTATAGCTGTCACTGTTAACTGTCACCTGTGAGCTCTTGCACAGAAGTGATTGTAGTGGAGTCTTATGAAAATAATAATGAAATTGAAAATCTGCTGTTATAAATTTTATTTTAGAAATTGGCAGTCCAGAGTTTACAAGCAATGAGCCAGATGGCAGTTTTAAGGCCCGTTATTCCTGGTCTTGCATGGGAGTGTCAGTAACTTGTGGGGTTATGGACATGGACAAGAACAGTTAGAGAGTCTACATTTTTGTCCGTATGTTCTCTGTGACGTAAGTGTTTAGTGCTCTGATTTTATTTGCAGAGGTCCAGCTGTTTGTAATTTAGTCACCATTTGTACTGGTAACACAATAAAAAAGCTTATATGCAGAATTCAAATTTAGCCCTCCCATTCACTCAGGCCAATTTCAGGGCATATGTCTAATGTAACTATTCAGGATTATGAGTAATGTACTTACAGTTGTGTCTTCTGACTCTATAGGCAGATAAAAACAAGCAAAACCGTACTTGTCCAAAAGAATATATTTCGCCTCCTAGTCCACCTTTTCTGGCACTTTCTGTAAATCCAGCTCAAGTTCCTGCAACCCAGGTAGCAAGTGAGTACATGATTCCAAGAAATTGAAGAGAAGTGAACATTTAATCAAGACTGAATAGTTAATGAAGACAGAAATAACCTATTTCATGAAAGAATTTGTACATACATTCATTCGCAGTATTGTTCCAAATTTTAATTTGTGGTTGGAAAATTCCAGGCATTTATAATTGCACGGGCTGTTCGTAGAGCATAGCAGGTTCCCAGTGCTCACTAGAAAACCCAGCTTGTGGACTTGGGGATGGAAGGAGAAAAGGAGGGAGGCCAGATGAAATACTGCTGGCTCGAGTGAGAACCTAGCAAAGAAAGGCACTAGGAGTAGCGCTGAGTTTCCTCTGCTGTCATGGAGGAGGAGGACAGTAACAAGATAAGTGATTAACCTGTTGTTGCAGACTAGTGAAAGTCTGAGATACTGTCCTGCCTATGACCAGCTGGAGTTTAAGGCAAGATTTTGCTATAGTTTCTTTATATTGCAAAGTATTTTAAGCAGGAAATAGTCTTTTGGAGGCTTTTTTGGCTTCATGTAGCAAGAGTTTTCCGTGTATGTGGTGCATATATATCTTGAAAATACAGTTTTAGTGATACATTGCTTATACATATAAAAGGTCTGTAGTTGTTTGTGTGCGTGGATGAATGCCTGGATGCATGCTGGAATTCTCACTTTTTTGTGAAGCACCAGACATTTTACAAAGTTAGAGGTAGTTTATTAAAATAAAAGAATTTCTACTCCCTGTTATGACAGAGCTTTTGGCGTGATTTATGATGGGTGCATTACAAAAATCTTGATTGATCCTACCTATTTACAGTATCCAGATGCTTGCTAAATATAATTATAATATCTTTAGAAAACAAGATGGAAGAACAATTGCAACAGATGAAGACAGAGAGAAGGCACATGGAAAAAAATAGAGAAGAACTGATCAAAAAAGCTAAGGGGCTGCTGGAACAAAATAAGCTGAGGAGATATCACGGTAAACTTTTAGTTTATTTTGGAATTTGGAATGATTGAGAAATGGCATTGAAACCAATGTGATAATGTTTATCTCCTTGTCAGTGAGCTTAATTACAGAGAGAGAGCAGTTTGCTAATCAATAGCTCCGAGAAGGCTCATGTGTATAATAGCATGCTGAAAAGATTCAAGGTTGCACTATTTCCATCCTTTTTTTTTTTTTTTTTTTTTTTTTTTTTTTTTTTATGGCAGTCTTATAAATCTAAAAATATCCTGGCTTTTATAAACCGTTCCAGTTGTGTCCCATGTACATAGTGCCCAGAAAGCTCCTGCAGCAAATTCACTGTTTGAGGGCCAGGACAGCTGACACATTCTAAACCTGAGTTTTTTACTGTGTTGCTAGGGCTTCTAGTCAAATTGCCAGCATAGTGCTTCTCCTTTGTAGAACCACAGAGTTCATCCTATCATCTTCCAGCCATCTAAAGGTATTCAGCTTATGGCATGGAAGTTACAAGCCTGTCCTGACAAGCTTAACAAATCTTGTTTTTTAACAATGTAACAATCTCGGTGAAATCCCACCCAAATTTAATTTGTAAAATTATTTTCAAGTTTATACTTAAATTATCCTCCCTAAATCACATTCCAGTTATACAAAGATTAAGTTTAATCACTTTGATGTTTTGAGAGCATTCTCTCTGTACTTAAATACAGCTAAATCACTAGGAGTCTCAACTATTATTAGTAGCTTTGTTGAAAGGAGTAGATGAACCAATCCTTCCAATTTTTCTCTAAGGGCATGGCTAAACTGCACTCTGCAGCATGGTAAAGTTGTATTTAAAAAAACCCCAAAATTGGGTACTTGAAGCAGTGAATCTGTAGCAGCATGAAGGTGCAAGGCTAGCTAATTTAGCCTGATGAGATAAGCCCTAAATGGTTCCTGCACTGTCTGAAATTACGTTATCCAGTTAGGCAAAATAAAGGTTATTTCACAAGGATTCAAACAGCTTCTGCGGGTTCTTTATGAAGCGTCTCTACCTCTGAATTATGTTTATCAGACCTGGAGAGTTTCACAAGTAAGTCCATTTGCAAACATGTTTCTTTGCAAGATATGAAGGGAAGAGCATATTCTCTAGGAACAGTGGTCCCGTCTATATTCAATATCCTCCTAAGATTGCCATGCTGACAGTCACTCTCAGTTACGTACCATATAGTCCTCCAACAGGTGAGTTCTTTTTGCTGAGTTTCTGAGAAGCCATTGTCCTGATTTCCTAAAATATGCCTTGAAAGAAAGAAATATTTAAGACACTTTGCAGACTTGTGGACATATGTGGCCATAAGACTGCCACATTAGATACGGGGAGATTTATGTGCCAGCTGTTGACAGCACATTAACAACATAGGAGGAATCATAGTTAAGTGCAAAGGTAAATAACTATTTCCCATAATCTTTGAACTTCTGTATTAAACTAAGCTGTTCAAAAGCTCTGGCCCCGCAGAGCTCAAATTTTGCATAAATCTACAGTGCTAAATATTCTGCTACTGTAAAGTTGTGGTGGGCGTACCAGTCTTCACGGGTTGGGAGCACTTATTGTGCAGCTGAAACCTGTAGAACAGCCAGGCTGAATGAACTTCTGTGTTATATCTTGGTGGACAGATAAAGCCTTTTGTTGCAGGGGATTGTGTGAAAATTGTCCCTCAGCACAGGAAAGACAGAAGAGGGCCACAAAGATGATCAGAGGGCTGGGGCACCTCTCCTGTAAGGAGAGGCTGAGAGAGTTGGGTTTGTTAAGCCTGGAGACTCTGGGGAGACCCTATTGCAGCCTTTCAGTACTTAAAGGGGGCTTACAGGAGAGATGGGGACAAACTTTTCAGCCCATTGGGGCCTGTTGCAATAGGACAAGGGGTAATGGCTTTATACTAAAAGAGGGTAGATTTCAACTAGATATAAGGAACAAATTTTTTACAATGAGGGTGGTGAAACACTGGAACAGGTTTCCCAGAGAGGTGGTAGATGCCCCCTCCCTGGAAATATTCAAGGTCAGGTTGGGTGGGCCTCTGAGCAACCTCATCTAGTTGAAGATATCTCTGCTTATTGCAGGGGACACTAGACTAGGTGACCTTTAAAGGCCTCTTTCAACACAAACTATTCTATGATTGTCTGAAAATTCAGTTGCGTTTATAGTAAATGTCATTTTAATGAAGATTTTCATGAATTGTTTTTTTTTTTAAAGAAACCTGTGCATAATTTTGACACATGTATCCTTGTGAAATTAATTGGTTGTTACTGACTTCAATAGACCTTATGATAAGATGAACAAGACCAAACAGTATTCCTGTTCTCTTGTGTAGTTCGCGAGGAATGGAAAAAGAAGTACTTTGAAACTAAGAAAGTTACGGTTTCACTGGAGGACACTTTAGACAAGCTGCGACAAGATTTAGAGCTTTACCACCAGAAATTACTCTCGCAATTGGAAGCCAGAGACAGTCGAAAACGACCAAACGATATGACAAACTCCAAGGTATTTGCTTGTATTATTTAATCTCTCTTTTTACACAGCCTGATTTTTTGGTATAAAATATAAATTTAAGTAACAAATTAATAACCAACCAATGACTTGTAAGCTAGCTTTAACAACCAAATACCCCTCAATGATCTGAGGTCTAGAATTACTTCAGCCCGTTCATCTCAAAAAAAATGAAGTGCTTGAGCCTAAGCATTTGATTCTTTCAGCTTTGTGTTTATACAATGCCTTCTCTTAACAATCCCCTTTTGTTCAGTATGACTAATGGATTGTTCAATTATATATTGTCATGATCCCAAATTTCATGTACAGAGGTAATGAATTCTGGTTGTGTTTGGAGGACAGAAATGTCTCTGAGGCTGTTGGAATGGTTGCACTTGAACTATTGTGCAACTGTGAGTCTTGTGTTATGTTGTTGGTGTCAAATCAGGGGAAGTTCAGAGAGGAATTAAGAAAAGAAAAGATAAAAGAACAGGGAGAAACACCCTTCCCAATAGTTGTACCTGCTAATTTTCTAAATGCATTAATGAAAGCAAGTCTGTTGGCAAATCTGAAGCTAGACTAGGGGAAAAAATGTCCCTTTCTGGGATCTGAAAGGTGGGAGACTGTATATACAATCTAAGAGTGTCTATTATATACAAATGTATATTATTCGGGGTATCGTAACATAAATATCTACAATATAAAAATATTAATAGGGTTGATATTACATTATATAACTAGCTGTGTTCAAATATGTTATTGCTCCTTTTGGGAGCAATATCAGAGTTTTTTAGGTCTCTCTAGCTAGGCACAAAGAGGCCTGGTGTGAAGGACAATGCACAACTTCACGTGCATACAGCAGTTACTTGTTGGCTGGCACACACAGAAGACAGATAGCCAGGATTTAATGAGCTATTAGGCTAAGGACTCGTATGCTCTCCAGCCCTCAGCCCTGTCAGGTGGGGAGAGCCAGGACCAGGGAAACAGATCCCACTGTGGCTGGTTTCTGCTCTTCCACCAGCTTTGTCTGCACTGGTGACTCAACCCCACAACGTGATGATTCCCCCGTAGCCCCCAACTAACCTGACAGCTCTGCCTGTTTTTTTCCTGCGTGACTGTGTACCTTTCCTGCTTTCTCAGTGGTCTGAGCAGGGTTACACAGCCGTGCGGTGGCAGAGCTGGGACTTGGACCCTTGTAAGTTGGCAGCTACACCCCTGGGTGGGGAGAAGCTTACAGCAGGAGCTCAGAGATGAGAAGCTACAGATACCACTTAATGACTCCTTGTATGGGCAACTTCATCACGTCATTTGCTTAATATGACTCTTTATTAGCATTTTTAAAGGCTTGGAACATCAAGAGATTACCATGTACACACCCACCCCCGTCCCTCAACGTTACTGACTGCAAGGGACTACGGTTGACTTATACAAGCCAACTTTTAGAATGTACATTTTGAAAATATGAATTCTAGTTTTAGGGGCTAATTCAAAGAGGGGCCCAACCCAGCTACTGCTGAAAAGACTATTGCGCTGTATAACCAGGAGTTTATCTGTACTAAACATTACACAAGTGTAGCAATCTCATCAATAAATGTGCTGTGACAGCGTGATGCTGAGCCTGTGAGAGGAAAAAAATACCCGATTTGAAGTATGCCTTTTTATTATAAATGGGGAGTAACCATAAAAGATAATTGCAAAACAATGTGCTGTTACTCGGGAGATCGGATCTGCGCTAATGCTGCACGTAAAGTGTTGTTGTTGTTGTTGTTTCACACAGAATTACACAATCATCCGGATTACTACAGCGCGGCATGAACTCGATCAACTGAGGAGGAAGCTGGATGATACAAAAATGAAACTCATAATAGAGATTAAGGTACTCTGACTTTTAATTAAAACAGTCGAAATGTTACTAAGTATAAAAAATGCTTAGATCTACAGCAACATTAGATGATGTAAATATTTGCTAAACAGTTCTTGCTTTATGCTGCTAATTTTATGGTGTTAGTTGTCATGGCAGGAGGGTTGGAACTCGATGATCTTTGAGGTCCCTTCCAACCCTAACCATTCTATGATTCTATGATTGTAACTTTATCGCTTGAGCCAAATTACTCCAGAACACCCACCAGGGTATTAGATGATTTCGAATGCACGGCATTCAAGCAACTTAGATTTTCAAGGTACTATGTAAGCTAAGATTGACAGTCTCTTTCAAAAAATTCCCATTTCACTCAAAAGGTAATTGAAGGAACATACTTGGTAAGGCACTGATCAGTAGCTGATGATAGCTAAGAAAAAAAGAATGGTATACAGAAACAAAACTTGGGTATCAGTCCTTTCCCTCCAGCGTGTCGACCGCACCACACAGCTTGATGGCGTCAGAAAACTTGCTGAGGGTGCAGTCTATCCCACAGTCTGTGTTGCCAGCAAAGATGTTAAACAGCACCAGTCCCAGTACTGACCCCTGAGGAACACCACTGGTTGCTGCTTGGACATTGAGCCATTGACCACAACTCTTGAGTGCGGCCGCCCAGCCAGTTCCGTATCCACCAAGTACCCATCTGGCAAATCCAACTCTCTCCAATTTAGAGACCAGGAGGATGTGCGGGACAGTGTCAAATGGCCTCTGTCAAAAACTTTTTTGCCATGCAAACCCAACACATCTAAGGTGGATGTACTTGTTATGCGTCCTCCATTGTATAACAAGGAGTGGAAAGATAAATGAATTTCACAGTTCTCTCTTAAAAACACCAAGGCAAAGTAGAGAAGAAAGCAGTGCTATTACTAGGCTATCTAATTAGACATGTAAAATTTTAAAGATGAAAGGTCTATGCTGTATTCATCTATCCTGTATAAAATTCAGTCTTAGTTATATAAACCCATATGCATGTCTACTCCAAAAACTTCCTTAAAGTGCAATTCCTTACATTACTTGTTCTTCTGCAGATGAGAAAGCAGGCAGCATCTGATTTAAGAGCACTGAGAGCAGAACTGACACAGAAGAAGATTCGTTCAGCTTTAATTCTCCAGTCCAGAAAATCAGGAATTTAACATGACGTGATGACATGACTTTAATATCTGTGAAGTCTACAGAAGCTCTGTAATGTGTATAGAAACTCTTAGTTTCAGAGCATTCATTTGTATGTTCTTGAAGTTGTCTTGTAAGAAGACATCAACTATATCCATGTTGTGGAATTTGGATACTAGGCTACTGAGATACTGCAGCTCACTTTTTAAATCTCGCTGTAAGATTAGTCAGCTACTTAAACATACAGTTTAACCTAGTAACGTGTCTAAAACAAAGCTAAGTTATTTTAAAAGTGTAAATTAGTGAATTGTGTAACATCACATTGTTATACCGATGTTCTTTCATTAACAAAATACCTACTAAGCAAATAAACCAATAATCTATAATGTCCTGTTCTTATTTTCAGGCACACACATTAAATTTTTGGAAAATGTTTAAAATACATCTTCTGTAGAACTACAGCAACAGTAATCCTTTATTTAGCTACTTGCTGAAGTATAATTTTGTCGTTATAAGTATGCCTAGCTATGAATTACCAATGTATTATTACCATATTATTATGAAGTATGAACAAAATCTCAACTGATCTCACCTTATACCTAGACGATTTTGTTTCCTCTCTTATTAGGAAAGACACGTGGACATTAACCATCTTCTGTAGTTAGTGGAAGAGACAAGCTTTGTCTTGGACAAGCTGTAATGATGATCCTGGACCAACTTCCAGTATTGCATGCTCAGTTTTTCTTTAAATTCATGCTTGTGCACGTGCTTAGATAACAATTCTCTGAAAGAGTAATCAGAAAACTCCTCTTGATAGTATCTTTTCTAGCTCTCCTGTTGGGCTCTTTGCAGTACTAGATGTTATTACGTTAAGCAGAACAATAACATGCTAGGAATTAATGTCAGCTAAAAAGCTGACAAGGCTGTATTTATTACTGGAAGTGAAACACTCATGAGAAATCAGTAATACAGTAATAAAAATTATGCAATTTTCAAAAGGACTAACTTCCAAATGTCTTGAGTCAAACCACCCATTATTCAATTTATTTTCTTAAAGATAGGATTTAATAAAGATTTTAGTGCTCAAGTATTAAATTAATTATTAAAAGTACAACCACTTTTGCTCAATTCAATATTAAATCCTACATTCTGTATTTCAGAATTGTGTCTTATTTAAGACACAAGAACAGGCCACTAGCTGCTGGAAAATCTGAATCTAAATAAAAAAAAAAATCCAACTAATGATTCTTGACTGCTACAGGAAAGAGAGTTTTGTTATGAAGTCATCTGGCCTTCTCTTAGGATTTTGTAGGTCAGATCATCCACTCCAGAAGACCTCTCAATTTCAGAAATATCCATCTCACAGTATTTTAGCATATGAATATAAATACTAATACAAATTCTGAAGTATCTATAAATTAAATAAATTTATCAGTTTCTCCTAAAACCTACAGACCAGAGGTCTAGGGAAGAGCCCTCTGATTTTTCCAAGGGAATTTTTTGCTTTATGTGAGAGCAGTAGGCTTCACCTGCTTCCCATCACCTGTAGTATCAAGCAGTCAGAGACTCAGATGAAGCCTTCTATTCCTCTCCTCAGTAGCCATTATGCTAGTGCTGCTCTTCTGGGGTGTCTTCCCAGTAACTATTTAGCAAGGGAAAAAAAAAAATCAAACCAACCAACCAACAAACCCAAATCCCCCACAACTGACTACATATATCTAATTTAATAAATTGTTTAATTAATGGAGTCACTTAAGCCGGGCATGGCTGCACTTTAATCTGGTTGTGAAACAGTTCTGAGAAGCAGTGTTGGCTGTAAGCTGTGGAACAAGTCAAGCATAAACAGACAACATTGTTTACCACTTACTTTGTGAAGACATCATCTTATTTTACAAAATAAATCCTGTAAACAACAGTCAATCTTTCCATCACTACGGGTATTTTAAAAACTCACCTCAGAGGCAACGCCACATAAAAACAAGCAACAGGCTACTGAATGAGTCTTAAAGTGTGTGAAAAAATACATACGCAGTTCATTAAATAACCTTCCAAGGTCTAGTTTTCATGATGTAAAGAAGCTTGAAAAGGAAGAAAACATCACGCAGGTCCTCTCCATAGTAATGTTCCCTTGTTCCCTCTTCAAGATAAGGGCTGAGATTTTTGGCTTTTGACACTAAGGAATTTACATGATACATAAACACGGTGAAACCAGAGTTTATTGAATATTCCCTTTTAACAACAAATCTGATAAAAATCTTAATGTCAGCTATTTCATGTTACATAATTTCTTCAGTCTATAAAATATTTTAATCTCTAGAAGAGTAACCAAAGAACAAGCACAAGTTTCACCAAGTTGCATGTAAGCAACAATCTGTCTCTCCAGTATTCTGTGTTTAATCTGATTCAAGAGTGATTTAGCTAAAATATAGGTCGGGGTGGGAAATCAGAATGCTGAGACTGCACCGTATGACCCCGGAATGAATGCTCGCTGCAGCAGGCAGCCTTAGCAAAGGTTCATTATTAGATTGTCCCTGTAAATCCACCCCTTGGTCTTGTTACCAGACACACACTGCGGTCGAGCTTTAACCAACTTACGGTAGTTGTGAAAAATAAAAAAGATCAACAGTCTTTTTAAAAAAACGCTGCTAAAGCAACATGGGGACTTTCTGAAGAATGAAAATATGGCTTTGCATAGAAAATAACAAGTTGAATTTGGTTAGTTTTGTAATCAAAGTTTTTGTAATCATGATATATTTATATAAAGTCAAAGTCTATGATAGTATAAGCCATAATAAAAAAAAAATCAAGGTTGACATAGTTCTTACGGTGTCAGGGCTTGCCACATTGCTTCAGTTTGTTTTTCTGCTACAGCTTCCCTGGAATAGTCAAGACTATTTCCATTCCACATGCCAATGCCCCTTAAACCTCGTTTCTTCACATATGCTGCTTTTAGAGAGATGCTGCGAGGGTCATCATACCACACTTGGTGCAAGTGACCAAAAGAATCCTAGAAAGACATTTAAACAATTGCATCAGTATTTACATATCTATATAAATGTGATACATTAAAGTTCATTGAGTTCTGATTACATTTTCTGTTCAATGAAATGAAAAGTACAATTAAAAACTCAAGATATACAAGCTATGTAGATTTACATAATGATACTTTGCTGATTTGCAAATTATTTTTCAGACAGGACAATTAAGAATTCTAAGTCAAATACTTGGCCATTTTTTTACTTGTAGAATCTGTTATAAAAGAGATACATTTTAACCAAAGTTAGATGAAAAGATTTAGCTAATTTGTATTTTAATAATTTCCAAAAATACAGCTAAAATCTCAGATACATTATCTAACCTAGCAGGTGGATTTAATTAGAGATTAAGTGCTTTTTTCAGCAATAAACAGCTTAGGAGGAGGTTGTAAAATTTTTTCAAAGTTATGTTGCTTTGACCTGTTAATTGCTTACAACACCTTTTAATCATTTACACCTGAAACATTTACACCTTACAACACCTTTTAATCGTTTACACCTGAAACTTAAAAGCTTAAAGAAACTGTGGTGTTCATGTAAGCACAATCATTCATGGATTCTCACTATGTCTATGTAGAAACCAAAAGCAGAAGAGAACCTGCATGCAAGTCACGGGGGTAGAAAAAAATTAAGAGCATTTCAGAATGTGTTTCAGTTTAAATCAATCATCATAAGTAACTGTTCACTGGGAAGAATGGATCTATAGAATTTCTTTGTGCCAAAACATATTTTTGAAATGATACAATCTCTCAAGAAAACTGTAAAGTAATAAAGATCTTTAGTATTCCTGCAGTCTTCAGTCACCCCTCTTTCAGACTAGAAATTGAAGGTATGGAAATTCAGCTATCCTTTACTACACAAACAAAAAAAAAAGTAGAAAACACAAATGGAAGAATCTAACCCTGAAAACTTTATAATAGAACTATAGTTCACAAACGTTTACTCCACAACATGGTGTCTTATAAAGAGACACTTACCTGGTATTCATAAAATGGAGATTTCTGTACCCCATCCCACAGCACCCCTGAGAGAGAACTGTTCACCTGCTTCATTATTGCTCCGTAGGGGACCTGACGCCCTGCAGCATCACTGCAAGGAGCCCCACGGAAAGGTACTTTGGGGAGGTAGCAAATGTGATCCTGGAAAAAAAACAGAAAGGATGGGTTTCATGTTACACAAATTTATTGAACTTCAAAACAGCCAAAAACAAAGTCACAAAAGGCGTTGGGATCTCAAAAATCCCAAATCTTCAAGTATGTGAGGCAGACATACTATCTATAGACAGAAGTAAATTAAAACAGTTAAATTTTGTTTACTCTCTAGAAATACAGGATTGGATGAACATCACTCAATTTACACAGTTGTCATCTTTTCAATTTTTAATTCACTCTTACATTTTTCCTAAGTTTGAGACTCCATGATTTATCCATAAACTGCTACACTTTAACAGTCACAGGTTTGCTATGGTTCGTCGCACCTAGTCTTTAAACAGCGAGCTCAGTGACTGTGTTGAGAAGGCAGATGCAAGTGTTGTAGTGCTTTTGGGCATCATCTCTTCTCATACAGATAACATCTACAGCTCCTTAGTCAAACATGGTGCTTGTTTGGTAACACACTGCTCATCAGTTATCAGCCAAGCAAAAGTCTCTCTCCTGAGTCCCAGCTTTATGGTCTTATCCACCAGACTGCAGTATTTCCTTATCCAAAACCAGGATGACAATCTAGCCGGTTCTTTCCAAGGAAAAAATTAACAGTAGGATTGCAAATGAATAATCTTCATCTTACCTGAGACAGGTTTTGGCAGACATAGTCATAGCCATACCAGGGGACGCCCATCACAAGCTTCTTCGGATCAATGCCCATAGTAATGTACTCTTCGTATCCTAGTTTTGAAAGAAATAAAAATTAAGATGCACTATTGCATTTTCCCATACTTTTTATTCTTAGAACTAATCCAGAGCCAGAGCCAATACAGGACTTGCATGATCCCCAGAGGCTAAGGTGCAAGCTCTTCCTTACGTCCCACCTGCATACTCCTACACTTGCTCTATTCAGATCCCAGTAACTGCTCGAGCTGCTCACACTTAAAACCAGCTGCCCGTAGCAGCAGCTCACAAGGATGAGACACAAATGTTCCAGGTTCTTTGCAAGCCCAGGCAGACACCATTGCGTTGGCTGCCATTTGTCGTTCTAAAAGTGTTCTTCACAATCGTGAGGGCTAGACAATTACTTTACAAATAACAGCACACAACTGCTAAAGGCCTACCCGTAGCGTCGTGAGGATCTGAGATACTTTATTTTCACAACGCATATTTGAGATCACTCGAAAGCCTCAATGCAACCAAAAGACTTGCCTAAGAAACAGCAATCTTTTCTGTCTATTCACGTGAACAAAGGGAAATGTTCTGACCCCTGGGGAGGCATTTTGTCCTCACCAACTAACGTTTGCAGATAAGGAGCATTGGCTTTTGCAATACAGTCTGTCCAGATCTGGCTCTGTTCATCATATGACATCACAAATAAGAAGTCACAGGCATCTGCAATCCCAGTGTAGTTGTAGCACCTTTTATCTATGCATGATGGAGACCAAGCCACGTCAAACGATACCTGAAGGAAAAATCCACAAGTTAGTATCATGCATGGCACTCAGGTGCCCCAATTTTCTCTTTAAAAAAAAGCTGTAACTTCTAAAGACTATTTCCCAAATGTTGCACAGTGTTTAACACACGGTGATACTAATGAACTACAGAAGCTGCTCAGCTGATAACCACTAGGTAACACACACTGAGTGCTCCTACTAGTGAATTCAAAACACCAAAGAAATTAAAACACAACATGAAAACCATCTGATCAAAAATATGAAGCATGACGCAAATTCTTAAAACTTTAGTGATGAGTTTACCAAAACACTGTCAAAGCTTTTGCATCAGAAGCCTGTATTTGCCCTACTTTTAAAGATTCATTAAGCCATACTAATAACTGCCAGCTCACAGGCAGCAGTAACATTGCATCTACAAATCTCAGTGAAACCCTTCTTCCATTTCAACTCATACAGGTCAAAAAGAGTGATTCTTATGATAGCATATCATAGCTAACATTCATAATTAACCATTCATGAGAACACTGTGCTTTAGATGTGCGTATTTTTTAATATTCATATGCTAAACAGCGTTCTCAAAGCTACTTTCATTTTATAAAGTTAAACTTAATGTTTGTATAAAGAACATTATTACCTGTGATCCTGGAATTTCTCTGTGAAAAGCATCTGTAGTTTCTTTAACAAGCTCTGTTAATGCATAATACTCAGGAGAGGTTTCATTAACTTCTTGCTCTATATCTATATTAATTCCATCCATATACTGCCTTTTTGCAAGGTCCACCTGTTGGGATATCCACGCTGCTCTTTTAGCAGGATCAACAATCTCCTTAAGAGGTACATCACCTAGAAAAGAGGCCTTCAAGAGTTAACACGTATTTGCCCCACAGTAACAGTAAGGAGGAAAGGTTTGTCTTTACTAAACCAACATAATAACAAAGTAAAAACTCCACACACTCATACTTTTAAAATACAAAGGGTTTTTTTCCCCAAGCATAATTTTGAGAACCCACCGGAAGAGCTTACCAAGCTTCTTCAAGACAGTGGTGTTGAAAATTAAGTTCCTTGTGGAATTTTTTCCTATCACTTTGATCTCCTTACTTCTGCTTAATATTTTTTTTAGCCACTTTAAACTTCCTTTCTTGAAGTAAATTTACTTCCAGTATTTCCAGAGAGCCAGAGGGACTGTGTCTTAGTGTTTCTATAAATATACTTTTACATTTAACTTTTGTTGCTTTCCACACTGTGGTCGTGGATGAAATTTTTGCTTCAGCAGAGCCAAAACTTGATTACAGCATGTAAGCACAGATCAGCAAGATGGATTTTGTTTTCCTAATTAGCATTTGTACCTGCACAGAGTTCCCAAGTATTCGTGATTTAAAACTCAACCACTTCCCACTCACCACAGAGGACTGATTTAAATACTAAAAATTACTTGTAGTCCCTTCCCTTACCCTGTCTTTTGAGTACTGCACGTAACAACCAGAATGCAGACACAAACAGACATCTACTATTGGCTTTTCCTTCCTCCCTGTTTCACCACAGCCGTGATGTTCCCTGTTACAGAGCTTTTTATTTACATGTCACTGGAATGGTTTTGCAATTACTGTGTCCAGAGCCACCACTGGTTTTAATACCCTGCATACCAGCACATGCAAAATGTGAAGGTATTATAGTCCTGTGTGCACTATCCCCTTATTAATTAATCCTCTTACTGATTTTTAATACTTTACATACAAGTAGATGTGAAACTTCCAGGTATTACAGCCCTATGTACATGATGTTCACGTATCACTTAAACATCCACATTTGCACAAGGTAACCAACCTTTCAGGACTATCCTGGCGCCTTTAGAGTGAGCATGGCACATGAGCTCAGGGTCGTACTTCCCAAATGCTGCCACAGTCGTAATTTTTGACCAGTTGTAGGATTTCCAGGTTTCCTTCCCCACATCGAACACGAAGACCTGGGAAAGGGGTAAAAAGCACCCTCGTTAGCTCCAAACACTTCTCAGCAGGATGATTATTTCCCAGATGTGTCTTTAAAAGCTACATGGCCTGTGGTGGTTCCCCTGCCGGCTCCTACACCCGGACACCTTAGCGGGAGTGGCCCTGGGGTGCAGCGACACCTCCCTCATCACACCTCTGCCCTTTCCCCGTAAATCACGTACACCTTTTTTTTCTTTTTTTTTAAAAAAACACCCTGCTCGATTCTAACGCAGGCAATTAAAACCGGGCAGCGCCGCACGGTGTGTCCCACACGCCGCTAACCGCGCAGGCCCCGCCGGGATCGGCCACTAGCGCCGCGCCGGACCGGGCCGGCGGGCCCAGAGCCACCGGGGGACCCGCACCTCGAAGCCGCCGGTGCCCGTGATGGGGTGGCAGAGCCGCGGGTCCGGGCAGGGGCACACACCGGCGGCCAGGCCGCCCAGCAGCTGCAGGAGGCCGAGCGGCAGCAACGACCGGCCCCACGGCCGCCCCATGGCAGGGCCCCGCTTCCGCCGCGGGGCTGGCGGGTGGAGCACGCTAGGGCCGGCCCGCCCCGGGGAGCGCCCCGGGGAGACACCGCCGTCTTTTCCCTCACCCGAGGGGCGGGTGAGAGCCCGGGGCCGCCTCCCGGCCTGAGGGCCGGGCCGGAGCCGTGACGGTAGTGCGGCGGCGGGCGGAACAGGGCCGGCAGGGGGGCGGCCCGCCTGCAGGGAACCGCTCGTTCGGGGAGAAAGGATCTCGAGTGGCCGCTTTGACAGAGCAACGGTTTATTCAGAGACCGAAACCCGGCGAAAAGTGTCCAGAATTATTTTCAAGATCTCAAAATAACCGGAGGAAAAGGCTCTCCTGAGGGGACGGGGCCTCGTCCGGGGTGCCCGGGCCAGCCCTGCGCGCGGGCTGGTGGTGAGGGCCAGGAGCGAGGGGAGGCTGGACGCAGGGCATCAGGCCGGGCACGGCTGCTGGTGACAGGAACACGCCGTGTGGGCAGAAACCCTGCTCACGACGTCCTCGGACTTCTGGCCTAGCCTGGTCTGGCCTTCCAGGTCGAGAGCGGAGTCTGCAAATAGGGAGAAAAAGAGGAAAGCAGAGGTGGTGTGAGGGGGTTTCCATACACGGGGGTATGGCGTTACTGGTGTGGTCAGCCTCACGGGTTATCACAGGACGGGTGTGGGACGCAGGGGTTGTGTTGTGCACGATCACCCGTTCTACACGCTCACCCAGTGGCACACAGTGGAAGCCCACGGAGACGGGAACGGTCCTGGTGGCTGAACAGCCTTCCAGGCACTGTAGGACTGGCTCCACGGAGAAGCATTTTGCTGCCGCCTTCTCAAACGCAACTGGCTTCTCAATTTTGACGAATTTACGCTGCAGCTTACAAGCTGTAAAACATGAATTCTGTTAAAGCACCTACGTGATTTACATAAATAACTTTTTGGACTTAATTTGTAGAATTAGCAACAAGGAAGACCAGTGGATGTACCAAGTGACACAAGCTACCTGAAACTAAATTGGTTGAAGTGAGTTGGGTTCTGTCAGTGGCTCAGGCTGTGAAAGAATGGGGCATGTGGAGCACAGTCCCAAGGACAGAGGCTTGCCAAATAGGATCTAGGTAGGACACAGGTGTCCAAATCCAAAAAGGTGCATAGAAAAACTTGGGTCAGCTGACACTCAACCATACCCAGACTTCATTTTGGGGCAGTAGTGGCTCTTAGACATCTGTATATCCAATTCTGCACTGTGTCTAGCATCACGCCCGCCTTGCCATGGCTACATAGTTTAGGCCTTAATCCTCTGCAATCCAGGCTTTCATGGGTCAGTCACTCCAGGGAAACTTAATCTAAGAATATATTCCAAAAATGTCACCATTTGCCCAAAATGTTGGGTTCCACACAAAATGCGGTGCACCCTAATGTTACCGGAAATTAAAACAGGTATTTCCCACCTCAAAGTTTGTTCTCTAGTTCAATAGCCAGGGCTAGATTTTAATTTAATTTTATTTTCTGGGAAAGTAAAAGCCTGGAAATAACAGAATGAAAAAAAAAGCGAAACTATTAAGAATGACATAAAATGTCAATTGTCATCAGTCAAACTACTTATCATACTAACTTAGCATGTTAGGGAGTTTTAAGTTTATAATTTTATCTGGAAGACACAAACTTCAGGTAACTACATAGAGCATAAGAAGTTGATATAAAAGTGCAACAAAATCAAAACTTGCAGTAAACTACCAAACTCAGAAAAAACAATTTTTTTTTCTTTAGTCTATGGCCACTAATCACAAAAATAGTGAAAAATAAGATGATTGTGCTGCAGTTAATATAAAACATCTATTCATGTGACTAATTAATTAGTCAAAGGCAACAACATTCATATATGTTAGGATCTTAGTACCTCCAGCACAGGGGTCTTCTGCGATGATCCAGGACTGACCAAAACTCACTGCATCTTTAGCTAAATATCCACTGGGCATTTGATATTCCCTTTCCCTCTCAGCATCGTATTTTCCGCAAATACCACATGTTTTTCCAGCCATCCAGAAAGCAACCTGAATCTTTGTGGAGATAAAAAAAAGATGCAGTTAAATGTTTCCCTTCTAAAAAGAAAACCTCTGAAAATAATTTAAAGATACCTCAAGTCTAGACCCATCATAATATAGTTTATCTATGCCATAATCCGGGGCTTTTAGTGCCAGGCCTTCCTTTTCCTTGCTGATCAGCATGCTTGCATCTGCAAAAGAAAAGCAAAAAGGCATTTATTTTAAAAGGAAAGTATTGTTTAGAGTCCAGCCTGAACCAGTTGTTAAATTCCTCGGGACTTACTGCAGGCTATAATGTACTTGAGATCACTTGAAATAGATGGGAGAAATGAGAAAGACCATTCCCTGATCTTGTCTCTGCCCTAGAACAAGCCAAAGCCCTGTGACGAGGGTGGCCATGGCCAGGGGACATCTTGAAGCGTGTTCTGTGAGTCTCTGTGATCAGCACAGGGTACCACAGCCCTGCATTATTTGGTTTGTGCAAAAATACACGTGAGCAGCATCTTTCTTTGCTCATCTTTCTTGCCATCCCCTATGAAAGCTAGCATGAAGTTATGTTAAAATCAACTCATTGTTTCTCAAATTAGGGCGATCTTTATCTTGAGAGGTGTTTGCAGGATCACGTCCTCTCCATCTTCAAACAATCAGAAAAGATTAAACAAAATATAAAGATGGCTCTCTTACCAGAATTAGATGTGTATGGAACATCTGTTGGGGCTTGAACACCATTAATCTTCAGCTGGATGAGTCCATTGGAAACATACATGTCAACCTCACTTGAAGTAAAGGAAATGAGTATAAACAAATGCTTCTCCTTCACCCTCCTCAGCTCACTATTTCTAGTCCTGGCAGAACCAACACTGCAGGATGCTCATATTATTCTGGCATGAATGACCTGCAAGCCTTTGGGAGGAGGACTGAGAGCACCCAGGAAAGTGTGCCAGGAGTGGTCACAGTACACCTTTCCCTGGCTTTACTCCTCTCTGCATGTCTACTTGTGGCCACAGTACAGGCAGGAGGACACCAGGCTACAGGGACCCTTGCTGCAGAACAATGTAATTGCTATTACGTTTGCATAAATTGAAGGTGCTTTACATTTCAAAGGGAGATTGGATTCCCTCCGGCAGTTCTCTTACAGTCTGAATAGTCTGTGTATTGTAGTATTTTCTTCAGAGCAGTGTTTGCTCTAATGAAGAAATATGAAGCTCGAGCACATCAAAAGCACATCATACAGTTGTGTGAAACGATCAGGAATGATACACTGACAAGGAATGTCTTTATCACAAAAGATAGAGTCTGTAAAACAAGCATCCTTCTGTTCTTCCACAAAACAGGTGCAGGGAATACTAGTTTCTCTCTTGTTTCTTTAACATTATGGCACAGTTAGGCACACAATTTTCAGAAATAAGTAATTACTTGTAATGAAACCTTACAGATCAAAGCCTATTTATGTGCTTTGAAGAATACTCCCTACAATGATTTTGGTATGCATAATCCCATACAATTTAGAGTATCAGACTATACTTTTAAAGAAGGACCTGTGATGGCAGAGGTGATTGCTCCAAGATGAAACAAAGAGTGTCTTAAATTAATTTCAAATAGATTAGAACATTGTGCACCAACTAAGGGGCGACATCAGAGAGTGCCTCTAATCTGGGATAGGTAATTCCCTTTTTAGCTATGTCCACTTCTCAACATCTCTGCTGAGATGATTGTGGCTGGTAATTAGTTCTAATTATTAGCTTAGTGTAGGAGGCCAGACTAAATGATTACAATAGCCCCTTTTGGATTTATAGTTTATGTGTGTACCTAATTACTAAGAACTGAAATGAGATGGTTAAATGCTAACAAATTAATGAAGAATTTTGGGAAGTAAAGACTTTAAGTTACTGTGAACCTCAGATATATTTCAGAAGCAATTTTAAAGTCCCAAATCCCAGTGACATTCTTAGAAATCTTTCCATTGACATCATTAACTTTTGCGTGAGTCTTATGCTAGTACCGATCTGCCCTAACAGTCTGGTCTTCACATTTATAGCATATTCACCTTGACATCTATTTGTCATTATGTTTGCAATCACTTACTGGCTGGCGAGTCTGACATTTACTGCTATAATGTCATCAGACTCTTCAAGTCTTTTCATCATCACCAGGAATTTCAGTTCTGGACTACAGTCCTGCACCAAGACATGGTAGCAATTTGTAGGCATTGAATAGTTAAATTCAACTCCATTGAAGGTTGTGATTGTATTTTGGAAAACTGAACAACGAGCGGGAAAAAAAAAAAAAATCAGTCAAAAACATGCCTTTTATACTTTATATAAGACAGTTATTCTATTTGTAATTTAAAAAAAAAAAAAACCAACAGCATTTTCTGGTTTTACTTATTCCCATGTAAAAGCAAAATTATTCCTTCAGATGAAATACTGGATTGTGATAACATGAGAGCAACGCTTTGCCGGTCCCCAGACAGGGGTGCAACCCACTCATGATTAAATCATTGTTTGAGATAAATTCTGCTCGTGGCTGGTGCTGGTGAAACTCTCTGTCACCTTTTGGCTTTTGTAACTTTGTTGTAGTCCAAAGGATTTTTCAAATGGTGTTAACAATTCACATATCATTAGTACTAGAGGAAATTTACTAAAATGCTGCTATGATTATTGAGTCATAAACAGGATTAGAAATAGAAGATGAGGTGGAAAAATAGCAACACTAGAGGAAACTTCTTCCTTTTTCACTGTAATGGTATTTTGTTGGAAATCCTACTATCTCTGATTAGAAATTATTTTACAGCAATTTTAATTAATACAGACTAGTGTTGGTGTTTACTAAAGAAATATGCATGGGTATGATATTAACCCACTGGTTTCAAGCAAAGTGTAACTGTGACTCCTTATCCCAGGATTACATAAAGCTTTTTGACTTAAAATTTACCATAAGTAATATAATATGATTAGCTCTTAATACAGGATTAATGAATAATAATCCCTTCGAGTGCAGGAGGTGAAGTTAATGGGAATACTTTTGAAGCTGTTTCAGCTTCTACATAACAGTGATAATCAAGCAGAGCACCCCAAATCTAAGGTAACTTAGATGTCCCATTCATAAGTCTGCTAATGATTTTTTCTTCACAAGCACTCTCTGCAGTGAAGCTGAAAAAGATGCATTTGGGAATGGATGCATTTGGAATCACTGTTTGGCATGGAAGTGAATATTTACTCTTACTAATGTAAGTTTCCTTTTCTTTACATCTTTGCAGCCTCACAATTTTCTTACAGATGGGTTTATTTCTATCTGAAGTCCAAGTGGCTTTTTTAAGTGAATGTAAAATAATTTCAAGTTATGTCAAAAGTACAAATCATATTTACAAAATCTGCAAAGTCAATCAATGCTTGTGCAGGTAGTTAATTGCTGACCTTTAAGGTTTTCAATGACTGAAAGTGTTGCTTGGGAAAAGATATTCCGTTCAGGGGACGGTAGTGCTGAAATCGGTGTACCTGGACTCGAAGGGAATGGCAGGGGAAGCCTGATGGCTCTGTCGTAAATTGTGAGCTGAAAATCAGTCAGAAAACAAACATGAATGTAAATGCAAAATACAGTGTAGAGATGAGATGGCATTTTCCTGTAGTGTTCAAAGAGCACTGTACTGACTGAATCTAAATTAGAATCTAGATTTAGGTCAGAGCTAAAAATAGGTCACATCCTCTGTCTACAGCATCAAATAGCTCTACCTCTACAGTTTGACACATGTTCAGTCTATAGAATAGCAATGCTATAAATGAAGTGTGATATTCACCAATCTGCATCTTTTGAGAGAGTTGTACGTCACATCTGTTCACAGTTTGAACAGTTTCCTTACCCGAGATACACACCATCTCCTTGCCTATATGTTGAGGCCTGCTCTTTGGCTACCATGCCTCTCTACAGCCTGGTTTTATTATCTTTTGCAAGACACAGGAGTATCTACCGTCTTCCTGAAGATTTGGGGAGGAGTGGTGTATTTAATAAGTTATTGTTAACGTGCTGTCAACCATGATGGTTGCTTTTTAACCTGATTCTTATGGAACCAACTGTAAGAGTATAATGTCCTTGTGATGAGAACTTCTTTATAGTTCAATAAAATAAAAAAAAAAACCCAAACCTGAACCAGTGGATAAAAAAAAGCTGTTAACCTTTGATTTCGTAAGTACTGAATGCTCCAGGATAAAAGACAGTGGCAATAGTTACCTCAGGTAGCTTGAGGACCACATCACAGGTTCTTGGAGATGTCAAAGCCATAACCAAGGTTGCCTGGTGAGAGGGACTGCGCTGTTGCCTTTGGGAATATCCAAGTACATACGCAGCTCCTGGAAGAAATGAGTATAACCTGGAAAAGAAGTAAGTGATTAAAACGATCCATCTTTGAAAAAAAAAGGTTATCATTTTTTCAGATCAAAATAGCCCCATAAAACAATATGCATTCTGTGTTAGAGACAGTTCATACCAGGGTTTGGTAATACGTGTTGTTGTGTACGGGAGAAGAGGCAGGCAGATTTTAACTTTGAATGGGTGAAACAGTCTTCAGGAGACTGGATGGCAGAGTGATATGAGAAGAAAAGCAGAGTCAGCTTGTTCTAGACACATTCAGAGTTAAAAAGTGGGCCTGGTTACATAAAAACTGAAGTACTAAAATGCTAAGAAACAGATGACCTCCTATTAATGTGTCGGTCCTGCGGTGGTAACTTTTAGCAAGGATCCTTCATCCGCTAAAATTGACAGTGGGTTGACAGAAGGATCTCTGTGATGAGATTCCATTACAGTCTTGGAACTCAAACAGAGAAATACAGAAAATATTCCTTTAAAAAAAGTCATAGTCTCAGAGCAGAACAAAGCTGAGTTCTATGGCTTTGCTCCAGGATAGGCAATTGGATGGATTCATCCCCTATAATAAGGGCAGATAACAACACTTCAGGTAATTCAATCTCTTATAAAAAAATTATCCTCTTCAGTAGACATCTGTTAACCAAATCACCTTTATCCCTTTAACATGCACACTTGTGTTGCATGCATATTTATGTAACTGAGTTGTTGCATTTGTCAGTATTTTGAAAGCACTATGAAAAAAGATTAGGCTTTGATATGGATCTCTCTGTTACTGTGGGCAAATGCATGTATGAATGCAATGAATGAATGAATACGATAGATACTGTATGTATATGGATAGACACATATGTGAAATGAATCCAGCAGTTGCAGTTTTCTTACACTGTCACACAGCATTTGTTGTTTAGTGTGCAATAAGCCTTATAAAGGAAGTGTTTGTATCACCTTCTTCCCAAGCTGGAGATAAGGTGCCTACGTTAGGAAATTGCTCTTCCTGTACAGTCAGTAAGAGACAGACTCCTTCAGAGAACCAAGTTGAGGATTCTGCTCTGAGCCTCCATCGATTAGGAAGCATCAGGAGACCAGTTTCCTAACTAATGCACTTTAAATTAAAAGTCTACAATTAGGTAAGTCCCATCATCCCCTTTGTTTCAAGAGGTTTTCCCCCAAACTGCAATGCACTATGCTTTGAGGGAGGGAATACACAGAAAAAACAGACATGTGTAATCTAATTTTATAATATCATATCGACTAAGGGGAATTTTTCCAGCCCGGAAATTGCAGAACCGAATCTTTAATTATCTGGAGCATTGACACAGGTACTTCCAAAAACTAAAGTAAAATCTCACCATCTTGCAGTTGTTCGGACTATTGAAGGTACTTTTGGCCACTCCAGCTTCATCTGCATAGCTGGATAAGCAGCAAATTGCCCTGTTGCAATCTGAGTAGCAATCTGGTAGTCCTGGCAATCTTTACCCCATTTAAGATAACCCTAGTAGAGAGGAATATATATATTTTTATTTTTGAATAAAACACAGTCAGATCGTTCTATTTCAAGTACGTGAGCTGATCATTATTTTAAACTTACCAATACTTTATGGGAATTTATTACCGAAGCATCAGCACAGAGTTTCCATCTACTTGATCCTGCGATGCTTGAAACAAACAGCTGTGTCCTGGATCTCCTGGGCTGTGTGTCCGTGTACAGCACGAGCTGTAAGCCCGTCGGCTGCCCGTCTCTGTGGATGGCACGAAGGACTGCAGCCAGTACTGGTGGCTTGCTGTCTCCCAGGAATTTAGGCTTAAGTCAGCAGAGAGGAAATAGAGACCAAAGACATTAAAAAAAAAAAAAAAAAACATTGAAATTGCTATATTAAAACCATAGAAAAAAAAGCATTTATAAAGGAAAAGTTTCACTCGAAAAGTTTCACTCAAAAAGTCTTTTTATGTAAAGTATAGGACAACATCATAGATCATGGCTTGATCTATTCGATTCCTATGCAGCATTGCCACAGTCTTTCAAGGGACACCTCTTGTGACCTGTGCGGATAAAACAGTAGCGTTGGGAATCTTTGTAAAGTAATTTCAGTCTAACAAAAGGAAGTATAGAGTAGGACCTTACTGTATAAAGAACCATTATTACCCAGTTCAGCACTGCTTCCTTACCAACCCATAGTTTAGTTAATAGTCTTTCGGATAAAATTCATTTAGCCTCCTGTTTAAAACTGATAATTTGTGTTGAGAGAGGGATCTGTTCAGTGCAGTCCAAAGTGTGGTACTTGCACGAGGAACCACACATGGCCCTGATCAAAGTCAGAGCCTTGTGCCCGGCACCAGCATCTGCTCGGGCTGTGACGGCCCTACCCGAGCTGTGGGGCTGGAGATCCCACCTGGCCAGGGAAGAGCTGCAGGTGGGATGAGCCGTGGGGCAGCAGGTCCTCCCTGTGTTGCCAGGTCCGAGTGACAGAGACCCACAGAAGGATTAGGCAAGACAGAGGTGGTGAAGGCTTAGGGGAAAATGGGGGAAGAGCAAGGCTGTGACTGAGGAGGAAGGTGTATGTGCTGAGAGCATTGGGGTAGACTGGGAAGAGTTCAGGAAAGCTGGGGGGTTGGACTAGATGATCTCCAGAGGTCCCTTCCAACCCCATGTGATTCTATGAAAGTAGTAATGTGATGAAAAGATGGACAGGAGAGGTGAATTCAAGTTACATGGAAATGGGTTGGGGAGAAGATAGATCTGGTTGCCTTTTTTCCACAAGCTGCTTGCACTAACAGCTGAGAGCTGCTGGTGCAGAGGGGGTGCCTCAGCAAGGTAAGGTTTACTGTTTTGTAGGCATGCAGGTCATTGTCTGAAATGTGTGAAATTTTCCTTTGATGAAATCTGCTTCAGATTCCATCAACAATAGCTCTTAGAGAAGGACCAGGTACCATTAATTGTGGACCATACAGTTGTTCCTGAATAAACACCTGGATTGCTCTCAAAGTTGGAGCATTACTGGAAAACCAAGGTCTTGTCAAATGCCTTGTAAGGTCCTGCTAAAATGAACAGAGGTACTTGGCAGTGAAGACCTAATGAACAGAAGAGTGACAGAGTCGAGTCCTGAACTTTTACAGAGAGCTATGCAATGAAAAATATACCTGAAACCAGTTTCTGTTCAAGCAGGTCAGCACTTGTAAAGTTCTCATTTTTATAGTGAATTATTTACTGAGTAACATGAATTTCAACATATACAGCAATACATTCCAGTTTCATTAATTACAGTAGCAAAGCACTAATTACAGTACTAGTGAATCTTAAAAAAACATTCAATAGCTATCCAATGTGCTCACCTTTATACAACAGGGAACCATTCATTTTCTTTCTCTATATTGCCTAATGTGCTAAATCACCTTATTTTCCCTATTCTGTTGTAGACATACAATAACTGGAAATCAAAGTGAATGTTTTTATTTCTTGTAGATTAAGACACTCACCTGAGACATGGCTCTAGAGATACCTTCATCACCAGCTGAAGAAGAGGAGGAGCTGATGCTGCTGTTCAGGACTTCCCTTCCTGGGTCCTGCAAAAACACAGAATCACCTTGAAGCAAGTTATTTACCATTGGAAGTTGTTAGAGAATTAATTTATCATATTTTTATTCTCAGAGAACTAAGCTCTAATTGCAGAAAAGCTGGTGAGAGCAGTTGTAGGCCCTGCTCACAGTATAAGGAGTAAATGTACCTGTTCATCTGCTGGCTTGAACCAAAGCTGGTAAACAGGTAGATTTGCCTGTGAAAACAAGTAGTGTGTAAGAAAATCTAAGAGAAGATAAGGAACTAACTTTTGACAAATGCATTAAAAAGTTCGGCATTGAGAATGGAAAAAAGGCAAAATAAAATTATCTTTTTAAAATATTTTAAACTGAAATATTCTGAAATGTGAAACTTCTGAACTGAAATGCTTCAGAGAACCAGAGAGGTTAAAAAGGGGAGAAAGCTTTGCTGGGTGGCTACCTCATCCATCCTGCAGCGAACAATCACCCTCAACAGACTTTTTCTTTGGCCCAAGCTCTATGGGCACAATTTCCTGATGTACAAAAATATTCACTACAAGAAATATAAAAAGGTTCAGCCTAGGAGAATTACCTGTGAGTTGGAATATTCACTGTCCCCACTGCAGTGCCTGTCTCCAGAGTGCTCTTCACTGCTGCTGCAGATTTTACTGCTAGCGGAGCTGACACTGCTGCTCCTGCTGCTGCTCTTGCTGCTGCCAGCCTGCTTCCCAGATTGCCTTATTTTGTCTTTCTTGTGTTCAGTTCCAGGGTCTTTGCCATCAGCAGAGGAAGCAGTGGAAGAGGAGGATGAACTGGAGAGGGGGGTTGCACTGGGCACTGCCCAGAGGTCTGTAACTACAGTCTTGTCTTCTGTGTGAATCCGTTTCTTACGGTGTCGTGTTTTATTTGCAACCTCCAAAAACAGTTCAAAGCATTATGAATTTGTAGCTTATTCTGTAACATTGCTCTGGGTGTCAGGCAAGCTGTCCAGCACAGTCTTTCAAGAAAATAAAATTTCCTGGCCCCACTCACTGCAGAAGCTGCACCAGAACTCACTGAGACCCATTTCTCCCAGCCAAAACCCTTGTTTTCCCATGCCAGTTTTCCACACTGGAAACCCCTGGCTTAGTTCATAGGAAAATATTTCTTCTCTGATGCTCAAAGTTTCTTACCTTGAATACATTTTCAATGCCTAGAATCTTCTTCAGCTTAGCTTGTATGTTCTCGTACAGAGATGGCTCATCCTCTTCCTTAGACCCTGAGCTTGCTACGTCAGTTATTTTGGAAGCTGCTTTGGATCCTGCCTGAATCTCCAGCTGTATTTTGTCAATTTCAGCATCTGTGTGAACTGAAGTCAAGATACTTACATTCCAGGGTTGTGCTGCTTGAGCAGTATTCACAGAGATTGACAGAAAAGCTTGTTGTTATGACTTTACCTGGCTTCAAAACTATTTTAGCTTCAAGTTCTCCAACTAATTTGTGCAGATAGGCTTTTCTTAAGAAAGCAGGATTTCGTGACTTTAGGCTGAGACAAGCAGAACATCCCAAACTCTCAAATTTTCTACAGAAGATGCGTGCATAAAATCTTCCTCCTACTCTCTGGTGATGTGCCTCTTCTGAACTGTGCTGGTATCCTTTGGATATGACACTAGGAATATTGCTTTGCTGCATTAAACAAAAATATGGCAAATGAAGATATTTTCCACAAGAAATTGTCACAGCTTCTAAAATCTTTCTTCCTATTAATGAAGAGAATGATGACAGTCCTGCCTAAGTAAGAAAGCACTGCTTAAAATTAGAGATCCAAGCACTGGAAGGCAGTGGGGTTTCCTCCGAAGTGCTCTCCTGCGAGCTCTCCTGCTCTCAGGCAGTGGTTTAAAACACATTTTCCAATGAGAACCTGCAGGACTCTTTGGAGGGGCTATTTCTCTGCATCAGTTTTGGGCTACTAGCCCTCCTCTTGCAAGTCAACCTACCCTTCCCACACCATCCTCAGAAGCCGGAGAGCACATAAGAGAATGGGCTTCTGCAATCGACTGCAGGGGTTACCTCAGGATTTGGGAAGAAAAATGTGTATCCTGCCCAAGAGCCATCTTTTCCACATTGTTCTGGCTTGGAAAAAAAAAAAGGATATTGTACAAAGGACTTTCACACACCCTCTCTGAGACTGTAAAGAAGCAGGAAGGCATGCTGTCAAAGCAACCCTCCCTACGTGTGAGAGTGAGCAGACTCTTGAACCCATTGGGACTTACATTAGGCTTGGTTTGGGACATGTCAGGCACCTGTTGGATATCACAGTTTCTGTGTTTGTGACCTGATTAGCCAGCTGTTGTCTTGGCGGTGCTCAACCCTCTGAGGAGCAGTCTGCTCTCTACCTGTCTGCAATACAGTGAGAGGCCTCCTCACCTTCCAGCTGCCGGGTCTTGAAGGTCTTTCTGATGGCTGAAATGGCTGGTTGGAGATACTTGGTACTTCTCCTTCAGGGACAAGGTGGGATTTCTTTTCGGAATCTACTTTTTCCATGTTCCTTGAAATAGCATAAACTTCACTCCTGTGGAGGTGATAAATGGCACAGAAATAGCATCTGATTTTGCTTACCTGTCTTCACTGGTGCAAAAAAAGACAATACTAAGCTTTATGTGGCTGCCAAGGTACAGCAGAGCCTAGCAAAGAATTATATGTTCATGATTTTATAACAGGGATCTCACAATCAGTAACACATAACAAGTAAAATGGAACAAGCTCTTCTGTACCTCACAGCTGCGAGCTCAACCTCCTGACGGCAGGGAGGCGTTTCAAGCTTCAGATTTTTCTCTTTCATATTTATCCTGGCATCAAATTTCATTGTAGTGTTGGCACTGAGCTCTGCATGAAATTCAAGACCACTCTGAAAGTATTGTGTATTAATCCCCATCATTGCAGTCATATGAAAATATGCCCTGAAAGAGTGGAAATAAAACCATGCATAATTACAGATTAATATGCACATATTTAACTTTGAAATGCAAAATTGCATTTTCATGCTGTTCTTTTTATTGTAAGAGGCACTACTGATGGATAAAGAGATGTATCATATAACATGATAAAGAAAAAGCTGAAGTAGCACTAGAAAAGGCGAAGGGATTTATCTGATAAACAAAGCTAACATGGACCCCCTCTCAGCTTTGTTACTGATACATTGCTTGAGGAAAAGCTGATGCCAGAATCTCTTCTACCTTAAGATTGTGTCTAGTTGCTTATTAATATTATCGCTATTATTATGATAATTATTACTATTATTGTTATTAGTACTGTTGCATTTGCTTTTGCTGATCCAGAAGCATTTCCCTTGACCTCTTCAAATCCCCCCAGCTTGTATGTGGTGGTGATGCGATCCTATGTTGAACTTGTAAAAACCTTTTCATACATAAGCAAATATATCAGCACAGCTTAGTGTATTTAGTCACTGAACAGATACAAACATGAGCATTTTTAGCAACGGCAGAGCAGTGCAGCATCCTGTGGGGTACAGTGCACATTGCTACTTTTGCAGGGACATAAAGCATCAGGTGATTGCATTGCTTTCTCACAACTTCACTGCTCTGGACTAACACAGCCATCCCAAATCTGGGACAAGACCCCTATATAACAACATGCGATCACATATCTATTTCAAATATAAATATAAATGCTTGTGTATGTATGTGAAAATACATGTAATTTTTACTTTGGCTTGATGTCAGCTTGAATATCCATGTTGGTTTCCAACAACTGTGAAGGTCTAAAATTGTCAGATAATGGTGGTGACATCTGCGTATGCACTGCAAAAGACAAATAGGAATTATATGAACAGAGAAACAATAAATGCTGGAGATACAATGTTTTCAATATGCATAGCAGTTAACACGTGGGCACTGCTTTTACATTTTTAAATACTTTACATGATAATTTAAGGATGGCTATTCTAAACCAGTGTTATACAAATATGTCCAAGGTGAAACATACTAATTACTTCTCAAACCCTTTGGAGGTAGCTAAACACTGATGTTTCCACATTACAAGAGTATTTTTCAAGTTTATGGAAAGATTTAATTTCAGACCCACAGTTGTTGAACTGCTCGGTTTGGCATCCCAAGCTCACCGTCGGCCGCAGCCTGGGCCAGCATGGTGCCACACAGACTGAGCTCCAGCGGCACACCAACCACTGTGGGGACAATGTGCAGCAGCTCGGCCACCAGCGCTGGCAGGGTCCATTGGCCTGAAATGCCTCGCTGGACCTCTTCCAACGCTTTTTTCACCACCACCTGCCAGTTTGAGGATCCAGTGAGACTCTGAAAACAGAGAAATAGGTTGGGTAAGTACATAAGAAAAGACGAGAAAGGGAAATTATTCAGCATCACAGACAAAAAAACCCAGCCTTGTCAGTACCGTCATGGTCTGCTGAATGGCTTCTTTATCAATGTCAACAAAGGCGATCTCTTGGCCCAATATTTTGACATAAGCAGACACCAGAGGGTCTTCAAGAGGCAGTTCTTTCCATCCCAGAAGCTGCAGTGTTAAGGAGAGGTGGGAAGAAAGAAAAGCAGTAGATGTTACTTCAAAGACAGTAATGTATCAGCAAAGACTAGATTCCATCTGAAGCACTCTAACCATGGCTCCTTAGCCAAAAACTAATACTTGTCTTACAGGTCTGAACCAATGTGGACTTTCTTATGTTGCATGAGACTTCAGCAGGATTTTTCCCATGTAAGGGATGAGGTGAGGAATTGATAATTTCCTCTGCTCTAAGTAGTAGGTGACACCTAAGGACTCATGGACAAAACTCTTATTCAAGAATCATTTTAAAAGAGAAGCGCAACCACTTACTGTGTTTTAACATGCACTTTAAAACACACGAATTTTGGCTACCAGTATCATCATCACCTTTGTACTGTACATTAAGGGCTGACACATGTTGAATGAAAAGTTAGCATCTGTTGACAGTGAAAATACGATGTAAGTGCATCTTTCCATGATCAAACAGGATGACCAACTCCTTTCTCACTGAAACATCGAAGGGATGGCTCGGTGGGTGGGTGATGCAATCCTGGTGCTGGCAGGAACTGTGTATTGCAAGCAGGTCAGAAGGGCCCACTGAGACATACCGTTTTACCAAGTTCCTTCAGTGTCTTGTATGTATCATACTCAGCAAAGGGAATATTTTTCTTCCTGATAAGCTCGGTCAGGCTTTGTGACCGGAGGGCCACCTGTAGGAAACAGAGTCAGGTGTCACAGCCCAAGTACCAGAGAGCTCAGGAAAACCTTTGTATTTAGTATCACACTCACTGAGGCCGCTCTAAATACATACGACTGAAGCCATTGCACTTATAAGGCTAGATCTACCTGGCAAATGACTGCGGGCTATGGCTGCGGATGCTGAGGACGTGCTGAGCCAGCTTTGAATTAATCAGCAGGGATAATTTCAGGGCAGCGCAGAGCTCATCCCAGGCTGCAAAGCTTGCCCAAGAAGCTTGCATGCTGTTACATGGAGCTTCATGCTGCTTGGCTGCACTGCTGGCTGAAATTTAATTTCAGATGCTATTTCCCTGTACTTATGCAAAATACCCTAGATGCCATGCAACTTTAGGTAGGCAGATGAATGTTCTGCTGCGTAAGCTTTCCTCTGCTCTCCTGGATTTTCATGCCTATGCTGAATGCGTCCATCGATGAACGTATGTGTCAAGAAGCCCGAATAAAAGAAGAAGCCCAAGTAAAATCATAATCATTATCTAAATTTTCTCCTCCATGTCTGCCTTCACAGACAGAGATGGAGTTAAACAGCACATCACAGTCAAAATGGCTTAATAAATAATACTATCTGTAGCTTGCTTGGATCTGGCTAGCTGTTTTAATTAAATACTTACCTCGATAATATCCGTTGCAGTATTTGCATAATATCCTCTTACTTTTGTGATTATGTCAGATGGAAACATGGTGTTGGGACTGTTCATTAGGTAGACCCTCCAAATGGCACCAGCCTGATACTCCACTATCACAGGAATAAAAAGCAGCAGAGATTTTGGTTAGGGTCTGAGGTGTCTGGTGCATGTAAGACACCTCAGGTACATGCTGTAGTAGATCACAAGGGGTTGTGCCAGGATTCAGCCCCACAGGTCTTCAAGTTTCAACTTCAAGAGGAGGGCTTTGTTCTAGTGCAGAGTCAACACAGCCACAGTGACTGAAGGAGTCCGCCTAAATCCATGTGCAGGCACTGCTTTCCCCAGCAGATACCCAGAGAGCAGTAGAACACCCTCAGGGCATTTTGCATCTTAGAAAGGCTCTTGTGCTTTTTCTATTTCAAGAGTGCCCTAATCTCACAGCCTGTGATTGGATTTTGGATGAAAATCACAGAACAAAACAGAGGCCTTTGGCTATACAAGCTGAAGCAGTGAGGAGGGCACCTGGTACTCACAGGAATAATCACCAACATGCATGACCTTGCTGTAACGGTAGCTCAGCCTGTCAAGTCTGGGGCTCAGTAGTTTAATGGCAATGTTGCAAGCAGCAGATCTGAGTAATAGAGAGTTAAAGTCATATCAAGATAGGCAACTGTGACCAAATTCTTAGAAAACTGCAAGAAAAAAAATAATTACCATTTGCTACTAAATACTGTACTTCTTCCTCTACTTACAGATTATAGAGCTGTGGGATCCTGCTTACTGCCAAAGCCTTCATGTGTGAGTACGTGAAACTGGCTACTTGTAAGCTGGGCTCCGTCAGCATCGAGCTGGCCATAGCTGTTACAGTTGGAAGAGCAGGCTTAGTTTCAAAGAGGACAACACAAGCCACCATTCGGACGTTAGGAGCAAGTGTGTTGTCCATAAAGACCTGGAGGGAGATCTCCCTTACCTAGAGAAAGAAGATACAACCTGTAAGTACCTCATAACTTCGCAGCAAGAAGTGGAAACCACACATGCGTGGTCTGCGGCGAATGGAGAACAAAACCCAAACCAGAGACTTGAGCATGGGACCTGTCACTGAAAATCAAGATATTGCTGGGCACACAGTGAACAGGCCTGGAAGGAAACAGCCATTAGTAATAGGCCCAGTGTTACAGTGACCAAAGCAACCTCTTTCCCAGGGCATCAACAAGGACAGGGTGATGTCAGGAATTTGCAGCACAAGAGGAAGACCAGTAACTGAGAAATCTGCCTGGAGTTGCTAACACTACCTGATGGCTTTATTATTCCTGAATCACTAAGTCAATGCAAATCATACTCGCTAAGGCATTTTTTAAATAAGAATTTCAGTTACTTTTGCAGGGTCTTTTCTGGCAATTTTCCTCAAGGCCAACACGGCATCAACATGAATTCTGTTTGGTAATGAAGCTGCAGCCGGGGAAAACGTTGGCAAAAACTTCAGGATGCGTTTGATGCTGGCTGGTTCTCCTGCATTGCCGATGGCTTTCAGGGCCAAGGCCATGTCTTTGGCATCACCTTTGCTGGTGGCTTCAGTAGCAAGGTCGTGGAGTGGCTGAAAACACAACAGACTGTGATCATCTTATCAGGTAACAATCTTGTAATAATGCAGAAAAATATACATTGCCATAGCAAGAAAAACAACTCAGGGCAGAGCCCCAAGTAAAGCTGCTCAGATTTTTCTCCCAGGAAAAATATCACCATCGTTATCAGGATCCCAGACCTCAAACATAAAGGCAAACTTGGTTTTCTCCTTATGCCGTGTTGTAATTGATTTTAAATTGCACCGGAGGCCGAGTGTAGAAGATAATCCCAGGTGGATGCCTGCACCAAGAGCAGCCCCGAGCTGACACTGGGTTCAGTGGTTCCCTGGGGCACCTCCAGCAGCCCTGCCAGCCTGCAGCCCCCAGGGTCTGCACCGATGCAGGATTGCACTTGCATATCTTTCACTTCCTCTAGTGTTAGCAAGTTTACTTAAACAGTTTTGCTGTTCTGAAGAGACAAATTACCCTTCTGGTGGCTTGGCTTTGTTTCACTCTTTAGGAAGATTCAAACACACATCAAGCATCAGCAGCCCATCTCAGTGCTGTGGTCCTTCTGAGAAAGGGGCCAGAGCTGCATAGTTGAGGACAATGTCCTGAATATTTCTGACAGTGATATGTAATTATGTAGCAGGGCCTCTTTGGAAGCCCTAACCTATGACATATATACAGATTTGCTTATGTTCACACTTTAGTGCCTTTTTAATAGATTTTAAGTACACGCTACCTGATGTAAAGTAGAGAGAAGAATCATAATTCTTTTGCTTTAATCTGAAATTTGTCATACCTAAACCCAGTTTCAGGTTGTTTACAGGATGCATTATCCCCATGGGCTTCTACCACTTACATTTGAAATTCTGAACTGTTAAGAACAGATTTTTCAAATGCATCAGCTCAGTGTTTCCTTCTCCCTTTGCAATTTTGCAGGCAATCACAGCTAAGAGTGAGGCATGTAAACAGTGAGTTACCTAATTGCCAGCATTGTGAGAGCTAAATTAGAGGCATTTTACAAATTTCTTCACCCCTTATGAATAAGAAATGAGAGCCACCTACCTGAAGAAGTTCATTTGGACAAAGTGAAGTCTGAGCACAGTATTTATTTACCATGCTACCATATGCCAGGTAAACAATTATTCGAAGCATTGGTGCTTTCTGGATTTGCGGACAGGTCAGAAAAGTCTGCAGAAAAAGTAGCAGTCTTTAATGTTTCTAGTAACTAGAGCTGGTATTTAGTGGAAATTACATTTGAAAAATAAATAATAGAATTTCTTTGGATTTTTCCTAAATATTTTCAGAAGTTAAATCTAATGCTAGTCATTCAGCTACAATAAAAATAAATGGACTCACTCCAGTTATACTGTATGTACCTTAGATTTTGGTTATATGATATTATTTCTTGAGTTCTATTTTTTTTTTTCATTTTTATTTTGTCAAAAAGAAATCAATATCAATTTTCTTAGGATTTGTGGGATGTAATAGCAAATATCAAAGCCACTAAAAATTTTGGCAACAAGTATTTGGAAACATTTTCTAAAGAATTCCCCATTTTTGTTAATACCTTGCATTTTACAAATTTAGAAGCAAATATGTTACATCTTTCATTTATAATGCTGTGAATTCACCTTCAAAAAGGAGTGAGAGGGAAACAGAAGGAAGAATGATCTGTACTCACTGAGGCAACTTCTAGGGTTTGCTTGTTGGGTGTAACGAAATGGAAGGCGAGAGGGAGAGTGGCAGCTGCTTCCCAGATGTTCAGCTTCTCATCATGAATTTTTTGCTTCAGGAATCTGAATGTGTCAGTAGCTCCAGCAGCACAGATGGCACTCAGGAACCAGTGCCTGCCAGGGAGAGGAGTCATCATTATTCCTGTTGCCCACTATGCCTCTGATGGGCAATCCTGGCTGAAGGCAATACAGTTACCTGTAGGGAAGGTCATTGGCAAACTGCGCCCACAAAGACTCAATTTGGTCAAGAGTCACTATACGAAAAAGCTGGACCATTCGTAAGAACTTGATTGAAGCTTCTTTGGTGGCTGCTTCTTCGTTATTCTGAACTAATTCCCGCAGTGTTTCTGTTAACTGTGGGAAAAAAACAGACAGTTGGAAGCATCCACGTCTAAAATAATTATGTGATAATCTGCTAACCTTATAAATAATGAAAGAATATGAAAAGTAAGCCTCTAATACCTGTAAATCTGGATTTCTAATCCTTATTAGAGGAATTGGCATCTGGAGTAGCTCTCCTGAGAAATGGTAACGAAGACTCCCCTGGTTTTGCAGCTGAGTTTTTGGTGCACTGATGGGAGTCCTTTTAACGTCGACCAAATACAGTTCTTGTCTTCAAGGGAAAGAAGAAAATGCATCAGTAGCCTTTAACCACATTGTGTGTGTAGAGGACACATGCAGTGGTTGGAGCAGACTGAGGGATGTCCAGCAGGACCATTGCATTGAGCACAAGCGGATTGTGCACTTCTCTGTTTATGCATTGCTCAGGATTATCTGGAAATGTCACAGGACTGGCAAGAGTTTGCCAAAGTCTCTGAGAGGTTGGACAAATGGTTCAGGATGTTAGGTCCTGGTCCGATTGTTGGTCCAGCGAAAACCCCAAATGGCAGGACATGGTACCTAGCAGGGCATCCTGAGGAATGTACAGTGCCTTGGCCCTTTGCAGCCCACAGGCCAGATGCTTCTTGTTAACTCTCAAATCAACAGTAAATATGTTTTAGGCATCTCCTTCTGTCTCTAATAATCATCACAGCTATGCTAAGGACATGCACAGTGCCTACCTTGCCTCCATGACTGCTGCCCCGTTGGGTTCATTGAAGGGAGAGACCTGGTACACCTGCTTGGATGTAGCAGATGTCATCAAAGCCCCACTGTCATCATACTTCATCTTGTAAGTGAACATCACCGTGCCCTTGATGTTTCTGACTTTCTAGAAGTGCAAAGAGACCCACTCAGAAATAAGAACAGGTGGAAGTTAATTAGCACAGATGAGCCAAAATCCCTACTAGCATCAGCGTGATAGGTGAGTGTTTAGCAGTGGCTGGTGCCCGAGCGTGGCACTGGGGCTCCGTGCTGCTCGTACCAGGGGGCAGGTGGGGCAGGGGCGGATGTACGCCATTCCCATGTTCTTCACCGCTTTCTCCTGGCAGTTGGTCAGGTCCTTGCTTTTGGAAATGGTGGCACGGTTATTCTTGCTGTCGTCCTGGATAACATATCTGGTTTGACAGATGCCTTCAATCCCAGCCTGTGAATATTGATTAAACACAATGAACTTTCCAGCTGAAACAGCAATAAATAGGTCAAAGAAAATTGCCTGGGAAGTCTGTGTACAGGCGAGTTACTACATAACAGTAAAATGAGGATAAAAGTAAAATCAGCATGGAAAGAACAAACCTCCTGTAGTTCATACACATTTTGTGACTTTTTGATGGTTATCTGCATCATGTTCAGAATCCCTCTCACTAGGTTAGTGCACAGGATGGGACAGTCCTCAGGGGCAAAAATACTTCCAACCCTCCCCTCGGTGTATTCAAACTTAAAGGCTTGGCTGAGGCATGCAGCAATGGTGTCTGTGAGTCTCGAAGATGGAGTGAAGGGGTCCGTGGGCCAGAGACCATTGAATTCCTCCAGCTTTGGTGATCGGATCTGTGAACAAAATAAGGAAAACATTCATCCTGTTCACCATCAGTTTGAAGTAGTGCAATAACAAGGAAGCTGAGCACTTCTGATCCATGGCCGGACACAAGTCATTTGTCCAACACCACAGGAAACATTTTCCTCCTTGGACTCCTGTGCTGGGCCTAAAAATTTAGCATCTTTGAAAATGCAATTTCCATGAAGAATTTCTGCTAGAAAAGTGAAATTGTGCAAACAGCACTCAAAACTTCAGCAAGTCTGGTGAAGCTTGCTGGGTGAGTGAAACACCGACTGCCAGGAATCTGTATAGAAAGGTTACTCTCCCGTTTTCCCCAGATGTCCAGTGACATCTACCTTCAGTCTGCAAGGCAGCCAAGCCATTGCTCGAGCTGCCTGCCTAAACACATGGGGGCTATTTTGGCTGTTGCTCCAGATCCAGCACATCCCAGAGCACCAAAGCCGCGGCGCAGCTGATGGGGAAGCAGAGATGACCACGGGACCTTGCACAGGAGTTGGCCCAGCAGGAGCTGACGTTTCTTTCTTTGGAAGCAGCTGTCATCATTTTGAGCTTATCAAGCTGTAAAGCTTGCACACAAGTCCTTGACTGCTACCTAGTGGGAAATGCGTGCCTGCATGCACATACATACCTAGTTACATACACATACACGCACACCTCCCACCCTCGCACGTAAAAGTACATGTTCCTGCACAGAGGGAAATGGTGTGGGTTCTGTTCTATTTTAGGCATTGATAATCAATCTTGCAAGGGTGGCTTGCCTCTGGGCACATATTCTCAAACTAAATCCTACTCAAGGCTACTGTTTACGATTGCTAAATTTATAGCAGCTCTAGCGAGGTTACACAGAGCCTGCAATTGCCGCAGTGTGTAAAGTTTGAGAATAGTTTTCCTTCACACTGTTTCAGTAATATATGCACAGGATTACAGATTAAGTAAACTCCTAGGATGAATGCTGAGTGCCCTCTTACAGCTTTCTCCCCACATGGTGTCTCCTAGATCTCTTTTCTGTGGTCTTTCATTCCATGCCAGTATTTTAAGCTGTTTGGTTTAATCTTTTTGCTTCCAGATCTGGTATCATTATGCCAAGAACAAGCATTACCATTAGAATTCTTCACATTTGAATTAATGTCTATGTGAAGAATATCAAAAGGAAGATAAAGGAGACAGATGGGACTTTCTCATGTGATACCTGAATTCAAGCACTGAGCTTTTCTCAGGCTATCGACCAACTTGAAAAATATGGACATTTCATGCTTGAATTCCCATTTTTATACTCAAGCTTAGTGTCACCTTAGCAAAACTATCTTAAGGACATTTCTTTAGAGCAGCTGTCTGCCATATTTCCGCATGGAGGTGAACCTAAGGCAGCTTTAGTCAAGGGGGCTCAGGTACAGACAGCAGCAGAGCTGGAGCAGTTCTGGCTCCCTCTCACAGATGTTCAGGCTGCAAGGAAGCCTAGGGCACTTCTGTAATTCACTGCCCGAAACCCAAGCAGTTTGGCTCCAGCAGCAGACACTGCAGTGGTGCCATCGGCTCTCCCCTAGCACAGCTCAGGGGTAGGGGGTGCAAAGCTCAGTGACCATCCCTGCCCCTCTGCCCATGCTGGGGAAATCATCACTGCCTGAGCGAGGCTGCTTGGTCTGACATTGGGCTTACGGCGTCATCTTAGCACTGGGAAAGGTCCTAAGCCTGTGTGTGTGCTCTACATTTTACTGCCATTTATTTTACAAGCCTGGGGGCATAAACTGAACGTCTATAGCTGCATAATGGGGGCGAGTGAGGGGGTTCCCATGCCCACGGGGGTTTACCTGGAGAAGGTGGTCGCTTTGAGACACATGGCTGATCTCCAGCTTGCAGGTCAGCCTCACCCCTGCCATCGCCAGGCCTCTGTCGGGCAGCCCATGCAGGATGAAGCTCTCGTAGCCATACAGGTAGGTCTTGCCGGTATGAAAAACTGGCTCTATTGAAAAAGAAAAGGTAACAGAAACACTGCCTTTGCTATGACTGTTGTGATGTTACTCACAAGAGCGATCCCAGCAAAGAAGGGTGAGGCTGCTACTGCCAAAAACTGGGTGCGAGCAGCGGGCACGGCATGGCCGTAGGGGAGGGCAGCGTGGGAGCCGCTGGCTGGGGCTGGAGCGCACTTACCGAGATCCTGCCTCTGGCCCCCTGCGTGGGAGGAGAGAAAAGGACGTGTCAGAAACCCCTTCATGTCTGTAGGCACTTTACATTTATTATTCATTTACTCAGTGTGCTAAAGGTTGGCAAAAAAACCAGTAATGGGCTCCCCGGGTGCACCCCAAACCCCCAGGACACCAAGCCCCACTCTCTAGCTGCTGCTTGCTTGGCTCTTCCCCGGCTGCTAAGCTTAGGCACAGAAATCTAACAGCTTACAGTCAAAGCCGTACAAGGGCTTCAGCACACCGAGCTGTAAATATCCCTGACAAGCCCCAAGGAGATGCAGTTTGCTCAGGATCACAGTGGCCATCACAGCTCAGCTGTGCTGGTAAAGCTTTGACTTACCCACAAGGGTGAGCACCAGAGCCAGGATGAGTCCCCTCATGCTGAAAGCGACTGAAGACTGCAGGGGAAATTGTGCGGCTTTTATAGAAGAATTATTAACAGGCACAGTGAATTTTGTTGAGTTATCAACTTTTTATCAACCACTCAAACCCTTTGAGGGAGAGGGGGCTGGGGACAAGGCACGGGATATTATTGCCAAAACCATCACAACTACTTCTGTTTTCACCTTACCAACTGAATGCACTAAAAGTACTTTTTGAACTAAGTGCTTAAAAGTATTAAAATACAGTTAGTTTGGCTCTAACTAAAATATAGATAGAGCCAAAATATCTATCCTGCAAGAAAAACTACTTATTATCCTTATTCACTGGCAGCACCTGGTGCTATTGCAGTCTGTGCTGACTTTGCCAGGTTATCCTGACCTGACCACGATGCCCACAGCTTATCTAACTGATAGTGCCCGGCAGGATTGTGCAAAGCCCCGGGGCAGCCCTCCTGTGACACCGTGCCCATACCCACCCTGCTGCGAGCGGGAACGGGCTGTCACCCACAGCCCTGCTCTCTGGGGTCAGGGACTTCACCCAGTAACACAAACCTCCCGTCCTTGTCACAGATGCCATGGATAAATGCTGCTGATGGTCATGCTCCCCTCACCTGCCTTCTCTTACAGGACTAACGCGTCAGCCCCTTTCTCCAGCGTGGTTAGCCATGGAGGGGCGTGGGTTGCCCCCGCCAGGTGAGATGGATGAGGCTGATGGGTGTTACAAACCTCTTGGTTTACAAAGGTTTACAAAGTGTGATTCACCCAAACCCATTTCACATCATGCAACAAGGGGTGGCAGTTTTCAACCCACAGTTTGGAGGCAGCCCCACAGGTCCCTCAGGCTGCTCTTGGTTCCAGGGTTTGGCCTGGTCCCTGGGTCCCCCACTGCCAGGACGTGGAGCTGTGCTCAGCTGGAGCAGACAGAGCCACCTGCACTGCTCCTGTCAGCAACAGGCACAAGGAAGGTTATGGCAGCCCCAGGACTGAGGGATTCATGTTGGTGCTGCACAGCCCACCAACCTTCTCCTCCACGAGTGGGGAACCGAAGCTGCTGCCCAGCTCACTGTGGGAAGGGACTGGATTCGGTTTCTCAGCAACAGAACAGCAGCTCCTATCCAAGGCAGTTTAGTTTTCATCATGCTCTTTAGCTGATGTTTTTTGTAATTGGCAGGTGGGATATAATTTATAATGTCTGCCAAACTATGGATTTTGTTCCTAGATCAAAAATTGCATCTCTAGTGTAAAAAAAAACCAACAAACCAACAACCAAAAGAATTTTGAAGCATGAGAAATACTTCACTGTGTTTTTACTGGGACTATATTTTGGTCCTGTTTGTTTTCACCTCTTCCCTTGTAAAATTGATGGGACATGATAGCAAAGCGAATCCAGTGAGTTGTGTTGTGTCTTTGGAGATTTGGTAAACGGTAAATGTAGCTAAAAGATTTGAGTCACTCAGTTAATGGTGACTAGTAACTGAGGCTCAAAAGCAAATATATTATGGCATAACTATATGCAGCTGCATAGATTAAAAAAAAAAACCAAAACCAACCAATAAACCACCTTGTGGGCAGCAAGGAATGGGGGTCAGTGGCAGTGCAAGCAGAAAAGCACTGCTGTGATGACAGGTTAAATGCAGCAATGCTTATATTCAGTGTCTCAAAATTATAGCACTGTACAGCTAAAACACCACGAACTGCAATACTCCTCAAAATAATGGTCCTCCCTGGGGACTCTATGGGCTGTGCCCAGCTGTAAGACCAGGGTCTCCCAAAAACCCCCAACCAAAGGCTTGCAGAGTCTCACCCCCATGCCCACTGCTTTGGGCAGCAAGTGTTGCACCCCTGGTCACCCCAGCCGTGCTGCTGCCATAGGGTGGGATCATCCATACTTCTGCTCCAGGCGAAGGCAAAAGCTGTTGGTGAGGACTTCACCTTTGGGTGTTTCTTTATAGAACGGAACCCTCTTATTTTCTAGATCATTCCTCCAATATGTCAAGAACAATTTCAATGCCCAGCCTGTCCCCTCACACACTCACAGACCTTTCATGCTTCATATTTCTCCAAAGGATGGAACCTGAATTAAAAAGAGAAAGAAAATAAGAAATCATAAGACAACTATGAGGATGATGAAAAACTTTGCTGTGCCCAGGGCCTGCCCTGGACAGCATTTCCTTTGAGCTGTGCTCAGCTCTTTCCACAATGGCAGTGAGGTAGAGGGACAGGGGCTGGCTCAGGCCTCACCGCAGCCCTTTTTGAGATGGACATCCACAGCCCACACCCCCCCCAGTCTCCCAGGTGCTCTGGCTGCCATGGTGGTTGGGTGATGCTCACCTGTGGGTCTCCTGCTGGGGCGTTACTGCTGAGCTCGTGACAGCCCTCGCACCTGAGCACGGAGGATGGAAGAGTAGAGTCATCTCCAAACCCATGTTCTGGGCTTGGTAGGCTGAGAAGAGAGGAACCCAGGGGCTGGCCCCACCGGAGCTGGGAGCTCATGCCAGAGCCTGCTGTGGAGCCCAGCCCTGGGGTTCATGCAAAGCCCCGGCTTCTGCTGGATTTGGCCTCAGGGATTACCTGGGAAGCCTGTGCTTCCTATCACTGCTGAGTGTGACTTCCAGGCAAGCAGCAAACCCACCAGCTCACTGCTTTGCTGTTGCTGCTGCTGGTGGGTAGTGCCCAAACACAACACCTCCCCATCAAATTGCAGCACAAGGTACCATGACAGCATTTAAACTGTATATAACTGCATATTTATGCCTGTCTTTCAAACATACTCTTTTTGGTACTAAGGACATCAACTTTCCAAACTATAAAGCTCATACATGCATCCATGGAAGCTGCTGGGGAAAGCCAAACCACACAATTTTTACAGAATGTTGTCAAGTGCTTTCATAAATTGGCCAGTGATTACCGTTCCAGCCCACAAGGTCATAGGTAAGTGCCATTTTTCTTCATTGGTTTCTACTGATTGAGCCAAATAACTTGCTTCTCTTTTAATTAATTTACTGAAGATCTACATTTGTAACAATTTGGTAGGATCACATTCTACTTTGCATTAACAAACTGCAATAGAAAAAAATGAATGTGTGTTCAGTCAGTAATAAAAATGGTTGAATGTGTGTTATTAATTGGGAGAACGCTGATGAATTAAATTTCAGAAAATACAATACCATTTCTATTGAAATTTCTGAAAAACTTATGATGCCAACAAGCTCATTAGCATTGACGGTTGTGTCTACACCATCTCCTAAGGCAATTCTATGCAAAACAAATTCACCTGATGTGCATACTTGGCCTGCAAACACAGCCTTAGGGAAAAACAGAAAACATCTTCCAGGTCTGCTGGAATCCTTTGGGCTCCAGCACTGACAGCAGATGAGCACACCCCTAACCATGCCCATGCAGATCTGCAGCGGGTAGGCAGGAGGCAGAGCCCACCCACTGATGGTGGCCACAGCAAAGGCTCGTGCTGGGCAGAGAGGCTGGGGCATCTCACCCAAAGTGCAAAGGTCTGGCTCAGCTTGGGACCCTTTGGCAGGTACTGTACTTGGGTAAGTCCACCATGCCCTATTCAAAAACCCCTGGTTCCCACTAACTTCTCATGGGGTGCATCAGGAACATAACATGTTCTTGTCTCCCTCAGAGCAGCCTTGTCCAGTGGCATGAGGTTCAGGCTTATTTCCTGATCTTGCAGTTCCCTACAGCAGCATCAGCCCACCAAGTAGTTATTGCAGGACACCACGTCTGTGTTGCTGTTGCATCACACAGAGGTGATCAGTTCCTGCTCCAGGTGTGCAGGATGGATCCCAGCACCAGGGAGGAAAAGCAGTGGGGGAAGCAAGCATGGTACCACAGCTACCCAACCCATATCCCTCATGGGGCCCAACACAGACACGTGCCTGGTGCACAAAAGACAGTCACAGACTCAAGAAGTCTATGAAATAGTGGGTGAGGAGAAGCAACATAAACATCCTCTTTCCATAACCAGTGAAATAAGGAAGCCTTCACAATTTTTCCCATGCATGGATTTATTATGAAATCAGATATTTATGGACAATCATAACAGTTTCTACAATAATAAAGTTTAATACTTTAAATTACTTGGGAAGATTCCACACGTCCTTAAACACTTAATTTAGTATCCGTATTATTTCTTAAGATGAGTTTTCTTACACCGCATAATAAAAACATTCAAGTGTTTCTGTTTTCTCCTGTGCTACAAAGTACAGCTTCATGCACTGCAGTCTTCGTTCTCACAAGAACATGCTATGTGTGCATCAACAGTGTCCTGCATGTCCTCTGACTTCTGGTCAAACTTTGTCTGTTTGTCCGTCAGGCTGGTCGCTGAGTCTGATGGGGAACAAGAAAATGAAAAGTAGTTTTGCAAGGTACAGCATTTACCATGCACTACTCCTTAATTACAGCAGGCTTGGCCTCTCCTCACTAGCTTACATATTTATTTTTGTCTAAGTCACGCAGAGATGTTCTAGCAAGCCCACTTAATTAATAAGCCAGTTCTACCTTGTCAACTACTAGTTCCATATAGAGTTTTATTAATAATACATTTGGGAAATGATATTGTGGTCTTAGAGGGAAAAAAAAAAAATGGAAAACAGACATGAACCCATCATTATATAATTTATATCTATCTAATCTAATATCTTAGAATCTACAGTACACCTGTAAAAAAGACATCCTCCTACATCACTGCACCTGTGTGTAGGAATCCCGTCCACACCTGCCCTTCTATGGCCTAAATCAGCCCAGTGAAATAGGATCACGCCCAAAGGCACTGATATATAAAAATATACAAGGGGAGGATGCCTGTTTCAGGGTGCTGCACATGATCTGATGTGGCTGAATCCTCACTGGCTGCAATACACAGATTTTCAGCTGAATCACAGTGCTGACTGTGCTGTTACCCTGCCCTCACCTTGTGAGCTCAAAGGGAGTTCAGTTTAGATTTTAAATTCCCATATAGTAGAAAACGTAGTGAAATTACAACAGAAAAACATCTCTCTCACTAAAGAAAGTTTTACATGTTAATGAAAAGAGGGAAGCATCTTCAGTCAATACCACAGTAAGTCCATCCCTACCGGTGGGTATGTTAGATTATTCATACGCTTCTAGTGGAATAACCAAGTCAAGGAACAATCTACTTAGACTTTTGTGCAGCTCCTGTTCAGTGAGATTTCTGTTTACTTACCAGCTGGCAGACAGTGGAAACCAACAGTGACTGGGGTAGTCTTGGTGGCTGAGCACCCTTTCATGCAGCGCAGCACGGGCTCTGTAGAATAGCACTTGGACTCGACACCCGCAAGCTGAACTGTCTTCTCAAGCTTCACAAAGGAGTGTCGCAGTTTGCAGGCTGTAACACAATCATTGGTGACAGTTTACCTGCTTCCATTCAAACCCTGCAGCTCTCCCCCGAAGGACCCGTCTGCCAACACTGCCAATTTGCAAACTACTTTCCTCTATGAAAACTGTGTTTTGATTATAAGTGAAGCAGCGTCACTGACTGGCAAGCTTTTCAAATCAGCTAAGTAGATATGGAGCTACAGAAGGTTAATTTCAAATGCAACTGGTTTATTTCTAGATTAGCATGTAGAAACACAGTCTGATGTACTTCCTAATAAACATTTTTCAAAGCGAACTGGCTTACCGAATAGCTGCAAAACCACACTTGAAAGTGTTGAATACTAAGTAGTGGAAATAAAGGAGGGATTTCTGACCAAATAAAAATATTGGTGCAGAGAGTAACCAAAAGTCATTGCTGCCAGCCAGTAATACTGATTGCATTTTGGATTCCCAGGACTAGCAGTTACAAGTCTGTGAGAAGCTAAATGGACCACAATTTATTCCTGACTATAAGCTTTATTCAGTAAAATTCCAGCTGTTTCCACCATGTGTTAGATGGAAGCACAGCATGTGGTTACTATCATCCATGGGAATACTATTGTGCACATGCACGTGGACTCCATATCCATCTAAAGGAAGTTTGAGGCCCACTATTCTTTACAAACTTAGAGCAGAATAAGAGCTGATGTACAGCTAAACATGTAGAAGCCATCTTCAGGGACTGAGGAAGTCCTTCCCAGCAGGACAAATGTTCTTTACAGAGGCAATGTGCCTGTTCTCCTTGCAGCACTATGGTTCGCTGTTGCATCATAACCTCAGCTGGGAGCGCTGAGTGCACCATAAGATCCTAATCTCCAGAAACACTTAAAATGCAGCTTTTCTTATTTCAACCATGTAATTAGGTCCCTGGAACTGCTCATGTGCTTGAGTGCTCTGCCTGACAAGTTGCACTGGTTCAAAAATCAGATGGTCAGCCAAGGTAAAATAATTACTAATCCCCATCTGATTTTTTGATGGATCGAATACTGGCTGGAAAATGCTGTTGAGTCTGAATCAAAGCACTCCGTGTGAATTTATCCTCTTACATTTTTTTCTGATCTTCTAAAACACTTCAAAACCGAAACAAAGATTTTGTTTCAGCTTGGTTATTTAATTTGAACCGACTTGTGGTTTTCGGCTTGTTTGTTTAACTTGTAATTTCTTATTCCTAACTAAACTGATGAATATTTTTTTATACCTAATATAACTTAATATTGAACCCTTTTAAAATGTTTTCTTCAAAATGTTTATGGATTTTACATTTTCTAAATAAATTCTACATTTTCAATACAACTGCAGAAATATTATATTAAATTTATTACAGCTTGCATACCTCCTGTACAAGGCTTTTCTTCCAAAATCCAAGAATGCCCGAAGCTCACCGCATCTTTAGCTACATATCCATTGGGCATCCGGTACTCCTCTTCACATTCTGCATCATATTTTCCACACATTCCACACATTTTCCCTGCCATCCATAAAGCAACTTGAATCTTCAAGGAAAAAAACAAACAAACAAAAAACAGAGACATTTTAAGTTAAAAAAAACAAAACCAACCCATGGAGCAGATTTTTTCTATGTAGGCCCCTTTCAGTATAAGTTAATGAGCAAACATTTAAAATCTCTTTGCTAAGAATTCAAAAGGGTCTGACAGACAGATGCCAAACTCCTGTGATGCTGCAGCGACTTTAACTGTTAAAGCCTTTAAAACCTGCAGTGCCAGTCTAGAATGTTAAAGTATTAATAGTCTAGGCTATTAATATGCTGAAGCTTTTGTTTGATGGATGTTTTCATAGAATAGGTGATAGATACAGCATGGTTTACCAATTTCTTACATTTTTCCTTTCATGCTGTTTTTAGTGCAGCTTTTAAAAGAATGGCTGCGTTTTTTGCCGATTTAAGGAATGATGTGGCTGCCAGAAGAGTGGACAGGAGCTGGAAACTCATTTTTCTCACAAATACACTGCTGGGTCAGTGTGCGTACGCTCACAGGCCCGTTTCCCAACGCACACCTGTCCTGCAAGAATAAGGTATTTTTGTTGGTCACTTTTCCTACTCAGAAATAATGAGCAGGACTGTGCAATCCAGTAGTTTCATCTTCGCTTTTGGGTTTTTTGGACCCTGCACAGATTTGGTTTTGCCACTCTATGCTCTTGCACTCACACATACAGATTTAAGGGAATCCTATGGTAATTTCTCCACACCTAAGAATACAAAGAGGAAGAACTATACCCTGAATGTGTATCCATCAAAGTACAGTTTATCAATGCCATAGGCTGGGGCAACAAGTACAAGCCCTTGATTTTCACTGTGGATCCACAGAGGAGCACCTAGAAAGAAAACAAAATAAAGCAAAGCAAAACCAAAACCAAACCTAGGCCTAACCTAGCTTCTTTAAGAGAGAAAATAGCAACTGTCATGTTTCTAAAATGTTCTTTTCCTTGAAATTCCTCAGTTGTTCTATTCAAGAAACAAAACACAGCAAAATGATGTAGAAATGTGTATGTATAGAAAATAGATGTTTGTAAAAAGTTGGCAAATAGTTTTAATGATCACAGATATACTCATTTTCTTTGGGTAATTAACACATTCATATTTATTTCTAGAAATTATTACACAGCTGTCTGTAATATCTGTATATTTGTGCAGATATACAAGGCCCTGAGTACACTATATTGGAGTGAGGAAATACAAGGAACACTGTGACTCTGAAGCCATTTCTAGCACCGTTATCACTTCCCAAGTATGTAACAAATAGGACAGAGCTCAGCACTGGCAGATGCTAACCCAATTTCAGCAAGATTTAGTCTGCTTCATATATTATGGCTCTACAGTCAGGAAATACCTGCATTGTATATAACCCCTGACTGCACAGCACAGAATGAAACAAGGTTCTCCTGTATCTTTCACAGAAAATAATCTATTTCTGGTTCGAGAGAAGAAAGCAGGCTGTTTTTCCAGTTCTCCATATATTATTTCTAGCATATTTCAGAATGCTAGCAAAATCTATACCTACAAATCAAATTAAGAAAAACATCGATGCACAAGCGTGGTGAGTTCTAGAAAAACTCTACTTCAAAAAGTTTCAATCAAGCAAGATTTGAGTGTTTTGGTAGTATAACCAAAACACTTCTCAAACTTGGAACTCAGCAGGAGCTGCAGTAATGTGCGAAAAGGAGGGATCTTCATGTTAATTATATCTTGCTTACTTTGGCCACTTCAAGAGCTTTACACTCTAATCATAGTCTTTCTAAGTGTTCCTATGAAAGTGAGTAAAATAGATGTTCTTAAATATTAACCTTACAACCAAAGGTGGAAATACTTATTGAATACAGACTGATGGCATTTGTTTGATGGAATTTTTCTTTCTTTCTTTCTCCTAAGACATACGTGAAAATGAAACAACAGATGCTGCATCACTTACCAGCAGATATGTATGAAACGTTCGTGGTGGGGCTTTCAACCCCATCTACCAGCAGTTTCACCTGTCCGTTCACAGGGTGCATATCAATTTCACTGTTGAGGAGAAGAGCATTCATAACCTGTTTGTATCCCATTCACACGCATACAGCGACAAAGGCATTTTCCTGCTCACTAAGTATCACTGATCACAGCATAAGCTCATTTCAACTACGTAAATTACATCAGGGGTATTCTTGTCACCTAAGATGCAGGGGAACATCATCAGCGTCAGACTCAATATGCATGGAAAGGAAATAAGGGAAACGCTGAAACCCCACGGGCTGTTAACCATTGCAGTAAAGCTCAGATCTAAGCTCCTCTCATGTTAAACATGGACAATGTGGTCCTTCACCGCTCCCAGCATCTGGCAGGAGTTACTTACTGACTGCCGAGCTTGATGTTGATTGCTTTCAGGTTCAGGCCTTCTTCAGCATTCCTCATCATCACCAGGAACTTAAGGTCGGAGCTGCAATCCTGAGCCAAGATGTGGTAGCAGTTTGCCGGCATTGTGTAGTTAAACTGAACATCATTAAAGGTTGTGATCTTGTTGTGGGAAACGGAGCAGCGAGCTGGTTAAATAAAGCACCAGTGAGTATTTGCTTTTCCATAAAAGAAAGTCATTAAATGGCATATGTTATTTTTAGTGCTACATAATTTTAGCTTTGTATTTTTTCCACAATGTGATATTTTTGTATGGATTACAGGGGCTTTGGGCTTCTGAGCACCCATAAATTCTAAAAAAGGCATGGAAAATACACTCCTCTATCTAACAAAAAATAATTGCCAGAAAGTTTAAATGTTATCAATTTAGATAATTGGTACCTTGATCCCTGAAATGCTGATGATTTCTGTACTATATGCACAGTATTGCCTCCCTGTTGAACTATCCTCACATTATTACAGCACATTGCCTAATGAACTGTAAACAAATAATCCCAGAAAAATTCAGAAGGTTCTCAAGTAAATCAGGGCACTGAGGACAGCATCCTTCTGAACCCAATTAGACCCTGACCTTTCAAATTCTCAAGCACTGCAGAGGGGGCTTCAGCAAAGACATTCCAGATGGGAGGCTGCAGCTCTGAAGCTGGTATCCTCGGACCTACAGGGAGTGGCAGGGGAAGCCTCATGGCTTTTTCGTAGAGGATCATCTGAAAAGGAATTCAAAAGCATGTTCAAAATACGTGTGTGCCAGGTATTCAAAGCATACAGCTGCGATCAGCTTTTTCTCCTATTTGAAATTTGATTTTAATTTCTTCTACTTTGATTGACAAAGACTTTATGTGAACACAGCTCATCTGACTCACTGTCCATGAGCTTTTTGCTTCTGCTTACAGTTTTCTCTCATGGTGTGGGTCATCATTCAGATATTATTTGGGAGAGAATTAATTACTCCCCTTCTAAGGTGATCAGGTGAAAACTTACAGAGTTACTAGAGATGGAAACGCATGTCATTATGAGTACCCATGGCACTCTCTTTTTCCATGAACAAAATCAGTGTATGAATATTCTTGGATGTAATATTAAAAGGTTGAAAATAACAAAAGTTATTTTCATCATTTGCACGCAAACTGATGCTTACTTGATTTTTCTTTCTAAGAATTGGCTTACTGTAATTAAAATGCAACAGTCTCATTTTTTTACTAGGAAAAAAATAGGAGAGCGATAATAATAGTTCATAATTACATCAGGAAGCTTGACAACAACATCACATGTCCTTGGAGAAGTTAGGGCCACGATCACCCTGGCTTGTCGAGAAGGATTCTTGTCCATTTTTTCAGAGAACCCCAGCATAAATGCAGCCCCAGGGACAAACTTGTAAAACCTTCAGAAATTCAAATCAGAAAGATCTGGTAAAATTGAGAAGCAAAAAGCAGCATGCATTGCAACCAGGTTGTCTCACATCTGTGTGTAATTAGTTACAGAGTCTTCTGGATCACTGCTTAGGTCCTCATGACCACTTTCTGCTTTACTGATCTAGTGTTCAGTGAAAGGAAGGATCTGTTCCTCAGTTTTCAGTAATTATGTCCAATATAAAGAATTACTCTACATTACAATAGGATGGCTATGATCTCCCACTCAGCTTTTATGTCCAAAGGCAGTACTGAGATAGATCAGAGAGTAAAATAATAGTCAGTACTTTAACCATTAGAGCCTCATGGGTGGATAATGATTTTTCTCAGTTGACCGATATCATGAATGAGTATCACTGAAGACTGAAACCTCACCAGTCTGCTATGGATCTGACACTCGAAGGAACTTTAGGCCACTCCACTTTCACTTGTGCAGCAGGGTGGGCAGCAAACCGCCCAGTTACCAGCTCAGTCGAAATCTTGTAGTCCTGGCAATTCCGGCCCCATTTCAGGTAAGCCTTTAATGGAGAGAGAAATAATCAATTTTTAAATGCATGGAACATGGTTTACCTGTGATGCATACAGCTGTATATAACTATTTTCGAGCCTTACCACTGCCTTGTGAGCATTGAGGACTGAAGCATCAGCACAGAGCTTCCACTTGCTTGAGTCTGTGAGGTTTGACACAAACACCTGCACCCGGGGCCTGATGGAGTCAATATCAGCATATACCACAAGCTGGAGTCCTCCTGTCTTCTTGTCATTGCGAATGCGATGAAGGAAAACAGCTAATACTGGTGTTTTAACATCTCCCAAAAACTTAGGCTAAGAAGGAGGAGGAAAAAGTATGCAAAGAAAATAAAAAATAAAAGAGTTACCATAGAACATTTTAGATGCAAGATTTATATAGACAAATGAAAAATAAGCAACTGAACTGCAAATATATACCAGCATATGTACCACATATATACACATGCCTATAAACTCTGATGCATATGTCTTTAATGTGCATGTGCCTATGCGTGCACGGGTGGATTTTAGCACTAAATTTTGTATGAGCCAAAATTTGTGCCATTTCCTGAGCTACAGCTGATAACATGGAAATATTCATATCGTTAGGATAGAGTAAGGACTATATGATTTGGGCTTCAATGTTAATACCTATACATTTGCCTGTGAATGAAAGTGGTTCAATTTGACTAGCAACATCAGCTATCAGTTGTATTCATCACTCTTTCTCACAATTACATCCCCCAGCTAGTGTCCTCCCATTTAACTGTCTCATTGGTCTATTGGCTTTCACCTCACACTTCAGCTGGGAGTTCTGTGGAGCAGGCAGGTTTTGTGTTTGCAGAGCACCTTAGCACAAAATATCATTCAGGACATTGTCTTCGATATCAAGAACCTCCCCCTTTGACAACAGCACCTTAAGCATGCTATAGCCTGCAATTCCTTCACTCCATCTATAGGCTTCACTCCATCAGACTGGGTGGTGGTGAGGAACCAAGGTGCTACATGTCACCTCTGGAGCTTGCCTTCTGCTGAGGGTCCTCTTAGCCTTGGCCTCCACCACCAACGTCCTTGCACTGCCGCTACAGACCTCAACTTCCCTGCAGAGGTCACGAGATCAGTCTCTGCAGGCATCTGTTGGGTGGGATTCCCATGAGGGAAGGGTCCTGGTGCAGGTAAGAAGGACCCTCACCTCACTGCAGAGGAAAGTGTGTGTGGGAACTATGGTGCATATCTCTCCTGATTGATACCTGAGACTTGAGAGTATTTCTCTTTTCCCATTACCCCGGCTGTACAACTACCGCAAATGCACACCCACTCTGCCGTTCTTCCAAGCTGTCAAAAAACCCTAAAGATTATGCAACTAACCCGGGAAGCAGCTCGAGATGAGGCACGACTGGATCTGGTAGAGGAGGATGTGCTGCTAAGTTGGTCAGCTGGGAGCTTCCTTTTTGGGAACTGCAAGAAGAAAACACATCGTGCTCAAGAAATTGCACCAGGCAGTGCTGCAGAATGCTCTATGTCATGGCATTTGGTGTTGGTAAACTTGCATTCCAACCCTGAGCAGCTCAATGACTTGCAATATGCTTTGTCCTACTTAATACATGTGATCTAGCTCTGAAAAAATCTTGTTTACCCAAATATATCTGACCCTTCAGAAAAGACAAATAAGTAACATGTCTAGATGAGAATTCCCTGTGGGAAAAAACAATGGACCACAGCAAGTAAAATTAAATATGATTGAAGCCTCTTGATTGAATATGAAAGATCAGAACTGTTTCAATATACTTCTGGAAAAGCGTGATCAATTGGAGGACACATTGAATGGACCAACTGAATGGAAAGGATCAACTGAATGAACACACACAATTGAACTTTTTACTTTTTGAGGAACACTAATATCAAGTACACTGCTCCTGGCTGGCTCACGCCCTAGTAAGAGTATCCCACTGAACTAAAGTACCATCCTGGTGTCTATCAACAGTGACTCCAACCCAAGAAACCAAGTAACCAAAGCCAGTCCCTTGTACTGCTTTGGCAGAGCTTTGCAGCTACTTGGCAGAGCCACAAATGGCATCATGTGTACGACAAAATGAGAACATAGCTCTCTGTCTTTACGCATCTCAGAAGAACCACCACAGTTTATTTGGTGTTCTAAATGTTACCAGCACTGTAATTTTCCTCAACAAAGACAACAAGTTGCCTTTAAGGTTTCCATTTGACTCTTGACATATTCCATGCTGAATTTACTGAAGAAAGAAAATCTTACCTCTTGTCTATGCGCTGATCTAAAGCGATACTGATAGATCTCATGATTGTCCTTTGAAAATGATAAAAACAAGAAGATTAAAAGTCTCAGAAGAAAAGAAATACTGCAATTACATTGAAATCTGAGGACTGGGAATTAAGTAAAGATTTTACTGATTATCATTCAGACATAGTTCTGTATGCTTAGTCACAAGCACTTAATGCAAGATTTGAAGTAGTTTATATAAAGCATTAATGTTCCTACAGCAAAATTAAGACAGAAACATGCAATGTATATTGACAGGAAGCAGTAAATTGGCAAAAAATGGTTCCCTGTCTGTAACAAAAGTTTCAACGGACTTGTGGAAACTTTTGAGATGCTTTGAAGTAGACATCTGAGCCAATGATTGCAGGTGTGTTGCAGAATAAATTTTGCTATTTTATGTTGCTAAAATTTACTGTGTCAGCTCATATTTTCCTGATTTATGATGCAAAGCCAGCTGCCTTCAGGAATGTGATTTACAGACATTAGCAGCATCAGTCAATTTACTGGCAAAGTTACCCATATTCTGGAATATCTGTTGCCATCGCTGCTGCTGCTGCTGCTGCTGCTGCTGCCATCTTCCAGATGTCCTGAATGATGCCCATGGCCATGGTGACCCAATGACCGCCTGCTGCTGCTGCTCCTACTGCCACTGCTGCTACTTTTGCTACTGCTGCTGCTGCTCTTGCTACTACTGCTGCTGCTGCTGCTCTTGCTGCTGCTGCTACCGCTACTGCTCTTGCTGCTGCTGCTTTTACTACTGCTGCTACTGCTGCTGCTTTTGCTACTGCTGCTTTTGCTGCTCTTGCTCTTGCTGCCACCACTGCTGCTGCTGCTGCTCTTGCTGCTTGCATCTTTGTCTCCCTTTAGCTTTACTTGCTCATTCTCATCTTGATCTGCAGCCTTTTTAGGATCAGGAGAGGCAGCAGATGATGAGGCAGAAGAGGAGGCCGCTGAGGAGGCAGAAGATGAGCTGGAGGGATTTTTTGCATCAGGGTCCGCCCCAAGCTCTGTTAGCATGGTGGTGCCTTTCTTAGAAGGCTGCTTCTTCTGGTGTCGTGTTTTATTTGCAACCTGCAAAAACAGTTCAAAGAGAAGGGCAAGAGAAGCGATACACCAGGTTCTGTATTTGCAGAGCAAAACTTCTCTGAGCATCAGACAAGCTGCTCACGTCAGCCTTTCAAGGAACAACAATTTCCCTGCCTCACTCACTGCAGAAGCTGCAGAGCTCCCCTAGATCCTCTCTGCCCAGCTGAAATCCAGCCCAGCACGGAGGACCAGTGCCAGCTGGATGCACCCCATAGGATCAGTCCCTCCAGATGTGGCACTGGCTGATGGGCCTGGAACTGTCACTTTTCAAACCAGCCCCATCTTTGCTTTCCCATGCCGCCTTTCCACACTGAACTGCAAATTCTTTGCTTCATTTATGGGAAAATATTCCCCCTTCCCATGTTTAGTCTCTTACCTTGAACACATTTTCAATGCCTAGAATCTTCTTCAGTTTAGCTTGAACGTCCTCATATGGAGATGACTCATCCTCTTCCTCAGACTCTGAGTTTACCACATGAATTATTTTGGAAGCTGCTCTGGATCCTGCCTGAATCTCCAGCTGAATTTTGTCAATATCAGCACCTGTTTGAACTGCACACCAATTGCACACATTAGGAGGTTATACTGCTTCAAATAGCACCGACAAACCTAAGATGACAAGGCTTGTGCTCAATATTTTACCTGGCATCACGACTATTTTAGCTTCATGTTCTCCAATTAGTCTGTGCAAATACGTATTTTTCAGGAAACTGGCATCTTGTGACCTTCTGGAAAAGCAGAGCTGACAACCAAGATGATGCAGTTTGACGCAAATGTCTCGTTTATGAGCTTTTCTTCCTGTGCCATGGCGAAGATCCTCTTGAGAGCTATCGGCATGTTTCCTTGGCATGCTGTCAGCTCCTTGCTGCATTGGAGATGAGTATGTGAGTACCACTGGGAGCATATCATGGGCAAGAGTAAAACTGCAGCCATGTGCATCACGGAGAAGGTAAATATTACTATATAAGCAAAAAGGAATAGGTTACCATTGTGAAACCTTCACTGGAAGCTCTCTCTGATGGCTTGAAAGGTTCTTCCACAATATTTGATGAAACATCTCCTGGGAGAACTGAGGTCCTCTTTTCAACACCTAGTTCTCCTATATTTCTTGATACTGCAAAAGCCTTATGTCTGTTGAGATACATGCAAAAAATGGGGAATTATTCCAACCCCTTGCCTTTGGATTAAGTTAAATACATCCCTGTCAGTATCATGTGACAACATAGAGATATTGCGTTTGAACATAAGGATTGTATATGCAACTATAACCATAAATATTATTAAAGTAAAATAAGAGTTCATAACATCAGTTCCTCATATCACAGGAATTTTTAAAATCTGGATAAATTTTTAAAAAAATCCAAAACATGAAAGACATTAATTTAAAAATAAAAATTAAAAACCCTAAAAGACAATAAAATAACAAATGAAAATTAATACAAAAATTAATAAATTAAAATAAAAATTAAACTCTTAAATAATTTAGGTAGCTTTTGACTTTTAGCTCCCCTGTTTCTCTTCTTTGGTCTTTATCTCAAACATTCCACTACACACTGAAAAGCCACTCTGCCTATTTAGAAACCTATGTAGGAGGTCAATGAATAGTGAATAGAACTTTGTAAGGTTTCAGCACAGGCAGTATTCTGAAGCAATGCTACTGTACCTTCCAACCACTATCTCAGTTTCCTCATGGCATGGATTTGTTTCAATCTTAATATTTTTCAGTTTCATGTCTATCTTGGCATCAAACTTCATTGGCACTCTTGTCAGGACCTTGCCTCGAATCTCAACAGCATGTTGAAAGTATTCTGTGTTGACACCCATTGTTGCGACTGTCTGTATGTACAAGCTGAAACAGAGTGAAGCAGCCAGATGTAAGAAAGGTGCTCTTTTTTAACATCTCTGCCTTTCCATAAAACCTCTCCATCATATGTAAAAATCTAGAAACCTGCCATACCTTGGGTTTATGTCAGACCGAATCTGCATGGTGGATTCAAGCAACTGGGAAGGCCTAAAATCTCCAGTTAAAGGGGGACTCATCTTTCCATCAACTGCAAACAACAGAACAACATTTACACATGGTGAAAGTGAAAGACAGGATTTTAATTTAAGCAAGCCACAGTTTTCAGGAAGAGGTAATATTTTTGTTAATACAACAAATATGGCTGCAAAACGGACAGACTTTGGGGTACCTGAGATCTTTTATGAGTCTGAAAAATACTGAAAACATACAGAAAGCTTGTTCCGTAGGCAAAGGTTCTGATGCAAAATATTGAAAATGGAAATAAAAATATAGTAAGAAAATAAAGAGCTGACCCAAATGGAAAGTTTGTTAATTAGTATAACATTAAAATTTCAGAAACATGAGGAGCCAGAAGACAGAGTGATGGTGGGCAACCAGGCTAAACAAACTCAGCTCTTCAATCTTTTCTCACATCAAGTGTGAATATCTTTCTTGTACTGCGGACTACAAACTGATCATTATACTCCAGATGCAGCCTCAGCTGTGCTAAATAGAGGGGAAAATCATTTTCATGCTAGCTCTGCTCTTGCTATTGCAGCCAATGATGCAGTTGGCCTTCATCACCACAAGAGCACACTGCTGGTTCATGTACCAGCTTGTCCTCCAGGCCTTCCTGGCCCTTTTCTGCAAAGCTGCTTTCTGGCTGTGTGATACCCAGCCTGTACACTTGCGTGAGTTACTCCTTCCCAGGTGAAGGACTTTGTCAAATTTCATCACACTTCTGTCAGGCCATCCCCTTCAGCCTGTCAGGGTCCCCTGGGGTGGCAGCCCAAGCCCCCAGTGCAGTGACTGCTCCCACCAATTCAATGTCACCATTGACACAAATTAGCTGACGGTGATATAATTTCTGAAGTTCAGATTGTTAAAAGACAGTGAAAAAGTGTTAATATTGGAGGGACGTTGCTCATAACAAGCCACTAATTGGACTTTCATCTGCTGACTGTTCTTGAAGACCAGCAGTCCAGACAGCCTTCACTCACTTTGTAGCCCCTCTGTCCAATCCATACCTCCCCAACTTGGCTACAAGGATGTTATTTTAAACAAACAAACAAAAAATAAAAAATACCCACAAAAACAGGGGCAGGGGTTCAAAGATATTATTAAAACAAGCTAACAGACCAAAACCCAAGAGCAGGAAAGACTGGGCACATATGAGACTTCTACAGAGCACAAGTGCATATACTTCAACCTTCATTCCTTATGGGGTGTCAGCAGAAGGACGGGTCAGTTTTGCCAAAATTAAAAGTCACAACAAACAGAATGATCATTGATTTAACTTCTTGATAAGTATTCATACTTGTGTATTTATTCTTTTAAAAAAGAGCTCTGTCTCTTTTCTCAAGCCCTCTTCTCTTCCTGCCTTCTCTAACATTATAGGTAATTCTCTTTCGATTGTTTTCTATTTTCTGTTTAAATCACCACTGAATCCTGCTTAACTTGTGTGTGCATCTCTCAGGAGCCACCTCCTTCCGCCCATGTCTGCATCAGCTCCCCAGGCAGTTCTTGTTTTTTCTGGCCTTGAATGCTTGAACATTCTCCCTCTGGTTCCCCAGATTGTCACCTGACCTTCTCTGTCTTCAATCAATTCAAAGACAAGACAAAATTCAGCTGTGTCCAGCTTCTCTCCAAACATCTTCACTACCTCCCCTCCACTACAAAATGTAGTTCTTTTTCTAACTTCCTGCTTTCCCACCTCTTTCTCCAGCCCCCCACTTAGCCTGGCCCTCTCATCCCCCACTCAGGGCTCCCAGAGCCCATCTCATACTTCCCAACTCACCGTTGACTGCCGCACGTGCCAGAGCGGTTGTGTATGACCCGTACTCCAGCGGCAGACCAGTGCAGGTCGGAACGATGTATCGCAGCTCCCCCAGCCACATGGGCTGTGTCCATTGCCCTGCGATGCCATTGCGGATTTGGCTGGCGATTCTCTTCATGGCTGCGTTCCTGTCAGCAGATTCTAGCACAGTCTGCGGTAAAACAGAGATCCAAGAGGTTGGGATATAAAAGTAGGGTGGTGTCAAATCTTGCAAAGAAAAGTAGGGGTCCCTGGTACCTTCATAGCCTGATGCAGGACTTCCTTATTGATGTTGACGTAGGCTATCTCTTGGCCAAAGAGTTTCAAGTAGGCTGATATCAAGGGGGTTTCTGTTGGCAGCTCCTTCCATCCCAGCAGCTAGGGAACAGGGAAAGAAACAAGCAAAGTTCCTTAATGCAAAGCTTTGCAAATGGTAATTCAGGAAGGTGACCAGACTTATCACTGACCAAGCTGCAACTTCCCATTGCTGCTTGTGTTTCTCTGCTGTTTTTGAAATAGCACAGTGACACTAATTCAGAGTTCCTCACAGCCATTGAGATGCCCAAGAGTAGCCTCCTGCCCAGTGTTTTGCATTTGGTGCAATAATTTTTACACAGGGGGTCTGGGCCATTAGTACCACTAACCCCAGTTTGAAAGCACAGCAACAAATCATCTTTTCTCTTGAAGACAAAGGTATATTCTCATAAGCTGAGTGTGGTAGATGAAGGGAGGGAGGAAGCCTGCCAGGCATGAGGCACACGCTGTGCTGCGATGCCCGCCTCCCCAGGGCCAGAGCAAGGGCTGGCAGGAGCTGCCTCAACTGTCCCAGGAGTGATGTCCCCTGCAGTCCCACTGCAGGTCTCTCTGTCACAGAAACACTCGAGCTCACTGCTAGGCAGGTAGTTTACCTTCTGAGACAGGGCTTAACTCGTACGAAAAGCCTCACCAAATACCCCTTCATATAACCCACACATTACATTCCTGAAAATACCTACCGCTTTTCCAATCTCCTTTATCTTTTTGTACGTGGGATATTCAGCAAACGGGATATTTCGTTTCATGATGACATCTGTGAGGCCTTCCACACGGACACCAACCTACCAAAACAGCAGGAGAAAGAGCAGTCTGAAACATGCTTACAGAGACAAAACTTTGTGGTCAGTTTTAATTTTAATATGCTTTATTATTGATTTAGGTAAATATTTACCTCCACCAAATCAGCCACTGACCCTGCAGTATACGCCATCAGCTTGGAAATTATTGCTGATGGGAACATCGTTCCTGGGCTGTTCATAATAAAGACTTCTCCAGCAGCACCAACTTTATAGTTATCTATGGAAGAAGTAAACAAAAGACATCTTTTTTGTAACCATTCTGCTTTTCATTCAAGATCATATTACCGCAGCTTTTTCCATTGCCAACTCTAGGATATATAATTACATACATACATTTTAACTGTTTAGGGCCAAATTAATAAATGGATACTCATGCACTTTTAAATACGTGACTGTCGTATTTAATTCAATTTCTTATTGAAACCCAGAATGGACTTAAGGACTAAATGTCCCTTAAGAATGGATAACTGAAGTGAAAGTTTCCTGGTCACTGAGATGTTTTACTCACCGGAGTAACCACCAACACGCATGACCTTGCTATACCGGTAGCTCATCCTGTCCAATTTGGGGGCCAGCAGCTTAAGGGCGATGTTGCAAGCTGAAGATCTAAACAGAATGAGAAAGGTGATTATATCCTGAAACAAGCTGCAGCCCATCGGAATATAAACTGAGTTCAGCCTGTCAGCCCATGCAGCCCTCACTAACAGGAATGTAACAGAACTTGTTGTTTGCAGAAAATTGCCCACTTCGTTCCTGTCTCTACTTACATGTTGTACATGTACGGCAACGAGCTCTTCGACAAAGCCTTCATGTGGGAATACACAAAACTGGCCACTTGCAAATTGCTCTCCTTCATTGCCACATTAGCTATCGTTGTTATTAAAGGAAGAGCAGGCCGTGTCTCAAAGATAACAGCACAAGCCATCATCCGCACTTCAGGAGGAAGAGACTGGTCTGCAAGGATCTGGATGAGATATCCCTGCACCTGCAGAGAGAAAACAGTCTCCCGAATTACCAATAATTGAGACTTCTTTGGCAGACTGGATCCGCACGTAACTCACAAGAAATATGGGAGAGGGGCCATTGTCCTACAGAAAGGTTTCCTGATCTTTTTTACTGCATTTAAGGTTCCACTTAATTTTATTAACATAACTGAAGGGGCCATGGAGGAACAGCCCCATGGAGAGGGGTGGGCACTGAATCTGAAATAAATGTCCACATAGCAATGTACTGGGTGAACCCACCAAAACCATAAAGACATCAGCGTAGCTTTTTGCACTATTGACATTCAAAGACTGGTGAACAACTTCGGAAGAAACAGTGGTAGATAATAAGATAGATCCATTCTTTGGAGCAACCCCACTGACTTGGTGAGCATGCTTCAAAAAAGACTACTTTTTAAAAGGGAGCTTCAGCAGCTCACCACAGACCGTCTGAGTGGATGCTGTCTCCTATAGCTCCTATATCTGAGCCATCTGAAAGGCAGGAGCCTTGCCTATGCTCACCGTGCCAGCAACCTCAGAGGGAGGTCAGTGGTGACTCATCCAACCTCAAGGGAAGGGTCTAAAAGAAGCAGAGCAATGTTGACATTTTGCCTAGGAGGTCAATAGAAAGTGTGTCTCTCTCTCTCCTCTTGACTATCAAGGCAGGTTAAATTATATGTCTGACTTTTAGGTGGCTAAATTTCCACCATATATAGCTAGCACAGGACTTAAATGGTTATGACAGATGACTAAAGAAACACTGCTGATATCCTTCTGGAAGCTTCCTACTGACTAACAATTATTACAGTTCAGCACAAAACATCAGCTGAAATATAAATTCTGTTGTGTTGTTCTTAAAAATAATCCTTTTTTTTAAAAAAAAACATGCCAGATCAACAGGCATGATGCCATTAAATTCACTACCATTTACTGTATATATTCTCTAATTCTCTAAGTGAAGAAATCTCTGACAGATCATACTTACTGTTTTGGGATCCTTCCGAGCTATTTTTCTCAAAGCCATTATGGCATCAATCTGAATGTGGGTGGGGATATCAGAAGCACCAGATGAAGATATGGGCAGGAACTTCAGGATGCGCTTGATGCTGGCTGGTTCTCCCATGTTACCAATGCACTTCAGAGCTAATTTCATTTTGTCTTCACGGCCCCTGCTGATCGCTTCATCTGCCAGGTCATGGATGGGCTATAGGCAAAGCACATTTCTGTCTTATCTTCCTAATGTATAGATTGCCTGCAACATTCCTCTTACCCACTGAAAAGCCTATTGCAATAAACTAACTGGTTTTAATAAAATTACTCAGTAATATCTTTGCTCAGGATTTTACCTTACAATGTGAGAGCTGTAGTTTCAATGATGAAGCCATTATCTACATCAGTAAAATGATTAATTGCCTTTATTCTGAAGGAGGCCTATGAAATGTGTATTTCTGAGTCCAATTGCTGTTTTTATACTGTATCTTAAAATAATTAAGCTAATGTAATGAACATTGCTAAGATATTAAGAACAACCTGAGAATAAGCCACCCACCTGAAGAGCTTCTTTTGGACAAGCTGAGATCTGAGAACAGTATCTATTGACCACAGAACTGTATCCCAAGCAGGCAACTTGCTGAAGCATGGGACTTTTCTGAATTCGAGAACTGCTCATTAAATCCTGTGGGGAAAAAAGAGAAAAAAATAATTTGGTATTTAATAAAGTGCTTTTGACATAGCTTTCAGAGCAGGAAAATCATCGGAGCTTATCTGAGGGGAGCAGTTTCAGAATGATTATTGTTCACATCCTAAAAAATTAAATCAGCTTGTAGACTTTTTCTTTTCAAGCTTCACATAGGAGCTTAATTCCCCACTAGTTTCAATATAAATAAGCATATATATAAAGTTTACATAGCACCATTTTTATTTTCCTCAATTGAGCATAACATTGAAAATGCAAAGTTTATGGGTAAACATGAATCTATGAATAGAATATCCTTAGAACAACATGTAACTCAATTATGTTAATGATGCATTCTTACATCATAGCCTTTTTTTCCTATTTGAGAAGAAGAATATTGACTAGAAATGGGATTTTTCAGAAAAAATAATTCATTATAGTGTCAAAATATTTGATGTTTGCACTAATACTTTCACTTGCAGCACTTTACAGTCTATAGGAGCAGTTTGCAGTTAAAAGAGCTATTCAGGTGATGTAACACACAAAACACCATTTGTTTCAGAAGTAAGAGATTGAAGTGGACAAAGTTTTGTCTGTAGAAGGTATGACATGATCTCAGCAAACTAAAATGGGAATCACTCTCAGAAGTTGTTATGAGAGAGTGGCTTTTATATCCATGTGGCAAAATGAAGACACAGGACTGCATCTCTTCCCATGTATACACTGCCAAAAGAAATTCATGGTTCAACATTTTCACAAAATTGGTGTACATGAGGAGAATCCAGCCTCTAGTGCTCTTTATAATCAAAGGCTGTCATTAATTATCATTCCTTTTGTTATCAGATAGGAAAGACTCACATGGAATGATTCACTTACTGCTGCTATTGGAACAGTATCTTCGTCAGCTTTCATTAAATGGAGAGCAAAAGAAACACTTAGAAGAGTCTGAAGATAGTTGATGTCATCATTGCGAATTCTGGACTTAATGAATTTGAGTGCTTCTGTAGTGCCTGCAGCAGAAACTGCACTCAGCAGCCATCGCCTGCAAGCAGGATAAAAAAAATAAATCCTTAATTTCAGCTCTCAATTCTCCAAAACCAGAAAAGTTTCTTATAAATTGATACAATGAAATACCTGTAGCGGGGTTTATCTGAAAATTGTCTCCAGATGGACTCAAGAGCATCAGCACTTGCAACCCGGCAGAGCTGGACAAGCTCCAAGAATCTGTATGGAACATCGTAGTGGAAATCTTGCTGGTTATTCTGGACTATGTGTTGCAGTGTTTCTATTATCTGTTACAAAACATGAGAGAGAGAGAGTGAGAGAGCGTGCATACATAATTAAACAATTTGGAATTTATGATCGTTACTCTTGATATTTTTTTTTTTTTTAATTAGGAAAGCAATTTGAAGACCTAAAAATGCTATACCCTTTGCTCGGGGTTTTTCATCTTGATTAGCTGCAGTGGCATCTGTGGCAATACGGATGGGAACTGGTAACGAAGGCTTCCGTAGTTCTGCATGGAAATGTCCGGGACGCTCCCCCGTTCACTTCTCACTTCAAGCAAGGTGAGTTGTTGTCTGTCAAGAGACAAGTGTCATGGGAGGAACAAATTAGCTCTCTTCCTCCATTTGCCTTGGCTATTTGTTGGTTCAGTGATGCCGTGATGGTATCAGTTTTATTGTTTAATCGTTTTTCTGGTAACAGTAAGATCTTACAGTTTGCTAATGGGTAAAGCCTTCTAAATTGAACAAAATAGTATTAGTTATCTATTAAATGTATTAAATAGTTATTGTAGGTATAATAATAGTTAATAATATTATAGTTATAACTATTATAATAGTTATCTATTAAATAGTTTCCGAGGAGCTAAACCACTGTCTTCTGAATGAGAGTTATCAACAGAGTAATCAATGAAAAAAGCACCATCTTTCTCCTGACACTATAAATTAGCCCTTTTTCAGGACAGAGTAGTAAAGTTGCATTCTTATGGTATAAATGAGCAGAAGAGCTTTTCTTCTTTTTTTCCATGTAATTGTAGTGGCAAGGTTACCAGAGTACAAATAAAGAATGGTTCACTGACTTTTTAGGAGTGTGGAAACCCCAAGCATGAGCACTCACAGCTTTACCCAACTGCTGTGGAACTCAATTCTCATTTCACTTCAGTTAGGGGTGGAAATGGACTGCTGGAATCTATAATTATTCTCACTTCATGAAGCAAGCCTGTGTCCCACCTACCTTGCTTCCATGACAGCAACACCTGTAGGTTCACTGAGTGGTGAGATCTGATACACCTGCTGCGACACCACTTCTGTGATCAGGGTACCACTCTCTGACTGCTTCAGTTTGTAGGAGAAAGCTGCGGTCCCTTTTATGAGCCTTCCCTTCTGGAGGAGGATAGAGAGACCCAAAGAGTGAATGGGAACAGAACGGCCATGCGTCTAGTTAGGAAGATCTTTTCACATCTCACGTACCATCATGTCAACGGGACAAGGGTAGACGTAAGCCATTCCCACACTCTTCATCACTTTTTCCTGGCAATTATTTTGGTCTACACTTTTGGTAACAGAGACTCGGCTGTTCTTCCTGTCTTCCTGGATGACGTACCTCGTATGGCAAACACCTCCAATTCCAGCCTGCACACATCAACAGAGATAATGAGACTTCCCAATTATATCAGGATTTCACTGCGTGAGAAGTTTTATTGAATGGAGATTCTGAAGGAGCAGTAGGCAGGTAAGGACCCACTGAACAGTCTTAATTATGTTTCGAAACCTGTTACCATCACACACAATTAATCCTATTGAACTAAAAAATAGGCAAGTGAACATTACTCAGTCAGGGGACTGAGTTTAAAATGAAAAAGTAATCCAATAATCAATATCAACAATGAACAAATAAAACAGATCAAGAGGCTGCATCAGGGAAGTCATATAACAAAGACATTCAGAGATAATTTTTTTTCTTCAGAGCTGCATGTTCAGTCTTAAAGACAGATATCTTAAAGAGAATCCAGCTCAGATAATTCATTCAGCACATGTGCGCACATTTTCTTCTGTGTGAATGAAAACTGTCTTTTTTTGATGATGAGCATTTCAAAGTAGATGCAAATATACAGAAACTTGAAGGAAGAGCACCCAAAGAGAACACATCCTTTCAGTAATGTAGTTTTAGAATGCAAAAAACAAACCTCTTGCAATTCATACACGTTCTGTGACTTTTTAATGGTTATCTGGATCATGTTCAGTATTCCTCTCACGATGTTAATACACATATCGGGGCAGTCTTCTGGGCCATAAATGTTTCCAACCCGTCCACTATTGTATTCAAACTTGAAGGGCCGGGTAAAACATGAAGAAAGCATCTGGGTGATTTTGGAAGATCGAGTAAATTGGTCCCTGGGCCAGATGCCATTGTACTCCTCGAATTGTGGAGAGCGGATCTGGGAGGAAATTAAGAAGACATACTTATGTAAATAAAATTCCTTTGGTACTAAATATGCAAACAGATTGGAAGAAATTGACATAATCACTAGTTATATACTCTTTACTTCTAAATGTAGGCTTAGAAATTCATACAGCAGTTTGTTCTTTTGTCTCTTGTTTACACTATTGTAAAACCAATACAAACCCTCTGGGCTCAGCAGTTTTATTTTATCTTAGAGAAGCAGTTATCGTATTGCTATTATCTCTCAGAGACACTTATATTAATTCTGTAGGAAGAAAGGCTGATTCAAAAAGGAATTAAAAAAATTCAAATAAAATTATCCTTATTTTTTCAGTCTTAAAATAAATGTTCTGCTTTAGATGAAATTTAGTATTTTAGAAGTTCATATCATTCTAAATGTTACAAAAATACAGTTTTAGAATGTTGCATTTTAACTTGTAGCCTTGCAATTTTTTTTTACTAAACTAGTTGGTATATTTAATTCATATTTTTGAATTGCTTAAGTCAACCCTTTTTTAAAAAATAGCAAGCAACATAATTGTAAACATTTTTTCCCCCTATACTGCAGCACAATGTAAATCAGAAGCAGTTTCAGTGACTTTGGCAAAATTAGTGCCAGTTTATGTGCCTCAGAGCACAGCTAGGTGCACACTATCTAAGAATTTCAGGCTAAAAACTATAGTGTAAAATGTAATCCATAGCTCATAATTTTAGCATTTTGTCCTCCTCAGTGAAAGAACATTTAGATCTCAACTACAACCACTGAGAACTCTGTTACTGAACTCAATGCCCAAAAAACCAGCTCTGATTCGTAGCTAAATTAAACAGACAAATAACAGTATTTTTCTGAAACATACTTATTTCAGATGGGTCAGGTCCTATGTCTATTGATGTTGGCAGAGGCATGATTTCACATATACAGATCTTTTATGGCATTATCCAAACACTGAATATTATTACATGCTCTTTTCTGAACCATTTCAGTTTTTAATCTTTCTTTTATCACTTACCACTTTTTGTCTTTAGCTTTTATCTCTACATTTATTAATTGCCTGCATGACAGTAGTTTTACAAACCCAAGACACAGAATTTGGGAATTCTGAGACTAGAGGCAAATCTTTAACTTGGAGCAGGCTTGAGCTAGAAATTACATTTTCTAACGGAACCCCTGATTTTGGCACCTCTATTTCCAGCACAAAGTCTTGAGGAACACCTGCTACCAACAACAAACACCGGGAAGTGACTGGATGGCAAAACACTTGTCACTTCTGAAACTTCAGCTTGCAGGGCATTTTCTGACATCTACAGCACTAAGTCTCCAGTTGTGTATCCTACAGCTTTCCTAAACCACAGATCAGCCACATGCAATCACAACTGTGATTGACAGTTCACCGTCGCACGGTGCGTTTGGAAGAGGCTACGGTACCTTGAGGAGGTAGGTGTTCTCTGACAGCCCACTGATCTCCACTTTGCTGCTCAAGCGCACGCCGGCTTTGGCTAAGCTTTTTTCTTGAAGCCCATTCAACACCCAGCCTTCATAGCTGTACAAGTGGCTCTTTCTGCTGCTGAATCCAGGGTCTGTGAGGAATAACAGCCATTTCCACAATGTTTGCAAGCATCTTCTAATAAATAAAAATTACACGAAAGTCACCAAAAGAAAGCTATAGAAGAAAATTTACTTACCGATGTCAAACTTTTGGCTACCTGCAAAAAGAGATGGAAATCCCCATGAGTAACATTCATTCTAGATCTAATAATTACTTCTGAATTTAAGAAAATTTTGAGAAAGAGAGATGAAAGAGGGAGGTGCAGGCTTACCTACGAGGGTGAGCGCTAGTGCAAGTATGATTCCCCTCATAGTGAAGGTGAATGGGGCTGTGCTGGACATGGTGAGACTTTTATGGAAGAAAGCTGAGGAACACGTGGCTGTGTTCTGCTGAATTCTCAAGTTTTTTATCAGTTTATGTAAACACTTCCTTTTTTGCAATCATACTTTCTCTTCAGATAGAATAAAGGAAATGAGGTCATACCTTGGCATTCCACTGATTTTCTCATATAAGCCCTTTGCTGGATCGTTTAAAAATTTTTAATTATCCTAGTAAAACAATTTTACTGGGTTGTTTACAATAAATTTACAATAAACACATTACTTAATTTCCTAGATTGTATCACAGCTGGCTACTGGTACTTAGTCCTGCCACAGGTTAGGCTTATTTTGCCCGGGTTATGCTGACCTGGCATCTGACCCAAACTGTTATCTGACAGTGACCCAATTAACAAAGCAGAGTCAGTGTCACATACGTTAACGGTGTTCTTTCTCTTCCCTCAGTATAAGTTTACAGCCAACCCTGTAAACAAGGCAAGAGACAAGAAGAGATAAGCCCCTCCTCTTCTTATATGTGCACCAAAGCACATTTAACATCTCACTGAAAACCCTCATATATGCAATATATATATATTTATTTAAATAAATCAGAGGATCAGTGTGCCCTTTCAGCTCCGGTCACACTGACCAGGAATATTTTTTAGATGAACAAAGATTTCATAAGCAACCTGTAAATATTTTATCTTCCAAGGTAAATGACAGCTCAACATGAGCAATTAAAGCCCGCAGAGACTCTTCAGCAGTGAAGCAGGGGGAGTGCAGGTCAGCTAGAACTTCTGTGTTTCCTAAGGAGCCAAATCCAAAATGCAGCCAAGTCCCCGAGCCGGTGCAGGCTGGCAGCCAGCTCCATCACCCACGTACATCCAGAGCCCAGGAACGTGCTGACACAAGTGATCTCTTCTAGAAACATCGGGGGCATGGAGGCAAGCGGAGATGCACAAAACATGCTGGCTTTTTTGGAGCATGGTAATAGACTGGCAATCACAAAAAGGGAGGAATAACGTCTGGTCGATCCCCCCCAAAAAAGTTGCACAGTCTTCCAAAGTGAGCTGGGTGGCAACTGGATCAACCAAAAAAAAAAAAAGGCAAGGAAAATGCGTGGTGGGTTCTGAGGGTATTTCTGGAGGGGTAACTTCGGGCAATACAATAAACGTGGGGCTTGAAGTCACACAAAAAATGCAAATCAGATTCTAATTCAACATCTACGACGTATTGGGTATTCATCACTTGTTTTTGCTCCTAAAATGCCTGTGGTTGTAAGATGAACCACAGGAGTGTGATTTGTGGGAAACACCACTTTAACGACTGCAAATGAACATTTATTTTCTGTTCCAGCAGTTTCTACAGTCTCCTACTAGCAACTGCTCTTCCTGGGTTGTCAGTCCCACAAGTCTTGACTTTTTCAAACAATTCTCATCTGGGCTGTAAATCCACCTGGGCCTGTGCAACCCTTATTTTGCCAGCTCACTGCAGAAGACTACACTTTGGGGGGGTAAAGGGGGCACCAGCAATAAATGTCTCCTTTTTCATTATTATCAATCTATTATTACATTTAAGGGAATAAGCATGTTTTGTGCCTCAGGTGACAAACTTTTCACTCTGATGTTGGCAAGCTCTTCCATACAGTTGTAATTAATTTTTTATCATTGAACATTTCTTTAAAACAAACTTACCTGTTATGCATTCCAGTTGTACATCTTGTACAACTCAAAACTTGAATAAAGGAACACAAGTACTGTGTCAGTGTGAAAACTACAACACAGTGTATACCATGTTGGGATTTTTAAATTTTTATTTTTTTTTTACAGTTCAACTCTGCTGGGCATGATGAACATTAGAGATCAGATGTATTTATTGCTTTCAGACATCATCAGATAATTTGAACATTTCTGGATTCAACTATAATCAACCTTTCATATCTTTTCATCTACTCTCTCAAATTAGATGGGGGGGTGGAAGGGAAGAAAATAAAAGCAAGGTGTCTTACATGTCTTCACGCACAAAACCAGCTAAGTTAATTCAACATACACAGCATTGCCATTACCCTGTAAATGCTTCTATTTTCCTTTCAAGAATAAACTGTTTAAATTGATATTGGGGATTTATTAGTTACCTTGAAGTGCACATAGAGTAAAACATGAAAAAAAGCTAGCATAAGCTCTGATTTTTTTCATACACAAGGAAATTTTTGTCCTACTACAACTGAAATGTAGCAATTCTGCAGAAGCTGGTGGAAGCAGTTCTTCAAATTAGGAAGAGGGCTGTTTTGTAGGAGAAAGATTCCTTAAGTAAAGTTTTCATTTATTACTTCTTTTTCTGTACAGTCTGTTTTGCTGTATTGTATCACCCTCAACCACTGGGGATGAAAGGGAAAAAAATTAACAGCTGTAATCTAATCCTGGAAAGTGAGTTCTCATACCAAACGAGACTGATATTTACGGTAGTAAAAGCACTCTCTCATCACATAGACTGAAAAAGAATATGTATTAGATTTAAAGATTTTGTGAAATGAAGCGCCATCAGTTGAGGCCCACTCCTTTTTTCAATATTATGCATACGTGGCTAACAATAAGTGTATGGCAATCAGCCACTACTAATCAGTACTTCTTGTTCCTTCTGAAGGCTCTATCATCTCACACAGACACTGTGTGCAGCCACACACCTGTATCACCTCCCTGCGAGCACTCCCACACTTCGCTCGCACAACAGCCTTCCGGTAAGAAATATCCCAAACTGGTGTCCAACACAGTGAAGTATTGCCATGTCACCTCCCCACCAACCACAGCGCCTGCAGGACTCACACCCTTAACAGCAGCACCTTCAGTTTTTAAAGCTCCCCAACCACCGCATACGGAGCCATCCCAAACCCTAGGCACGTTTTCTCTTTATGGGGACAGGACCGAAACTAGGTCTAAGAGTCAGCTCGGGACTCAGCTGCATACACGCTTCTACTGGGTCTTCCATGGAGACATTCAAATTAATTTCTCCCTCTATAAAATGGGTTACAGAATGTTAAAGCAAAATATGAGTACAAAACATTTATTAATAGCTAATCATTTAATAGGCACCAAAAAAAAAGATTGACTAAGTAAATTATTTTGTTCTTCAAAGGCATTATTATGCTAACAGTTACTGTCACGAAGAAAAAGTCTAGTAAAGAAGTCCAACTAAAGGGAAGGCGTTGAAGTGTCCCAACCCAGCAGCAGCGCACACCCTGGTCCCTCCAGCACAGCAGCGGCCCCTAGCGGCACACACACACCGCCTCTGCCAGGGCCTGGCAGGTCTGCAACCAACAATCCCTCACTCTCACTTCGTTGCCAATATAATAGATTGTTCACTTTACAGCTTTCAATTTCTTTTAATACATATTTTTATTCTTCCATAACTAAAATTCAGGCAAAAGCTGTCCCAACATGTTGTGGAGAAGGTATAAACCCAACAGTAGCAATACACCGCTAAACCCTTTCAGCAGATGACACAACGGATCACCCATTTATTGAGGAGCAACTGGAGAAATAATACAAATAACATAATATTGATATTTTTGTCTTTCCAACCTGACCACCTATGCAGCAGAAAGCTGACCAAGAATACCATTATATACACTTTTGCTTCCTTAAGGACGCTGTGCCAGAGCCATACTGCAAGTATCCTCTGCAGCTTGCACTGAATTACAGCGTGAGAGGAAGCAGTAGCCAATGTATGAGCTAATCAGCAGAAACTGCATTCTTCTTGGAGAACTCCAGTTTCTTCTCTTTCCTATGTTACTCTATTGCTATTTTTCCAGGTAGTTCAATGACCCCGTTACATCTAATTCTGAAGGGAACGGGCAGATCAGCAACGCATTTTCAGGGAAGGATTCTAAGCTTGAGAGTTCATTTCCTTCCCATGACTCCTGAGACCGGCAGAAGTTCCCTAGAGATCTTCTGAAAGGTCAGTTACACCCAGATCAGAGCTACACACATGCATTCACATATAGATGAAAACCCAACAGGAGACAAGCTGGATTTCTGATTGGCAAGGAAAAGTGCATGCTTTGAGTCAGGTGAAGGAAACTTTGAAACACCTTACCTCTGCTTGGCTATTTTTATTACACTATAATCAGAACACATTTCCCAAAGGCTACACCAAAAAAAGATTCTGGAGTCAAAAGGAAAATCTAACAAAATAGAAAACCAGCATCAGATTTGTTGACACAGTGTACAGCCCTAAACCATGATAACTTAGAAGTTTAGTGCACACAAAACACAGAACCAGAGTTTCTTAGAATAGAATTACACGTTTATTGTTCACATTTGAAATAACTTGGTTCCTGACTGAACCATTGAAAGTCCTAATGCATCTGTAAACTGAGCATCACTATAAAACAATTTAAAATGCCATGTAAAATAATATCATGTATGCATGTGTTTCATTTAATGGTTTCTCAGCATAATCACTTTGTCTATTTACAAATATATAAAGATTTTGCACTTTAAGTCATCTGAAATATCAAAGAGGTATTTTCAAATCACACAATAAATATAGAACCTGTTTTGTTAAAAATCTACGGTATACTGTACATTCAAGTTGAGGCAAAAGAAGTTTTAATGCCAGTTACTCTTGAGACATAAATGAATGTGTCCAATAATTAAACAATTTCTAAAAGTGCTATTTCTGCCTGTGATGAAAGGTATCATTAGGATCCAGTATTTCATTACAGTCAAAGCTTCAGACCATTGCTTCATTCACAGAATCAGAGCTTCTGTTACTAGAAAAATATCAAAGCTTTTATATATATTTTAAGTTATCTTCTTTCAAGAGTTGCAAGAGGCAAAAAATGGTCTAAAAAATAAAAGCCATATGCACACACATACACACACACGCCACAATTCAGATCACCAATAATCCTCTAGCAGAATGATCAAACTCACAGCGTTGTGTTTCACTTGAGAATGATACGTCTATGAACAATCTCTAACAAAACACCCAGCAGGCAACCCTAGGAAGTCTAAGGCAGTTGTTCTATGTGCAAGTTCCTACATAGCAGAGTGCCAGCTCCGGAGTCTTCCCATGACTTTGTGCATTACTGGGTTTCCTCTTTGTCACTTTCCACCCACTGATTTGGCTTGCTATCTCCTGCGGGCTTTTTCGATGCAGCGCTGGAACTGGGACAAAAGACAAAGAAATTATGCTTCAGATAGAATCACAACACTGTTTTTACAATATAATGTTTAATATGTTTTGATATATATATACACATCAGTCATAAGCCTTAGATTAGGCTTCCTCTAAGTTATCACAACTTAGTAACTGTGTCCATGTAGAGTTTAGCACTACAAAAACAATCATCATCATTTCCAATACCTGTTATGTATAATATACTGAGGTGTCTGACAAGGTTCTGCTGAAACAGGACCACTCAACGTACAATGAGGTTTTCTTTGCTGAGATGTAGATTTCACTAACCGATTGTCTTGGTCAGAACCTAAGAGATACACATATCATCAGTTAAACTACAAAGCAAACAAAAAGATTTGAAGGACTTGCTTCTTTATGTCTTCTGCTTAAAAAAAACCAAAACAAAACAAACCAACCACACCAAACATTTTACAGCTTGTCTATAATAATAAGTCTTAGTGTTATAGATACGTGATAAAAATTTGTAAGTACTCTTAATGCTGTTGAAGTTATGTTAAAATTAGAATTCCAAATTTGAACATGAAGCATTTACATACACAACCCACTGCTGCAAGTAATCATATTGAAGACAAGTTTAAAGTCTAATGTAAATTTTCTCGCTTTACAATTGATAAAGCTTTTCCACTCCTTAAGTAAAAACTTCTCCAGCGTGCATATACAGTAATTAACGCCAACATGAGAACTTGCAAACTTGTCATAGAGTATAGAAAAAGAAAAATTAAAAGCACTGTCAGAAGCCTTAAAACTTATATGAGCTTAACCATTACTGAAGTCAATGGAAAGACATGGCCAAATTTGTCAGGGCCAGATCAATCATCACCAACTTTTCCTCACATTTAGATTTCAAAGCTTTCATATGAAGTGGAAAATAATAGAATGGTTCTATATTGTACGGTATTCATCATAGCACTACAGAATTAAGAGCTTTTGGACAAATGTTGTGAAAAAGGAAAATTTAACATTAAAACAATTCCAATGATAACCTGTGGAGTAATATCCAAATGGAGTATGATCCTCTGTGTGGCAGACATTTTTCATTACTATTACCCAGTAGCTTAAGATATGTCACTTAGAAAATATGGCACTACAATGTATCCAGAAACACTAGAATTTGGAAAAAGACAATTACAAATAAAAAGTTTTAGTCTACGATGAATGTTAAGCAGATATCAAGTTGCTCACAAATCACTAAATCATGTCATTCTTCACGAGCAACAGCAAAACAATCTCAATTCTGCTCCTAAAAATAGAAGTTCTCCTACTGTGGAAGATAATTTCATTTCACACCTACAGAAGCACTACAGGAACTGCACAGAGGAGAAACAAGGAGAACCCAGAACACATAAGGCAGGCTACTTTATCTAACAAGAATACAAATTCAAGGTACCTTTACTTGCCAGGTGTTTCACACATCTTTAAATGCTGGCTGCCACAACAAGAATCTATTTAACAGAGATTGTTGTTACCTCCTTCCCACCCATCCCATGTCCCTTTTTTTTTTTTTAATCTCACCCCACTCCCCTCAAAGTATTGAGGAGTCAGTGAAGACCAAAATACTACACATGCATATTCAGGCACGAGGGGATAGGAAATAAACTTACCAACTTGAAAGAAAAAAATCATAGAAGAAAGTAAGTAAAAAATACTTTCAATAAAAACAGTATTCCAAACTGTATGTCATATAGTCATTTTTCATTATCTTTTCTGAATAAATTATTCCTTTATGAAGATTTGAATCTTAAAATTAAATCTTTTATTGCTCAAGTTTATTTTTGTTATCATTATGCTCTTTTCACTATTTTTTTCCAAAGGATTTTTTTTTTACTGAATACGTATGCTTATGCATGTTTAATATTACCTCATCCCAAATAATTAATGCTGCTATCTCCACACTATGATGATCTTGATTCAAAACTTGTTTCTAATCTATTCAGATCTCTATAGGTCATGATTTCTTCAACTGCCTTAGCAATTAATATGCTCACATTTAATTTAATTTAGTAATTCTAAGAGTTTCCCGTTCTTAACAGCTGTACTGCCAGGTACTTGACATTCACCAGATTGCTCCATAAATATAAATTAATTACATAAGTAATTATTAGGGAGGGAGTTAACACAACTCCTTTCTTAAAAGGGAATTTTGAACCATCAGTTACCCTGACAGGTATCTGGTAAAATTTGTCTTGGGAAGTTTTTGGTTTTGAATAGTTGTGTTCATATTTGCATATTCTAATTGAAAGAGAGGAAAAGGAAACACATTACAAGAAAGTAATTTGAACCAAATACTTGCTTCCTAAGAAGGCACTTGGAGTTGTCACATTTTCAGAGTGCTTGTAATCAGTAGACATACTTAAGAACTGTTGCTTCAGCCATGCTCCTCTATCTTCTTCAAATGCCTTTCTCTAGGAAAAGAAATGACAGTTTACACTTATGACCACAGAACAAACTTAGTCCACATTGAATTGATGCTGTTCCATGTAAGAAAGCAAAAGTACATGTCCATGTAACTAATGAGAGCCAGCAATTTAACACAGAATTAGTCATGTGAGCAAGCTTCTGAATCCAATAAGGATTAGCTGAGGAGGTATTTATTTACAAGCCCAACCCCATGATTTGTTTCAGAGATGTGACTAATCCTTGCATTTTACTGATCTTCAGTGACAACAATCTCCTATCACTGCCTCCTATGCTCCCCTTCCCTCTCAGTGTGGCACCTCTTGGAGGTAGCCCTCATTTCTGGGCAGCTCCCAACAAGATTAATGCTTAAACCTCAACCCTGAGCCTTCTCCTAAACAGATGAAAATGATGTTGAAAATAGCACTGATTACTTCTGTCCAAAACTGGGGCAGAAAGAAAGGGGTCGTTTCACTTTCCAGCCACTCTGAGCACAGAAAAAGAAAATAATGGCTAGAAGATAGCCTCCAAAAGAACCAATGGCTCTGGAATCAAGCAACAAGCTATTTCACCTCCAAAACCTCAGTGAAACAGGACATCCATCCCTATTATATAAAATTATTTCTAATATCTCAGTCAAAACCAGAGCAAGCTGAACTCCGATGCAAACTTTCACAACTACCTACAACGCTTGCAGCAGTGCTTCTCTTTTCACACTTTAAGCATTTTAACAAGCAGGAGCATGGGGAGTTACGCTTATGATGCAACATAGTCCTAAATGTTTCTGGACAATTATCATTTATTATTGCTCAAGACTTTTTAAACCTGAAACATGAAATTCACAAACTCACTAAAATGCAAATAAAATGAAAAACTTAAAGAATACATATCCATATATAGTGGGCTTTGTCATTATCTGTCACAGCATGAACTACTGTGCCAGTGTCTCAAACAAAATCTAAAGTATTTTATGTTCTTTACAATAAGTTTTACAGCACAAGAAAAAAGCACTGTCCTGTCAGCCAAGTTGTCCACCTAGCTCAGTATTCCGTCTCCAACAATGGCCACGAAAGATGCTATTCATCAGATCACATGAACCTGGCCACTTTCTGCAGTGCATTCCCTCAGAGGTTCCCAGCCCCAAAGTAATTTGATTAGAGATGTTGGTACTCCCTTGTCCTCTACTTTTAGTATCCATCAGTGGATGTGTTGCTCATGAGCTTGTGCAACTGCTTTTTCAATCTGCTGATATTGATTGCCTTCACAATCTTCTATGGCAGTAAAATCCAGAAATAAGCTACCTGATATATAAAAAAGTACTTTTAAAATATATTTTAGACTTAATTTCAAGCAGTTTCTATGAGTTCCTTCAAGTCCTAATCTTGAGTGTCGGTGAACAACAGTACTGCTTTCATCCGATCAACTGAATCCACTGTTTTATAAAATTTAATCATACCCCACTCCAACCTTCTCTGCATGTCAAAGCAAGCAGTTCTGTAAGCAATAAATCTAAAGTCCTTTTCTTTTCCTTCAATGGCTTTTTCCCTGTCATATCTGTACCATCTGTATCATCATAGTTTCATAACTTCCCTTCCCTGCTAAACTTGTAAACCCCTTTACATTCTTGGCCTTAACCGTTGGCTAGACCAAAGGACACACGTGCTTGAGCTCATTTAGAGAGATATCTACCCTGACTGCCTTCCAGTATGCATGCTTACTGGCCAGCCTAACTACAAGAACAGAACAGATAACGACTCTACTAAGGGGAAGATAACAATTACTTTGGTTTCCTGCAATAGTCATTGGTTTTCACAAAAGGTTAGGAATCAAGTACCTTTAAGAACTCAATCCCACAGCCAAATCGGACTGAAATTTGCATAGGGCTTGCTTTTGCAGGAAACCAAACTTAAGCAGCAGCTAACAAAGGATTTAGTGAATAAGTGAACTGATTTTTGGTAGTACTTAGATATTCCAAAAGCTGAAGCAAAACATGGGTCATTCCAGTTGTAGCAACTGTACTTTCCAACTTACACAAAAACATTTCTTTCTTTGAAATGCAATCAGAATGATCTCCTCCAATGACCAAACATGTTTTATACAGTATGGGAATGATCTTTCTCTATAGATGTTAGCAAAAAAGATATTGTTGGATGGTTGCATTTCAGTGTATGTAACAGTAAAACTACTTAACAATCATAACTCATCTTTCACAGGAGTTCCCTTTTCTAATACCTTTCCACTTTTCTAATACCTCAAGTCCTAATCTAATAGCAGCTTCTGTAAAACTTCTTCGTTCCTTCTCAAAATTCTTTTTTTGTTCTCGAAATAGTGTCCATTCCTCCTGAAGACGCTCTCTTTCTTCCAACAAATAGCAGTCCTGTAGTAACAGAGTTGTGTCATCGTCACACGGAGACATAAGCTGTTGCTGCAGATAGAAAGCAACAAAAGACACAAACATTAATTTGGGAGTGACTGTTAGGAGGTGCAGTATTTCCACAGGTTCAGTTTTATCAGAAAAATGGTTGAAGTTTAATATAAAAATAAGGTAGTATCAAGTTGGTGGCTGACGGGGGCTGAGTTTCAGATGGCAAGTAAGATGTCCCTGTTCAGGCACCTGACCACATCAGCCTCTCAACTTTGTTTATCCCCCAAAACTATTCCTACCAGGATTCTAAACTCCTTGGAATACTAACCAACTTGCTACCACACCTATACTTGGACCAACCATTAAAATAGTTCATTTAAAAAGCATTATCAAAGAACACAGAAAGGCTCAGAGGTTAGAAAAGCAGCACATAAAAGAACAAAAAAGCTTATATTCAGTTGAGAAAAATAAGAAAAATTAAAGCCTACTACCTGTAAGAGCTGTTGTTGAGTTTTGATCATCTCTTTACACTGCTGAATCTCTAACTCTAGCTTTTCAGTTTGCAGCTCGTGGTCTTCTCTTGAAATGACATCTTTTTCATTCAAAGCTCCTGAATGTACACGTGACACTAAGGGGGGGGGAAAAACCAAAGCTACTTCAAACAAACCAAAAAATTCTCACATCAGGGACTCGCAGCAAGAGCAAAATGTTTTGCTGCATTTGTCTCATCCTGAAAGAGATATACACGGTGTATTCAAAAGCACTTCTATCAATGACAAAAGATCCAGACCTGGTGCTACACATGTAGTTATGCAAAAAATCCAGTTCACGGAAAAAAAGGCGATGAAAACGTAACTGTTTCACTTTCCCCAAGGTAAACCAAGCATCTGCACTGCAATACAAGTATCACACAAAACCCCCCACTCATTTCAGCAGTTATTTAAAAGAAAAAAAAAAATCAAAACAACTGAAGACTTCTTTTCACTGACATTCTGTTAGTCTATTCTTCTGAACCCATTTTTGAAGGTCTTACATGTTCATAAAAATGTGACAGTAACTATATTTATCACAGATATAAAAAGAAAGCCTTTTCCTTCAAGTCCTGTGAAGGAGAAACGGAGCTAAAAGAACATCATGTGCATATTTTCATCCCAGCAAGGGAATGAATTAAGAGAGAAATAAAATGTATTTTGTATAATTACTATTACTGTGATAGCTACGCAAGAAGTTAAATAAAGCAATATGTAATGAGCCAAGCTGTGATCCCCTGATGCCAGTGTTTGAAAATTAATTGAATCCTGAAGGACTAGACTGTGGTCATCTCTATAGATCCAGAAAATAAAAAGGTGACTACAAGAAAACAGCAAACACTTAAACCATTTTTCCTGATGCTTACAACTATTTCTTCACTTAGTTACACCAAATCAAGTACTACTCAGAACAAGTGTTCTCAAAATCTTTTCTGTGCTATAGACATATTCTTATAGACCATCTGCTCTTTTATTCGCAACTGCATGCATGACCTTCTCAGCCTTATTCTTGACTGCAAACATCCCTGTGGTAGCAGCAGCATTTGCTTGTGTGGGAAAATAATACTAGGAAAGAATTTTATGTATTTTTAGCTGTCTTTTAATGCTGTTTAACAGCTGGAAATGAGGAGAGTCCAGTGCCATACCATCAGCCAGTTCACTCTACAATGCTACGAGCAGTCTCAGAGGTATGGATGTGGCAAGCCTAGACTCTTGAGAAGAATTTAGAAATTTTGCTTTCAATTTCTTCATGTTGTTACATCTATATTTCTTTAAAAAAAAAAATCTCAAAAAGATGGGAAAAGGCAAAAAACATTACTACAGGGCATATAACTTCAAAAGAAAAATAATTATTTCTTCAAAAAGTTGTTTACTGTGTCAAACTATAATTGTGTCCTTTCTCACGATAACAGGCTTAGTATGCAATTGCTTCCCTAACTACCCGCTATTAGAACTCACACAGAAAAATGCCAAATCACAAGCCCTTTCAGGAAGCCTGCCAGATCCCAATTCCTTCCAGTTTAGCTTTCTTTTAGCTTAGACAGTCAGCAAGGTAAAACCTAAAAGCATACCAAATGGAATTAATCGGTAGCATTTTGTATTTACATGTAATACAGTTAAATCTCACCCTGGTTATCCAGCTTCTCAACATGATTTTTCAACATTCTCCATTGTTTTCTAATGCTGTTGGTAAGCTGCTCTCGAACGGTTTCACAAGACAGTTCCCACATATTCTCCTTATTTAACTCTCCGATGTCTTCCTCCAGGTCTGACAGCACCTGTTGAAGCAAAAACAAGAGTCTGCTGCAAGCCAGTCCATCTAGCAAGTACTTCTATTATTATTCAACTACTAGAAGTTACTATTGTCTGCAAGTAGTTGTTCTGCTTAATTTGGTTAATTAGTACTATTAGAAGAATACTAATCAGAAGTTTGAGTGCAGGGTTTTATTATTTTCTTAGTAGTTTATTAGTGCTACAACAGTTAGCAAATACTAATCATCCAAGAACGGTGAATTTCAGAGCAGTAAGCGTGAATTTTTCCTCAAGTTTGTTTCAATGCACAAGTTCATAAAGACCCCGTTCCCACAGCTAAATTCTCACCAGTATACTCAATTTTGTGCCAAACTCTCCTGGCCTCATTGGAATCTCAGAAGCTGAAGGACCATTTATAGAACTAGTACCCAATTATGCTTTATACTATAAATTATACCCGACAGTCATTACTGAAGATCAACTTCTTGTTGCCAAGCTGTAGTAATAATTAGATCTACTGATTTCCTACATGGTGAACTTATAAGGTAAAGGTTAACACACTGCATGTTACTGACTACTTCACTAAATACACATAGGAGTCATTCTGTGTAGTAGAGGGGACAAATCATCCAGTGACTTTAAGAGTGTATTCGTATCTTACAAAGTAGTAGCCAGAGAGTCTAGTGCTTTTCTACACAGTGCATTCTGGGGCTGGACAAATACACCCAAGGTAGAAATAGAGGAAGTAGTACAGCAACTTGAGCAGGAGAGTGGACCTTCTGAAATAGCAAGTACCAGAATCCACAGAAACAGCACACTCTGCAAGGCTCCATCTACACGTATTCTTACGTGCTAACATGTACTATTTACTGTAATAGAAAATGCTTCATACTTTGTTCTGTAGAGTACCCATAATTCCCTTAATCTCCTATTACTAGTACATCATCAGTCTTGAATGATTCCTAGAATATACCCTTTATGCAAGTTTTCTGCATTTCAACTCTTTCTTATGCCCGGACACTCTTACTGCTAAGCAAAAGCTCAGTTAACCTAGATTATTTCCCACTTCACTCTGACATCAAAACAGAACTGCAACTTCTAGCAGGGAATCAGCAAGACAAATAAACAAACTCTTAGATAAAACAATAAATGTGAAGTGAATTGAAAGTGAAGTTTTATTTTCCACAATAATAAAATACCCTGTGAAAACAAATAAAGACTTAAAATCTGGAAAAAACACCAAACACAAAATACCACAAACCATTTTACTTGGAAAGCAAACATTGTCCTTGAACACAACAGCAGCTCTGTAAAAGGAACTAAGAGCTACTCTAAATCCATGTAATATAGGAGTGCATTCTAATTACACTTCCTCCACCCCCACGGATTCTATGGGAAGCCTGATTTCTTTGCATAAGCACCTCAAAATCTAGCATCAACACCTTAGTACGGAAGGCAGATAAAATCCAAAATGCATCATTATATAAAATTACATACAAGTAGCCACTGCATCTCAAATTAATTCAAATTATACTTTCAAGCTTTCTATTGATTAACTGGGAAGAATAGATTGGATATTGTTCACAGACAGTAGAAATATAAACATGGATGGATTTCAAGCACAGCACAGGGTGTGTAATCCACTGTTAAGTCTCACAAGAAATTTACTTTTTTTCAAATGATCAAATTACTCCAGCACTACACCAAACAAATTTAATTTTAACTGAAGAATACTTACTGGCCCATCTTCAGACCTTTCTTTAGGTTTCTGTTTCTGCGGTGGCAGAAGTGAAATAATCTCTTTCTTCATTTGCTGAAGAACTTTTTTCAGCTCAGCATTTTCCACTAAAAGCTGTTTTTGGCGTTGTTCATAATCACTTAACAGAGCTTTGTACATTTCTTCTTCATTTCTGGAAGAAGAAATCTTACAGTAACAACATAACAGCCATAATATATGCTTCAATTAATGTTGTTCTAAGACAACTACCTGGCTTCTGTCTTATCAGTCCTCCATGCACCTCTCTTCCCATCAGCTCTACCAACATAATTTAGAACTTCCATAGCTACAAATGAAAAGGATATTTCAAAGTGTGAAACAACATGCAAATACATAAATATTCAGATGACATTGCATTTACATATAGTTATTGTCAAGAGACCAAACTACCCAAATATCCCCCTCAATCTTCAAGCCTGTATGAAATCACATTGCCCTACCTAAAGTAAATATAACAGTCAAGGAAAGAAGATATTTTTTTGTGTTTGGAAACTCAACGGAGGGATATATTCTCATCCTGCCTTATCTTTGTTATGCATTTCTTAATGACACCTTCATCCCTATTTCAACATTTATATCAATGGTGTATCAACTCTAACCTCTCTTCTGGCAATAATGCCAGTTTTATCTGCAGTTTAAGGTAAACAACTTCCTGATGTTTCACAAGGTGTTCTTCAAAACAAACTTCTCTGTCCATGCTTTAAGAAAAAAAACCCAAAACAACAAAAAACCAAAGTAACTCCCCCCCAAAACCACCCCTCCCTCCCACCCCACCCCCAACAACAAAACCAACACATCACTACAGATTAGTGGTTCAAGCTCAATTCTAGTTAGCTACCAAGGAAACAGTAACTAGATTTAAAACCCTGTTATTTTGACATCACTGATACTTGAATTAGTACTAACCAACTGGAGTCAAGAACATGCCTGAAGTAAGTTTTGCTGAGGTCAGGGTGAAACTTTTAGAGGTTACTGAGCTGATACTTAACAACTTTCTGCAGCCAAAATAGGTGTTCCTGCTACAGTGTCCTAACCTGGTTTGGCTCATCCACAGCACTTTCAGAAAACTACATCAGCAGAAAACCAACTTGACTAGTTTTCTTCTGGTTTAATAAGTATACTAGCTTTGTAAAACACAACATGTGCTACAAGTGGCAAACAGCTGAGTGTTTTGGGGGTGGTGGGCATAATACAGTGTTTATGACACTACCCAAAGTCTTCTGATCGTAGCAGGATGAAGAAAATAGAGGAGACACAGCTCTAGCTTAGGAATCGCTTCCAAATAATTCTGCCTAGTAAAAAACCATCATTTTGTAAAGAACTCCATTTGGTTTGTGCTTGGCAAACAATCTCACAGAACCCAATAGAAAAGCTTATTAGCCTTACACAGTCAGCTGACGTGAAATGTTACATCCTTTTTGTAACATTCTAACATTTAAATAAAAATTATGAGGAGAGCCATATTGACTTTAAGGGCACCCAGAACCAAATTTAAGCATTTTTAACATACAGAATATGCTATTTTGCTGTAGTAAAATTCACAGAGCTACTTACCTATCTTTTTGTCCTTTTTGTTCATGACTAATTGATGTAAGCGTTCCTTTAATTTGTTGTATTCTCTCTCTTTCCTCTTCATATCATGATTGTACTGCGTAGCTCTACTTGAAATTATGTTCTGTAACTTTTGTACCTAAAAGCAACCCCACAAAAGCTGTGTTAAACTACAGCATAAACACATTTCTTCAGAAAACCAAAACACATGAAGCAAAATGACACTTTTATTAAACTGTATTTCTGATGAAACGAAGTGAGAACAGGAGTCGGGAGAACTCTCCCAACTCACAGATTCTGACCTCAAACTTGTCTCAGGGGACTTAGTTTCTTTGCCACAGAAAACAACATATTATAATAGTATGGTTCCTCTGAAGTACAACTAAACTCATGTTCTGGCCATTCACACAGCCTGCTTTAATACCTTTATTGAACAGAGCAGAGAAAGACATACTTTCTGTTTCAGTAATTAATGTTTAGGATTTAGTTTTATTCTAACTCTAAGATACACTTTTGAGGTTTACACTAAAAAAATAATAAACTCATCTTATTTTGGGCAGCAGGCTACTGGAAAACAGACTATTCAATTTAGTATTAAAAAAACATTAAAATATATCATAAAGCACATTCTTGGCCTGTACTATCAATACTTGCAGTTGGGATTTTTTTTAATTGTCAGTTTTAACTTTATAAACATACAGCACATTCAATATTTTAAGCTGGAACTTTAGGGTGCTCACTCTATAGAGATAGCGCTGTGATTGCTAACTATATGAATATGTTCATGAACACAGAGAACACTCACAGAAACTTAGGAGCCATATAAAGTACAGTGTGTGGAGGGAGAAGGAGCACACTGGAAACTAATCTCAAAACAAAGCAGTCTTGGATTTCAAAGTGCTTTCTGATCTTTCAGAACTCCCAAGTTAATAAGACTGCTTTTGGGCTGGGCTTCCTCCCACCTCCCTTCTCTTTGGTCTTTTGCTCTCCTCTACAATGTAACCAGAAAAAGAGAAGCTCCCATACACAAATGTGAAGAAGCGACTGAATCCCGTTGCCCCCTCCTTTTGATATTTTTAACGTTCCAAGATAAAGCTATGCTCAAAAGTAGAGACAGTCTCAGAGAGCTGCACATGTGCATTCCTGCAGTACTCTCCGCTATTATTTTAAGATGGACCTATCCCTTTCAGAACCTATTCATCCATATGTAATATGCCAATTTCACTTTGGTGAACGACAACTTTTTACTAATAAAACTATTTACTAATAAAAAAAGCATTTAAAGTGAATAATTACAAGACTCCTTGCAAAGAAAAAAAATCATATTATTGATTATCTATGTAATGACACGTTAATATACAAGGCAACTCACTTCATCCTTTTCATTTTTAAGTAACTGGTGCAAATTTCTGTTCTTGCTTTGCAGTTGTCTGTCTCTTTCCTGAAGTCCAACTATTTCCCTTTTAGATAATTCCAACTGTTCCTAGAAGTGTTGACAGTTCAGTATCAGTAAGAATTAATAGCAAAGGATTAAAAAAAAACAAAAACAAAACAACCCACCAAACCACACAAACCACCAAACTATCAAGCCACCTCACTTGAGCCAAGTTTGCCTATATATTCTATCTCTAATGTTTTGGGCATGATCTTGCCTTCTCAATGACAAGTTAGTTCTATTTGCTGGAGCAAGAAGTATGATTCCCCAGTACAAGAAACACTCCTGCTCACAAGAAACAAAATCTGGCTTGGTATTTAACAGTTATTATTTTATACAGTTATTACAGTCAGGATTCTGTAAGCATATCTACTGTTAGAGTGAGGCAGATACTAAGCAACCAGTATGAACTCGGGACTACAGCTTTACTGGAATGTTTCTGTTAAATAATCAAGGGAACAATTAACTCAGATATGCAGACTGTGACCATAACAAAGCAAATAGGACATTTCAATACACAGAGTAAGGGTAGGCAGATGATCTTACAATAACAGATTATGCAAAAGTAGTGTTTTAGAAATCTTCCACAAATATGAGACTGAAACAAACCTGAAATTGCCAACTTAAGTGAGAGAGCCAAACACTACATACAAGCTCTTTTTCTTCGTATATGCAGCAAACAACAAATGCGTAGAGATATTTAAGCAACAAGAACTTCTAAGCAAACTACATCAGAATATAGGTAACACAATAATGGAAGCCAAGAGGATTGCTGCATGGTATCTGAAAGAACATTCGTGAGAAACCTTCCAAGCTGACAGCTAAATTAAATGCCCCGGAATTGAATTAGTACTAGTAAGTTTTAAAAGCCTCACCTCACCTTAAAGCCTCACCTTAAAGCCATTTGCTTAGGGAAAGTGACTGATGTTCTGGAACCTAACATTATAAAAGTGTGCGTATAGAAATGAGTGCAGTTGTGTGTGATTTTTAATGTCACAATTGAAATGCTTCTACATGGATGACCAATCTCAGCAGAAGGACTCTTATGATTTTAAGAATCTGCAGCAACATTTACCAAGAAGATAGTGCTGGCCAGCCCTAGTGAAAAGCAAGCTTAGAAAAGCCCTGAATCATGCATTGCAATTTTTTAAAAAATTTATTTTCTTGACAGAATCAAGGGAAAGACACTACTCTTCTAATATAACTGCACATACAAGTACCCATGAAGTAGCATAGGCTGTGAACTTCCAACATAACAGCTACTCCACAGCAATGGGCCTGGTCCTGTGATAAAACTAAGCTTAGTAACTTCAGTATTGACAAGAGCTTTTGAGCAATTCTGACAAGAAACCCTTTGTAATTGGCTATCCAAGGAATTAAAAAAAACACCACCACAAAAAACCCCCTCACAACACGGAAAAGCTACAGATAGGGAGAAACACTGATAATAACCCTGTGACACACACTAGAAACACTACCTACACTTTTTCAAGTTACAATTATATTGGGACTTTATCTTTTAGAATTGGGGCTACCCTTTTAAGTGATACTGAATGATATGAAGTATTCAACATTTTCACTCACAGCATGTATTCACATTTCCAGTCTGAACAGTCTTCTCTGTTCCTTGATTAAAGAGGCCATAATTCTAAATAAGTTTTGAGTTCCCTCATTAATTCATGTTTCGCTAACATTACAGAGAATGGAAAAAGACATCAAAAAAACCCAAAATGCACATAAAACAAACTCCAGATTAGTACTGGGGAGAAAAACAAAAAAGCACTCACTGTTAAACATGTACAGTATCTGTAAAACATAATTGCTGAATAATATTGGTGGAATTATCTTGGTTTCTACCTTTAATTTAGCATAGCAGTTCTGTAAGTGGTCCATATCACTACTCAGTTTCAGATGCTGCATTTCTACTTCTTCCTGAGCTCGAAGGTTCTTGTGCTGCCGTAGAAGCAATTCATTCATGCAATTTATGATAGATATTAAGTTTAATTCTTTTTCTCTGGACTCCATATAGATAGAAGGAAAGCCCAACGTTGTCAATTCCTGGTAAAAGACAAGGAGGGTGAAATAAGCAACTGGATCGATCTCTCACAATTCTTCAAAAGAGAGAAACAGTATTGGTGAAGTCTTATACAAAAGGAGAGAGGAAAAATAACTTTGGCTTCTGGGCATTGAGAAGGAAGCCTTCTTAATCCAGTGAATCTTTACTACCACAATTGATTTAATGTCACCTTCACACAACCTCCAATAAACAAGAAGACCTGGCTTACCCTATCGAGATAGGATATGCTCTGTTCAATATTCTCTTCTGTGCAGAAGGCACTGAAAAAGCTGTGCATGTTTTTGGATGAAGGCAGTGGCAAACGTAGCACTTGTGAGTTCATGCTTGGGGCAGATATCTTTTTTTCTGAGGTATATTCAAAAATATTTTTGCTATCTAAAAGTCAAAAACATTAAGAAACAAGTCAGGACTAACCGTTTAGAATACATCACCAAAAAAAAATCAAATCCTTTATTAATTAAATTATTATTGAGATTTACAATTCTAAAGTTTAGAATTTAATCTAGAATGTTATACATTAAATTATTCACACACAAAAAAGGCAAGATTCCACTGAAGATTTAAAGACTCTATAAGGTATTATAACTTCCAAACTTTACGCATCTGCCAAGAAAAAACTGCCCAAACTTTCTTCTTAATTGGCTTGCTACAACACAAAATTTTTTCTCTTCCTACACAGGTGCAAAAGCTGTGTGTTCTGCCAGAATTCTTATAGAATGTATGATATCCTTATTCATATTAAGCATATGCTGCAATTTACTTTTCCACTAGGTAGAAGTGGGCAAGAAAATGTTTACTCCTATAATAAATTTGTAGTCAATTTATGAGACAAACCAATATAGAACAAGTAAACAAACCTCTGAAAATGCACGATATCCTGAAAGGTGTGATTAATAAAAAAAAAGGGACTGAAAAGTCTTAGAATCTTTATATACATGTGCCAGGACAGTATTTTACAGTAGCATTTCTGCGATGACTCAATCCAAAACAAAGTGCTATATGTGCTATATATTATTTAACATTGTGCTTAACTAGTCAAACATGTCAGGCACAAAACTCCACTCTCTCTCTCTTTAGCAGCTATAACATCACTGGTGAAGTCCGCAAATCCACTAAATTCAAAATATTACTAATTTACCTGATGACAGCACTGGCACAGTAATAGTCTTCCAATCTCCCATAGCAACAAAGACAGGCAGGGTACCTGAGCAACTGGTTCAGCAGTGAAGTATTTAGTACAATTGCTGGCAACGCGTGTTACGTAGGCATCTCCTAAAATAGCAAGAGCATTTTAGATTAACAATAGCAGCTAATACAGCTAGAAGATTAAAGCAGGCATAGGAGAGTGAGTATCGGACTTGAGTCACACAAATTTTTTCTACTTATTTACACAGCATTTGGAACACAGTAAGCACAGAAAAATGACGCATCTATCTATATTTAGTTAGCCTTAAACTTAACTAAGTCTTGCAAACCATTAACTAAAGCTAAAATGCCATGCACACATGAGAATAATAGAGACTCGCACTATGGATAACTCAGTTGTTACTGGTGACATACATCAGAGAAAACACAGTAAGCCAAATAAGCCAAATAAATGTTTTCCTGCCATAGAACCAGGAAGCAATTCTATCAAGATAAACTGATGTGAAGTTTTAACATAAACCTGTTTGAGTGGGATTATTACTTAAGGATAATAAAAGCTCTAGAGAGGATATATTGGCTGAGAGAGGACAAAGGAACTTCTAACAAGTATTTAACCATTTAAAGTTAACTTAAACATTTAGTAATAATGACTTTCATAGAATCATTGAGGTTGGAAGAGACCCTTGGGATCATCGAGTCCAACCATCTACCCTACTCTACAAAGTCCTCCCCTACACCATATCCCTCAGGACAAGTTGCTTGCTTCTTTACAGAATCTCTAAAATTTTTGAGGAAAACAAACAGGAGAAGCCTTACCCTGTTGGCACAGTCACTCAGTTCAGCACTGGCCCTCTGGAAACCAAAGGAAAGTCACACACTTGTAAGAAAGAACAATCCGATTGCCCCCTCACCCCAAATGCAGCACCCAGTTAGAAGGCACATAATAGCATTAGAGTTACCACACTGCTGGAAACTTAAAATCCAGCTTGGATGCTTAAGATCTGGACAGCATAACCCATCAGCTGTTACATGAACAATGATAATTCGGAGAACCAAACTCTCAAGTTGGATTTAGACGGATTCTAGAGACATTTAGAGCACAGGGATGTTTTCGTCTAAACAACCCCCACCCCCTTTTCCCCTGCTTATGTTCTAATAAACACACTCTAGATAAGCAAATTCTAAATTTCTGACACCAAAACCTTGTATTTTTATCACTGTGGAAAAAGCTATCATTTGGGGGACAAAAGAAGGTGCATGTGTGTGCTCTATTATCCCTAAGGTCTCTTGAGAACTCGGAGGCAGCAAGAATCCTTATCAACATTTCGAAGTGCAGAACACAATGCCCAAAGTAACACCAAATTTAAAAATCATACCAGGGCATAGCAATATTATGGAATGCTCAGTTCTACAAAATAAAATATCCAGCTTGATGAATATTTCTCCAGGTTCATAAATTTACTTGGAAAAAAAAAGTTATCCTTGTAGCAACAGGATGAGGGGTGATGGTTTTAAACTAAAAGAGGGGAGATTTACATTAGATATTAGGAAGAAATTCTTTACTGTGGGGGGTGGTGAGACACTGGAACAGGCTGCCTGGAGAAGCTGTGGATGTCCCTTCCCTGGAGTGTTCAAGGCCAGGCTGGATGGAGCTTTGAGCAACCTGGTCTAGTGGGAGGTGTCCCTGTCCACAGCAGGGGGGTTGGAACTCAATGACCTTTAAGGTCCCTTCCAACCTAAACCATTCTATGATCTGAGTTGAAAGCTTGCAGGAACTAATAAAATTACGTATCAAAAAGTACACATAAGGCAGCAACAAGACACAGGTAAAGCAACAATCTTGTGGCTGTTATTGTTTAAAAAAAATGTGAGGTTCTGCCCATATTAATTAATGTACATTTTTCATCTTTTTTTCTCCCGTAAAACCAAAATGTCTAGAAATGAACAAAGTGAGGGTTCAGATTCTAAAGACAAGAACTGACTTTGGAGCAGAAGTCTGCAAGGCAATCTTTTTTTTTCTCCCCCACACTTTCAAAACAATTGTGCTTTTAAAAATGGAATTCAAAGTCAAACTAAGGATTAAGGGGACAAGCTTCTTACATGTTAATTTCCTTTCTGCTGGACCCATCAGATGGAGAAACCTGCAAGCATAGGGGGAAAAGAAAGCAAATGAAGCTACAAGTATATTCTCATTATTAGCATTGCAATCTTGCATTCTAATAAGGCATTTCAAAAGATTGTTAAGAAACTCAAGACACACAAATTCCATTGACAACTGTTGGAAAGTCCTCAAAAATAATACGTTTCAGATATGCTGTTACTTTCAAACAAACTGGCTTTTATTCTTTAAGAGATTGCATATCCATTATGAGATCTTACCATCCAAATTCCCTTAACCAACCCACAGATGTCTCTACACTGACAATACTATTCTGACACAGCATCTATCACCCCAAACAATGTTTGACTGAAAGCAGAAACTAGACTAGTCCAGGTGTGGGAATGAAATGTTTCTTTAAAATTTGAGTCCTGCAAGCCACATGCAGATTCAATCAGTGCAAATACTTCATCAAGACTACTTTCTAGTGACACACTATTTCTAGGTACACCACCAGGAGGAAACAAAATTAACACAAACTCAGGCTCATAAGGATGTCTAGTGAAGACAAAGAAAGCAAGAACACACAAGCAGTACAATAATGTCCAGGTAATGCAACTATATTCTTCTCACATTAATCAACCTTGAAAGCTCTAGAGCCTTTTGTCTTCAAAAGGCCACCTGCAGTACACTGCACAATGTTTAATACATCAGATTAAAAGCCACCTTCAGCAATTTCAAGATTTGGAAAGTGTCAAACACAAATGTTTCCTTCAGCTGTTAAACCACTACCCCAAAGTATCTTAAATTGTTATGCGTCATCAAACAAGTGCAGCAGCTTTGGAGCAGTAATCATTTCAGAAAGCAAGTCAGCATTTTGTACTTGAATCATCTTTACATACTGTATTCAGAATTAAACTCAGATGTACAAAACAGACAATCCCATGTCAGCTGCAAATGGGAATGCTACAAGCCTTTAGTCCCATGCTGAGATCATCTCATCAGTTCCACGTGGCTCCTACTGCCAGTTCAGGACCTCAGACACGACTTCTAAAGTTACCGAGCCATTAAGATCCATCAGATACATTTCCTTCCCAGTCTAGGCAGTTTCTCTGGACCAACGCTCAAGATAGCCTCGCAAAATTAATTTAGATACACCATATTCAGAAGGGACTGTTCACCTTTATGGTGCTACAATGCTCTCTTTAACCACCGTAACATACCAGGAATGTGTTACAAAGAAGAGGAAAGTGTGTAACTCTGAAGCAGTATTTTGCGTAATTATGGAAGAATAATAAAATAATACACAAGATTGAGAAGTACTTCAGGGATCTCCCTAGGCTATCCTAGTTAACGCAAAAAGGCTTTAAAAGGCTTAACTGAACCAAAGCAGTAGGAAGGTATTCTGGGTTTGTTGTGCCACACCCCACACATCACTCCCCCAAATCTTGCTTGGGAGAATATGTAGTAGGAAGAAAAAAAAAAAAATCAATCATATTTTGCTGATTCACAGGGTCTCATACTATTGTCAAAAATCTGACTGAAGGTGGGACTGAAAAGAACCTCCAAGCAGCCAAAACCACTGTAACTACTTAATGATTTTCCTTCTGTGCCCACTCTCTGTCCATGGGGATTTGTCGCAGTTACTTCACCAACAGGTTTGATGACTTGCCCAAAAACCTGTAACAAGCCAACACTTGCCAGATGAAATTCTGCCAATTGGCAGTGCCGCATTCTGTCCAAAGCAAGAAATTCTTTGGGTGGACAACACTTAGGTGGATTGTCAAAAAATGAGCCTCTGGGACCCAATTTCACATGCATGCATACAACGGCAGGGCCATCTCACTGCAACTAAAAATCTGAAAAACAAGGAAATCCCAAACACACCCAAAAATGCTTATGCTAAAATCACAGAGAGCTCAATTAATACTAAGGAAGCAGTAGTCAAACCAAGGCATTCAAGTGCTCGTTAGAACAGGTGAAGTAGAAAAAAAAAAACCAAGAACTTAAAAAAGGCCATCATGGTAGTAACAAACCAGAACTTGATTCTTAGAAACGCACATGGGGAATTTTCACAAAAATCTACAGGAATAGTTCCACAAACTCCTATGTGTTTCATTAACAAAAACATCTTTCTTTTCAAGAACAAGTTAAGGATAAACTTAAAAAATAATACATTTCACAAACCCAGAAAGCTGAAAAGAGCTGTTCTTAGAAGTTATTGGTTTGCATTTTGGGGGACAGGGAGAGACTGACAATGAATGTGCCAAGATTCAAGATAGGAATCTGATTAAGCAAGCCATAACACAACTTGAAGATCTAAGCACTAAGAAGTAGGATTATAAACTTTACACAATGCAGCATACTTAGAATTTCTTAAGATCATGCTTAAACTTGAAAAGGAGTAGTCATAACTGGCTTTGTAAAGCTCATTCAGACAATCAGAAGAGAATCACTTGTCACAACACTGTGGAGGGATCACATTACACCATCTGGCCATCTCTCACCTACACAGGGTGTGACATAAATGGGAAACGCAGTATCTGGTAACCCAGAAAATTTTTTTGCCCACAAGCTAGAGAGGATAGGGAAAGGCCATTTTTGGAGAGATGGTTTCTACCTGCCTCCAATATTGCAGTGTCTTGGAAAAAAGTTTAAAAAGGCGGCATCAACCAGAAATTGTCAAACATTCCTTCTCTGTATATTTCAAATACTACTACAAGTTGAGACATGTATATGTTTCAACTTGTCAAACTGGAGGGTGGGTAGTTAGCATTTGCTTTAAGTGCAATAGGATTGCTTCTACTAAAATTATATCCCAAAAGGAACTGTGAACCTGCTTTAAGCTTTTACATCACAGATGCCAAACAGATGGCTTTTATCCGGATAGACTCAAAGACACATCAGTCTATGTTAATTTAGGATACACTCCATCATGACACTGTAGGTTTACAAATATACTCCTGATAATATCATAATACACATACTTGTTTTAATTCATGTAATCATCGTGAAAGTCCATGCATTTCCTCCTCAGAGTTTTGACGCCTATTCTCTCTCTACAGCTCTTTTAATAACATGGTCTACAATTAGTACTAAAATATGCATATCACATCTAGTGATAACTCTATAGTTGAAAGAATTCCTTCCCCTAAAATTTAATATTGTAATTTTAACGATGGTCTTGCAATCAAAGCAGGCCCCAGATTTTTCCTCCCACATTTAGAAGATTGTGGCCATTTAGTTGTAATTCTATTAACTGCAAAATGGGGGTGGGGGAATCCACCACTTTTCCACATTCTGTGGGAATTTTAAGTAATATCAAACTTCCAGCTAAGCTTCTCAGTATTGTCAAAAGTAACGTGAAAAGGCAAGTCAAACCACCCAGCCTGCAGACGTTATATCTACGCTTCATTCTGAGCACATCACACTCAGAAAATCCCAACTACATTTCTCCATTCTGTTTCACAAAAAAAAAAAAAAAAGAAAAAAAGTTTTAAAAAAAAAAAAATTTGATCTTTGAAACCACCCAGCCTGCAGACGTTATATCTACGCTTCATTCTGAGCACATCACACTCAGAAAATCCCAACTACATTTCTCCATTCTGTTTCACAAAAAAAAAAAAAAAAGAAAAAGAGTTTTAAGAAAATAAATATTTGATCTTCTCAACACGTATAACCACATGAGAATATACCCTCACATCTGATAAAATTCAGTGTTTGATGACAGTTTGTCACGGTCTTTACCTGAAACAGTCAGGTTACAAAGAATCTAATTTACTACCTCAAGATTCAACTCTACCTTTTTCATACACAGATGACTGAAATTCTGTTAATGTAATCACTGAAAAAACTGAAACACATGGAAATGTTTCATCTGTGTCCCAATCTGGCTCCCAAATTTCTACCCTGTTTTGAACTAACACTATGAATCTTCAAATCAGCATTTTCCTATTACCAAACAACAGCACTAATTTTGTTAATCTTCAAAATTGTACTCCTCTGTTTGCACTCACAAAGCACTTACTACAGGTAGTTAGAACCTCCCCACATCACAGACAACCAAGAGGAAAAACATCTCAGGAACTGTTTTCTGCAGTTCCTCCTCCTTTTCCCGAGACCAACTTCAGTAGCCAAACTTTATAACTTGGCTGTCTCTGTAAGAGATGATTTTAAAAAGAAAGGAGAAAAAGAACAAACAAACAAAAAAAAAACAACCCACAACAAAACTAAATAAACCACACCCTTACTAGTTCCTGAAGCTGGTAATATTTACTGGTCAGAGACAGAACTAGTATTCCAGATCTCAGGAGTGATGAAACTCAGAAGTTTCAGTAGCATATTACCTGTAAATTAAATCAGGCATAGTTTCTATTGAGCATAACAGAAGCCTCACAGAACAAACTTGGTAATTAGAAACAAATAAGACTGCTGAAATATCAGCACACCTTCTGTGGAAAGAAGGAAAGCTAACAAGACTGGCACAGTGCTCTGGAAGAAGCAATAAGCCAACACACCAAGACAGTATAATTGGATTTCCAAAAAGCTTTTCATGAAGTTTGCTACCAAAAGCTCTTAAACTAAGATGTCAGGGGATTTATTAATAACCTATTATAGATAGAGAAGGGCAAAGTGTAGGAATAAATTAAAGAAGGGTGAGAAGAGGGTATGAAAGTATACCATATGAAAGTTCCAAAGAGACAAAAATTTAGAGACCCAAAGGGATCTGTGCAGCCATCTGTTGTTCAGTAGATTTAAAAAGGTGATGAGCAGGTAACTGAGAAAGCTCATGTACTGTATAGACTTATTCAGAAAAACAAGCACCCAGATTGAATGACAAGAACTGCAGAAGGTTGTCTTCAGTTAAAGCAGATGGATGATAAAAATCAGCAGCTGAAATTCCACGTTCATAAATGTAAACTAACACAATGAAAAAGCCAACTCCGCTACATACTTAAACCAACAGCCTCTAGTTAGGTATTATCATGCAGGAAGAGATCTCAGGGTCACTGATTAATCCTCTGGAAGTAACAGCTCACAGGCAGTTAACAGAACATTGGAGCAGAGGACAAAAAGAGATCATCATAATGTGTCTGTATTTAATATTCCCCAGCTTAAACATCACACACAGGTACAACCTTCCCTGTAAAAAAGAACAGACCTGAAAATGGTACAAGAAGGTCAGCCAACATTTTAATACAAGAAACTAATAAACTATGAATTTTCAGATGAAACAGCTAGAGAAATAAGAGAAGTGTACAGAATAATTATTGCTTCTTTCAACACAACAGTTAAGCAGAATTGAATGAAACATTCAGTGCAAAACCTGGAACACAAGAGCATTTTTTTTTCCATATAAAACAGTTAACTTGTGGACTCACATCACAATGAGGTGCTGTGAATGCTAAGTATATAAACTGGCTTAAATTCATTGAAAAACATCCATCAGCAGCAATTAAATTTAAAGAGAGAGAGACAACCTCTGCTCAAAAATCCTTCAGCTCCAGACTGCAGTAGACTGGGAGAATACGTGGATAAAAGCATCGCTGTACTACCAACCTATACTTATGATCTTTTCCTTAGCATCTGCTGCCAGCCCTTTCCAGAGACAAGATACTGACCCCAATGAGCCTGGCATTACCCTCTCCTATGATCTCTCCAGTCTAAATGATAACTGATATTAGTACAACAGCTTTCCCCCAGCAAAAACCAGACAGAACATCTTCCCCCCTGAATACTTATAATCTAAAATCTCCATCAATAGTAACAAATAATTTCTCTAGGTCTCCTTTCTAAGTTCACTATTAAAATTTACCTAATGCATTCACGTTTTACTTTGCATGCCTCCTATTTTAAGTCATTGCCCTGAAATTCCTATCATACCTTTGTAGCATATGGAGCCCCATGTAACTATTGCACTGACAGCACAGAAAGCAGCAGAGTGTTCTACATAAACAGGGGATGCAGCAATACTACAAGCTGATCCTGCAGTATGATTTGATCTTCAAATTGAAGTGCTGTAAATGAATACAAAAATGTTTTTAAATGAAACTAATTAAAAAAAAAAGGGCAAAATCCTTTTTGGAACATCACGTGAAGCTAACAGCTAAAGCCGAGCAGTCACAAATCCACTGACTCAGTAGTAGAAAGCTTTACGGCTCTCACCTCTTCCAGCGTCCAACGCTTGTAGCTTCAGAGAGACCAACGAAACGCCGGGCCTTCAGCGGGAGGGGGCACAGCCGGCAATGCCCAGCCGCTAACCCAGCTCTCCCCCGTCCCTACGGATCAGCGGGAGAAGAAGGAGCACGTATCAAGACCCACAACATCGCGGCAACCAGCGCGGTTCCCTCTCCCGCCGCCACTACGCAGCCCTCCCCGGGGGCGAACCCAGCCCACGGAAAAGCCCGTTCCCCCTCAGCCGGGCTCCCACACCCGCGGCGGGCGGGCAGAGACCGGTAAAACCTCGGTACCTCAGCGCTGCGGCGCCCTCCGGATCCCTCACCGCCCCCTCGCCTCACCAACGGCCGCCCGTTACCCGCCGCCCCTCGCCAACGGCTGACCGTTAACCCCACCGCCCCTCAGCCAACGGCCACCCGCACGCGCCGCGCCTCACAGGGAGGAGGAGGAGAAGGAAAAGAGGCGACTCCTACGCCCCGCAGCTGCCGACGCCACCGCTCCGGCCCTTCGCCGGGCCCCGCCGGGGTTAAACCACCCCCGCCTTCCCCCGCACGCCCCCGCCCCACCGCCGCTGCCATAGGCCGAGCAGTTGCTAGGAGACCTTCAACAAGGGCCTGCACCGGCCCTCGGCCCGCCGCTGAGGGAAGGCATAGCCCCGGGTAATCTAGTTTAGAACCGGTTGGTAGGCCCTCAGGGCGAGGAGAGGCCTTCTTACCTAGTGCCTGGGCCAGAAGGGCGGAGGGGGTCACAAGTTTTGAAAGTATAAATCTGTCAGTAAATATTATGCCTGGCACTCACCAAGAGTTAAGTGTCATGGCCCAGGTGTGACAAAAAATGCCTCCCTGGAGGACCACCAGGACTGGCATATGCCTTGTTGCCCAGAGAGCATCAGTCAAATGGTCTAGCATTACCTCACTAAAAATGTGAGGCTTTTAATAAAACCACCCAATTAAGTAATCATGATCCATAAGAATGGATTGCTTTCATTATTGGGGTTTGCAAGCCTGCAGCCGTCTTTTCAACCAGTCATTGATTTTTCCTTGTACCCACTACCTTCATATCCAAGTACATCGAATTCCACAATCCTGTGCGTATACATGTCTGCAATATCTAATTCTCCGTCCTGCATGTTCCTCTAAGTTTGTTGACATCTCACATCTCTATTCTTATATTTTGGTGCAGGAGAAAAGGTCAGGGTTTATGTTGCCTTTCATAATTTGAAATTTTCATCCTAATTTCTTTCCAGTTTAGTAAACATTTTTCAGTATTAGCAACCTTATTCTGCTTTTGTTTTTAAAGATGAGGTGACCAGAACAGGTTCTGCTGAGTAAAATAACATTTTTAATACAGTAAAGATTTTAATTTCTAGTGACTAATGAGCCTTTAAAGGATATCCAGCTTCAGTCTCTGAAAACTTACCTTTATTCATCCAATATTCTCTTTACATTTTGCTTTGAGGAGAGTGTCCTGCTAGAGGACCCAGTGCAAATAATCACAAATGTCTAAAAACAAGCAAAGTGAAGAGATGATTATTTTTGTCAATTTGTCAAAAGCTAGGGCGTTGTAGTGCAGGTCAAGAAATAAAGAAACAACTACTGTCAGAAAGGCTGTTACGACTGGAAAGCCACCATCACAGAGAAATAGCAGCAATTGGGATACAAAATATTTTGATAGATTATATAGAATCATAAACTCTGTTGTTCACCCAAGTTGGAAAATTTTGATTACTTTTCTGTGTTTTCAGTGTAAGAAGGTGGTAACACAGGATGCAGACCCTACAATAGCATTTTCATTGTCAGGGTGGCCAAGCGGACAGAGCGATGCAGAGCATCTGCAGAGCAGAGCGATGTTCTGCTCCAGGCAACAAGGGACGGAAGTGCAAAAGAAAATGAGTCCTGTAGGTTTTCCTGCCACAAACACAGCTGTGATAAACCTCCCAACATCTCTTCCATGCTGCTTGCTCTGCTTCCAGATTCTTTTTCATTCAACATTTCTGGTTTTCAAAGGGCAGCTTGAGAGTGGAAAAATGCTAAATAAGGTCAAAATCAGCCTTTCAAAATTCACACCAAGATTAAACTCCCAGAAATGAACTATGCTCCTGTCATCGAGACTGGAAGTAAGGCTATTTCTCTCATATATGGGCAGACCATAATTACTTCCCCAAGCAGATGAAAAAGACAGATAGGGCTAGTAAACTGACCGGTTCTTGCTGTGTAGGAATCACACTTCTGCAGCTTGCAGAAATACTAGTTATTGTTTTGGCTTTTAGTACCTTTGCAATAACAGTAATAAATATTTTTAATAACAATATGTTCTTTTTGGAGTTATTTTGGTCTTAGGAAATCACTCCTTCCAGTGCAGAATAAATATTTCCTTTCATGACCCAGGTTAATTGCAGAGACTTTGGACCTTTACACTGTGGCTTTGCTGCAGGTGCACTCTTAGGAGGAAGCAGGCTTACACAGAGTATAATATGTTAGTGGTGATGGCAAGTGGGACAACAGACTTTGTTCAGAGGAAGGATTAAGTTCCTGGTGCTTTAAAAGATTATACATGGAGTGGGTGGTGCTGAATTCCCTTTGTCCATTTGATCTTAGCAGCTGTTCCTGAAGTTGCTGTTATTCAAAAGAGAACTCCCCAAGCACTTTGCTGTGCATCATGGGTTGTGTTTGCTTTATGTTTTTTTCAAAGGGCTGTCCAGGAAAGGAGAAGTCTTTGTGGGATGCTTTCAGGCAAGAGGGTCAGAGGAAATTTTGCCTTATGAAAAACTGTAGCCCAACACAGTTCTTTATTGATAATGCACCAATTTGGTATCACATGGTCTTCCTAAACCACAGTGAGAATCAAAACCTTTCTGAAGTGGTTCATAACAAGGTGGCATATCGGTAGAATTTTGGTGCAGGGAAAAGGTAGTGTCATTGCAGGTTTTGGTTCCTAAAGGATACAGTAGAGGGTAACATCAGGTATTTCTTGTGCTCTCTTGAGAAACATCATAAATATCCTGTAATGTATGTCAGGTTTTGACTGTAACATGAATTTTAAGCAAACAACTCCTTAAACAGTTTTTTTCCTTCTTTACTTGGGTTTGCTTGAATCTAATTGGTGAAATTATCTGGAGACTCTATTTTGCTTTATCATTCAGCAGTTTAGAAAAAAATATTTTCTTATTTCATAGGTGTTCTTCTCTGTGTTACAGACCATTGTCCTTAAAATTAATCTTAGTTCCATTTCTTTATAAACATAGTTTATAGAATCAATTATTAGAGAAATTTTGAAGATCTGTTTATAATTTCTTCTTTGTAATCCTTTGCTAAAAAATAAGATTGAGAATTGCAATGGGAAAAATATTAAAGAACCGGAGGAAACTAGGTGATTTGGGAAACGAGATATACGAAATACCTCTAAAAAGTTTAATTCAGACTGGATTAAACTGTAACATGGACAGGAGGGCAAACAGGCTCCCACAATTCAGAAAGATCCACAGTTTGTTTGCATTTCAATTCAAACTCATCTTCTTAAGTACATTCAATGCTGGAATGGTTTCTATAGCAGTGTCCTGCTTCATTACAAATCAGCAGGGCTGATGAACCATGGACTAGCAGAAGCTCATTAAAATGTCTGATCCTGTTATGCAATAGGCCAGTGGCAGTCTGTGACTCCTTTATTGTCTCTTGATGTAAGAACTGCGTCTCGACAAAGCCCAGCTCAAAGGGCTTTCACATCTCTTTGTGGAGATGCATAAAAATAACCTCATAAGCCAGTCTGCGGGTTGTGCTGGGCACTGGTAAGCGCTTTAAGAACTGTTCTGGGTTCCAGTCATGCAGTGATCTTAGCAGATACCTCTGGAGCCCGTTGAAGGCTCCAAAGATGCAGAGGCCTACAGCAGGATTTAGGTGGACTTCACATGCTTAAGCCCACCTGTGTGATCTATTCTCTCCTCTGTCACCCTGCCTCGCCACATGAGAGTCACTTGGCTCAGTGTCTAAAACCCGTTCTACTTTTGTCTGAAAGTTGCACTTGGACTGTGAGATTTCAGACAAATCCCTGTTAGATCACAAAAAAAGTAGAGCAGAAAGTGCCTGTCTTTCCCCAGGGGTCTGGCCAAGCACACCAACAGTCACAGAGATATCCCTAGGAAGAGATGGTGTTGCTGCCTGCTCAGAGCATCCCCCACCCAAGTCTTTGTGCTGAACTGGTGCCACAGAAAACAAACGAAGCACCAGGGCTCCAGGGTGATGCAACACAAAGAGGATGCTGACTCCACAGCAGAGAAACTACAGCCAAAACTTCTGAACAAGAGTGCCTCGGGGTGAGAGACAAGATGCCAACTAAACCACAGGCTGTCACTGTTTCACCACTCCTCCCCAAACTTGTCTACACTGTTATGCTTTTGCATGGGCCCAGGTTTTTATTGCACCCTCGTGTGAGTCATTTCAGCTCACTAACTCTTTTATCTTTCTGTTGGGCCAGTGTTAGAACAGCTTAACAAGTGGATTGGCTCACAGAGGGTTCCACATACGCTGGAGCCAGTACAAGACAATCCAGGGGAGGGCAGAGGGAAAAGAAAGAATGGGGAGAGGAATGGGACTTCCCAATTTTAAGGTCAATGAGAAATAAGATCACTCATTCCTTTCATGGAGCTACACCCTCACATTTCTGTCTCTGCAGCCTTATTTCTGGGTAAAGAAAGGAGCAGATAGTTAAATGAAGTTAGTATCTCCACTCATGATACTCATACCTCAAAGCACCCAGATTTTCCTTTCCACTCTGGGAGGCAGGGACCAGGTAAGCTCTCACTGGATTTACCCCAAAGACCTTTGGAGGAGGATAAAACACCAGATGGCTACAGTGCCTGCAGCAACTCAGGCTCACTTCTGAAGTCTTTTGGACTCTTACTAGTTTGAGCGATTGCTTCCATGAGGTAAGGAGCAGTGCAGACAGTGCCATTAAATTCATCTGTGTGGAAGGGTTTCAGTGATGCAGATACTTCATGAAAAATGTTGATCTTAGTAGCTATAGCAACTCATGCCATGAAACAGTTGTTCTTCTTCCCGTCCTGTCCTGTGCTCACATATATCATCTTCAGGGAATACGTGCAATATTTTGCATGTCTTCGTCAGTCTCCATCTGAAGAAGTTTCACAAAAGCTTGTTCAACATCTCACACTCTTGAAATGTTGCTATAGGCAGGGCTAAATGTCACCAAATCTCGTGCATTTAACTGCTCTCCTTCATTCGGACAGCTGCTGAGATAGTCGTGCAAATTTCATTACCAAACACTAAGGCACTCAAAAGTGTTTGAAATTGTTGAAATGTGTTTGAAAAGGAGGAAGAGCAAAAAGTAGCATCAGAGAAACAAAGAGCTCCCACAGCTTGTGAAAAGCAGCAAAATAGCATTTCAGGGGAAAGAGGTGAATGAGGAGTGTTAGCGTGGTGTCCACAGAAACAGTCTCTGGTTTATCTGACCTCTCTCCAGTCACGAAACCAAGAATTTTTTATTGTCAGCAAATAAACATGTCTGTGTCCATTGTTCAGCACCCCAAAAACAACACACACAATCCCAGACTCTGAAGGACTATCAGACAAAAACGAGCAGGAGCAGTGTTACAATTTTAAACACGTGGAAACTGAAGCACCAAAGTATTAAGTGTGTTCTCAGGGAAGTCTATGCCACAACCAAGGGCTGGAATTTATTTTCTTAGCTCCAATTTCAGATCATTAGGACATTAAATTTTAATAGAAATATGCCCCTGGCACTCTCACATAATTTTACCATTCATTTTGCACTCCTATGGAGCAACACGGGCCTCAGAGCTACCAAGAGTGACACTGCAAGTACAAATCTTCTCCTTCCATGAGAAAATTTACTGCAGCATCGCTTATTGACTGTAAACAGAATTATACATGCCAGAAGAGATTAATTAAAGCTTCCATTCAGTGCTACTATCGACCATGCAGTGAAATATTTAGGAAAATAAAATTTCTAGACTTGTATTTTACCACAGTACCTTTCAGTCTGAAGCCCACACAGTAACACTAGAGAAGCAATGTGACGTACTGATTTCAATCCTGTCCCTCTCGAGCTGGTCTGTGAGTAGCTTGCAGAGCAATTAAGCTACAGTTACCCAGGGTGAACACAGCTGATACTCTGGTTTTTAAGCATCCTCAGCTGCAACTAGTTTCAAACAATGCCTCTCCCAGGAGAGGTGCTTCATGTCATGCCACTGGAGCATAGTCTGAGTCAGGGTGAGTTTACTGCTTAAAGGCACTTAAATCAAAATCCTTTCTTTCTCATCTTAGGATGAGCTCAGGAAAAGCATACGGAAACAATTGTGTACCTGTTTCTGTACCACCCCTCAGTTTGACAAGTGCTGATCATGAGTGCCCATATACAACTTAAACTCCACGTGCACAAGTACCTAATAGGAAAAAAAAAGTAAATATCAAGACATTGACTGCTTGCCAGCTGAAAGGAAACTATTTTGCAAATGTGCAATATTCAAATTAATGTCTTAAAAATAAAATAAAGTACTTACTGTTTAAAATAAATTTTAAGGGTGGCTATGGAAGCGAGCAGTGTCTCTCATCTCTGCCAAGACGTGCTGTCTCTGCAGACAGCTGGCATGCCTCCTGCACGCTGCGCTGCAACAGAAAAGCAAAAGACAAAACCAAAAAAAGAAGAAAATATCTTAAAAATCTAAATGTTTAAAGATAATGAGAAAATCTTGGTAATGTGAGTCATTTTCTCCTTAGTTCTTAATCTGAAACCTGCACAAAGAAACTTCTCATTCGCTTGCATACACAGTTCAAACGTGACAAACAGAGCCAGCATTATAGCTCTCTGTCCAGAACTGGAAAGACAACGATGAGTAACTTGCACTTACTGGTCTCTAGGGGAATAGTTTAAGAAAGGTTTTCTGTTATTTGAAGAAATAAAGTGAGCTGCTTTAAAAACAGATTGAGGCCAACAAATGGGTCTTTAAAAAGATCCTTAAGTGAAATAATTTTTGTAAAATTGTTGTCAGGGGTTGCATTCCAGCAAATATCTGAACATCCCACTCCGCAAGCTTAGGTTATTTCTTTGAATGTCTGTAGAAACATCATCTAATATTCTGTTCTGTGGGCATGGTAAAAACTGTGTTACGCACCTCTTCAGTCACTCTCTAGGCTGTGATACGTGCTACTAGGACATTTAGATTATTATCATTATCAGGTGCCTGTTAAATGAAAACTGATATTCTACATTGTACACTTGGATTTACAAGAAGTTAAAGAGGGCCCTTTTGAAATGAAGCCAAAGAAATCTTTTTAAAGAGCTGAGGTGGAGCATAAAAGGAACCCACAGTAAAAAAAAAAAGGGGGGGAGGGAGGGGGGAGAGGGTTGGGGTTTTCAAATAAATAATATCAGAAGCATGGTGAAAAAGGTTTCTTGTCCTATTGAAATTACCTCAACTGCTGAAAATTGCAAAAGAGAAAATATGAGACATGGTGAAGATTTGTTTTAGGTTCAATCATAAATTATATTGTCATTTTTGTCTCCATATCCACATAGATGACAGTCCCCGTTCCCTGGTGACTGAAGTACACTTGCTGCATTTTGAAAGGCAGTTACAAAATGAGGTTAGGGATCCCTCAGCTAGAATAAAGCAATTGTGATTTTAATTTCAAACACCCAGTATTTCGTGTGGGTGTGAAATTGCCAATAGAAGAAGGGATATGTGTGTGTGTTTCATAAGGAAAAAAGCATCTGTATTTCCCTTTTATACTATATATGGGAAAGGGAAAAACGTATTTTTGGTGCTAAAGTTAGGTGCCAGTATGTAACATAATTAGCTGATTTAGTGCTAAGTTTTAGAGTAGAGGATTTAAGACATTACTACCTGCAACTGTCGTCTTCACCTCTTGCTGGAGGTGACTGCCTCTAGAATATCAACTAGAGGAGCTGCGAGAGGAACATCCATTCCTTCCCAACAGCACCATTAAGAGGGTTGTCTCCTGGAAAGGGATAAAAGTGGAGTATGGCTGCACGGAACAGACCGGGAGGGATGATCGGTGTTGGTGTGCGAAGAGCTTGCTCAGGGGAATTCCTGAAGAAAAGCTGGAGCAGAGGGGCTCACAAGCAGCATCGTTGCTCACGATTTCTATTACTGGAGCCGGGCTCAGCGCCAGCTCCAGATGAGAATTTAATCATGGAAAGCACCAGCACGAAACAGGACACAGATCCAAGTGTGCGGAGGCTTTGGGGCAGGGCTACACCCTGTGGCTTACCAGGGAGGCAAAAGGGAAGCCCTTCCCTTTCAGGGGGGAAGGCTGCAGAGCCATGGTGAAACCCTGGGGATGCCTCAGCACTGCACCGTGTCCTGAGAGCCATGGGGTGTTCCTGTGGCCTTCGAGAGAAATATGGCCATCCACACCCCGTGATTCTGCAGACAGAGGAAGAATCGATCTGATTTCAAATACATATGTACATTTTTTAATGTTAAAAACAGTAAAAGCTTTTAAAAGCAAGATGACACAAAAACTCTCATTTAGAGAAAAAAAATATGCATTTTTTAACATCATTTTCTTCTGGTCTTAAGGTCTCTGACGTGCAACTCTGAGCTTTTTACTGAAAGAGGCTGCTCCAGTGCAGCCTCTGTCAGCTGGGGACTATGGCACCGTGGGGCAGAGGGAGGATGAGCCACTCACTAGCACTTTGCCTGGCGGGCTCCCCAGTTTGGGACTCCGATTTGTTGGGGGCCAATGTTAGATCATTCATCACTTCTTCTTTTCTTAAATAATGCCTAAATATTCTGCATGGCCGGAATGTGGATTTAAAATGGTTTCTCTTGAGTCAAAAGATAGGGGTATCCTGCCAGGGCCTTTGAAGGGAGAGACTAGTGCAGTGATTCCTGTTGAGAAGGGGCTCCGAGCAAGGAGGAAAGTCAAATGTCTAAACACAGTCAAAACCATTAATAATTTCAAGTCTAGCTGCTTATTTTCTTCAGAAAATTGTGCATACCAGTGCAATTTAAACTCCCCTCTTCAAGAGTAGTAAACCAGCCAGAACGTGACAGTGTAGCACTCTATTTCAGTGGAACAATAGTGGCATCCAGTGGTCAGTCAGCAAAATTCAAATGACTCCATCCCCAGATTTTCACTGGGGTACCATCGTCTGCTCAGGCACCTTGTATTCTGTCCTTGATTGCTTTTTTTTTGGAGGGGTAGTGGGAAATAATATTTCTCCATTAAAATCAGGTGTATTTGCACTTCTTTGGAAAGAGTAAAATAATTTTTCTGACGCCCAATAATTAAAAAGCTAATTCTCTGAAGCCCTATTGCAGCTGGTGAGCATTTGCAGGGAGGGCAGAGTCAGCCTTGGTGCAGAAACATTTGATCTAAAGGCTCTGTTCATGTGACAAATGAGGTCAAACAAACTGTAATACATCATTGCAGCTACATTCTATTTTGTTCCTCTGATTGTCTAGAGGAAGATCCGTGTGTGGCTTTATAAATCACCAGAAGTAATACTTTGGTTACTATAAATCCTTGGAAACTTATTTTTGCCATGTCATTGAAGTGAGTTGCATCATGTGTCCTTACTGGCCATCATTTATATTATGAAAATATCACTGCATTGTGTAGCTTTATACCATTTCTTCCTAGACTGAAAATAAAATTTAAGAGGAGAATATAATTTGTCATGTTGGGTTTTAGAGTCTGGTCTTTAAAATGTGAATGGAGAGCTTCCATTCACACCAGGCTGATCACCTTAATGCCCATCTTCTGCTATTCCATTTAGATTTCAGCTAAAGCAATGAACCTAATCCTGACTTGGTAATGACAAAAGTGTCTGCTGCAATCTCATTTCTGCAGGAAACAGAATGCTGTAAATGAGATGCTACGATACCTCAGGAAAAAAAATGCAATAAAATTACACTAAATCTTATAACAAGCACAATATTTCTTCCCCTCAAATACACTCCTGACAACTTAAAAGTTTAAAGATTCATCCAGGATACTTGATTCTGAGTTATACATCTTCAGTCATTACATATTTGTGCATCAACCAAGGGGAAAACTAAATACTTATAATCCTGGATTCAGATCTCTGCAATGTAGATATTGATAAACCATCTATGGTTCTCACAAGTAATTGTGAATGCTCCACGAGTTTATCTTTCCAATTTCCACCTTAAAAACTAAATACAGTTTTTACTTTCAATCAAAGTAACATCATGAAATATATATCAAAGCTTTCAATCTGTCTGTTTTGATATATTTAGGATAGATATGAATGCTAAGTTAAATTTAAGTTCTACAGGGTGTAGCCTATTACAGGTTTATATATTGTCTTAATGACAACATTTGTGCTACTTGCCAAATACAGAAATACAATGAATTAAAATTCTATGTTGTGACATCTAACAGAGAGAAACTGAGTGAACTTCATTGGGAAGTTCAGAAAAGTTTACTACCCTTTAATTTAATTATATGGCTGTCGAGTGACAGAAAGAGCATCGTATAAAGAAGAGGGGGAATCTTGTTCTGTTGTGGTGGTTAGTAGATGCTTTCTGCCTAAGAGAGGTTGTCTGTTGTCTCAAATGTTTCTTGCATTTTATGTAGGCTTATGAAATTCCCAATTCCTATTTTATGCAAGTTCCTCCACCCTTTCTTTTTCCCTCCCTCTCCTCAAGTGTGTAAGGTCCCAACTGGGTCCCTACTGAAGTAAATGTAAGGACTCCCACTGCCTGGAGTGGGAATTGGATTAAATCTCTAAAACAACAATTACATGCCTAATTGCTTTTTATTGCTCACTTAAAAATGCATTCTTTGAAACACTACCAATATTTGTAAAGGCTGAGAGTTTAATGTGCCAAACTGTTTAGGTTATTTGGAGACCTATTTCCCACCCGTGCCTGGGGATTTAAATAAATGCTATAGAAGAGTGTTATTTACATTCTGCATTTGTAACAGAGGTGTTTATATTGCATCGTTATTCTTCATAGTGATTTTCCTCTAAATGCCAAAACTTTGTTGCTTTGAAGTCAGTGGGAGATCTGCCATTGACTTCATTTCCACTGAAACTGCGAGCTAACGTGAGGAAAGGGGAATGCAGGGTTCTGATCATTCAGAAAGAAACAAATCTTGTGAAAGACTTTTCCTACAGCTCTGTACTGACTGTTGCTTCTGGAGACCACTCTTACCCTGTCCACTCCAGTCCTCAATGTCTCCTGAGCATCCAAACATCACGTGTTAGTTTGGCAGTGCCTGTAAATAGTACCTAAATTGACTGTACTGATTTGACAGTGGCTTGGAGAACTTTAATCCTGTTCTGCAAGTGGCAGTCTGCACAAGCTCAGCTCTCTGAATTGCAATCCTGACTCTAAAATACAAGACCCATACAAAAGTGAGTGTGAGAAGATTATGTAGAAATTAATTAACCATCAGAGATACTTTACTTGGCCTCCAAGACTGAAAAAAAAAAAAAAAATTCATGGAAGGAAAACAGTGCAATCCTCTTCCTATAAAATCTACTTGAAAGAAACAATATAATTAAAATAACCCTGAGTCTCATGAGCATGGCCTGGAGGAAAACTCTAAGATCTGAATCTGCCTGCATGCCTAATAGCTTTTACTACAGAAGCGCTTCATTACCAGCATCCCCTCTGAATGTGCAAACTAAATCTCTGCCACAGAGCTCCTTCTGCCTATAATGAACAAAGTTTAGGCATCTTTTTGAACAAATATAGCAGAAACTCACTGCATAGGCTTGGAAATAATTCTGAGTAATGCTTTAGGCACCATAAGGAGGCAAGTCAGACTTTGGGAAATGGATTTAAAATGGTTACAGAATTTTCTCTTTAACAAGACAGATGGTCAACAAAGGACATCTTGAAAGCAAATCATCACAAAACCCATTTATCTACCCACAAAACAGTTGACTGGTAAATAAAAATAAGCATGTCATTAGTATATAAATTAAGGTGGAGTGTAGTTACATACTGTTAATTTCAGCATTATTTCAGTGTAAGATCTTTTCAGATCCTCTAAGAGGGCCAGATTTTTCCCAGGAATTAAAAGCATACATCTCGTTTTGCTATAATGTATTGATATGCTCACTACTCAGATTTAAAGAGATTTCAAGATCATATCTTAATATGTTGCAGTAACAAAAACCCACGATAGTTCCCAGTGTACAATACTGTTTCTCAAGAACTGATATTGGAGTAAAAAATTACTCTCTTCTGCTAATCTGATAAAGCTACATCATTTAAGAGCAACCTATTAAAATATCCCAAGGTTAAGACTGGTATATGAGCACTTTGTTTTCACAGGACTCTTGGTAAGTGCAGAAGGTTTTTCCACAAAACTATAGGCTGAGAAGATGGCTTCTAACTCTTATTTTCTTTGTTTGCAGCCCTGCATTTCACCCTGTGATGACAGGCACAGTTTTTCCCTCAAAGCTTTAATTTTTTTACAGTTTAAATTCTCATGGTCAAGTTTATCTTCACAGCATAGTTTTCCTTGCCAGTATTGTTTGATTAGTAAGATGTTACTATGATGCTAGAGGCAAACATTTTCAGTGCAACTAAGAACCCTGTGAAACTAGGCCAAAGCTGGAGATTGCTGAACAGAACAAAATGAAAAGACGTTTATGTGGGATTAATTATATTGAACTTTATCATATATTGTAATGGCAATGGATCAAGCAAACATTTATGTACTAATGGAAAGTGGTTGTGCAACAGCCATGATAAAAGAAATGGTTAGTTGTGTCCACATGGCTGGTTAGTTAAAGCAAACAATTCTCCTTCTGAAATCCATTTTCTTGGTGATGTTCTTCCGTTGCTGGGTCTGGACTGTATCTAACCCCTGCAATGTTGTGGTCAGTAAGTGCAATACAAATGAATGGGTTATATTTGATCAGATAATTCAAATACAAACATGAACATAACACACTATAAAATAAACCCAACAAAGACTATATTCCACAAGCTGAGACATTATTATTATTTCTACTACTACTACCTAATGTCACCCCAGCATTTTTTCAATATTAGGAGTGATAATTTTAGAGCCCATTACCCAGCTTTCAGTGAGCTCAGGTCCATTTCCATAGCAACGGGAGATGCAGCCGTCTGCAAAGTTGTTCCTGTTCCGAGCATGGCTGATGGCAATCCAACAGCAGCAATCCACACATTTTTAGGAACTGGTCTCCACTGCAGTGCTTTTAGCTAAATGAAGCAGAGAAATCTTATTAATGGGCTGTGGGCCTTTTTTTGTTGTATGATTTCTCTTATTACAGATTTCATAAAATTAGTCTTTTTTAAGGAATGTTTATTGACTAGAAAATTCCAATACCTGCATTTTAATTATAACTCAAGCCTTTGCAGTCAGAAATTTCACCTGATTTTTTTTTGTTTGTTTGTTTGTTTTTAAATGAAGTGCTTTCTCCTTTTTCTTTAGCTCTGACTTGTCCCTGGCCTTTGGCAGGGGGTGACAGCCCATGTAAAACTGTGCGTAGGCAGTGCGAGGTGCAGTTGTTTGGCCAGGTTTATACACGAGGATGTGGTTTGAATAGACTGAGGATGTGATGGGTCAGATGGTCTCAGGAGGAATTGTATGAGAAAAGTGCTCAAATCTCTGAAAGATTCGTAGGTGTTTAACTAGTGGAAGAGTCAGTGCAGCCCTCTGATGGTACACAGAATCACAGAATCTTCTAGGTTGGAAGGGACCTTAAAGATCATCTTGTCCAACCATCAACCTAACTGACAAAAATAGACACCCACACAACAAACAAGGAGCATCATCACTAAACCATACCTCCCAGCACTACATCAACCCGTCTTTTGAACACCTCCAGGGATGGTGCCTCAACCACCTCCCTGGGCAGCCCACGTGCCATACACATGGCACACGCTGGTTAGGGGCTGAATAGCAGCTGTAGCTCAGGGTCCTGCACACTAACCCAAGTGGAAACCCTTCAAGGTTTAAGTTAACACGCCAGGCTTTAAAACATGGTGGCCGGGGTGGAGCTGTACATCCCCTTCAGCCACATCTCCTGCAGAGACACCCATCCATGGCGTGGGGAAGGGACTCGCCCGGGGGCTGTGGTTTCACTGCTGGAGTAAAACCCCACCTCTCAACTGCAGCCACGAGCCCTGATGGCTCTTCACCAAAACACTCTGGCATGCTCATACCTTCCCCAGCTGCTGTGGCACGGCAGTGATCGATGGGGCTGAGCACGCAACACGCAACCGATGAGTGAGGCAGCTTTGTGCTCCTCACAGGATTTGCTGCTTGCACAAGTGCCAGAAACGCAGCACAGCCTGCCCCTGCTTTGAGCATATTGAATTATAAGGAACTAACTAGAAAAGTACATGGGGAGGGTGGCATAATACTGTGCAGCATATGGATGTTCTGGTTTTCCATGCCCAAATTCTGTCTAGCATAAATAGGCTCATTTCCCACTGACATCAAAAGATGCTGTCTTATATTATTGCATACTGAAATCTAAAAGTGGATCACGGTCATCTCGCACGTTATCAAACAAAAACTAGTTGTCCAAAGTCAGACAACATTCCCATAACAGCTCTAGCATATGCCATCAATCTTCCCTTGAAAAGTGATTTTCCTCTCATTGCGCTGACTGTCCTCTGATTCAGCAGAAGGTTATTAGAAGGACAATGTGGAACATGTGCCTCTTCCAAATCCACACAGCAAGAAATAATTCAATCCTGGCTTGCAGCTTGGTCTGAATGATGCCAAAGCTGCCCCGCACCCTGACCAGCTCTCCTCCAGGCGAGACAGAAGAAAACTGATGTTTAAGGGAGGCTGAAACTTGTCTCCTAAGGAAGCTGCTCCCAGGCACCCTGCTCTCCAAGAGCAGCCATGGTAAGATTTGGCTCACAGTACACGTCCACCACCTCCAGCAGACAGCTGTGTGTGATGCCACTGACCCACAGCACATTTTGAGGATGGGGGCCGTGCTGACCGCATTTGTGCAATTAGCAGTGCCTTTGTTATTCCAGTTATTCATGTTCTGCCTCCACATAAGGCACTGTGCTTGCTCCTCTGGCACGGACAGCCTCCCCAGGGTGCGAGGGCTGAGCCCGAGGTGGCAGGGGAGACACAACAGCTTTTGGGCCCCAGGATGCTCTGCCGCACAGCCCGGCTGCAGCACAGAGCCTCACAGCTCTGCTTGTGGAGCTGCCTCTCGCCACCAGACCCCACTGCCACAAGAACACCCAGCTTTTTTCATTTATTTCTCCTTCTGCCACACACTCAGGCAGTCATATTTTGCTCACACAGCTTTTCCCGCGCAGTAAGAGAGAAGCCACATCAGCTGTCGGTGAAACGCCCTTTGGACTGATGTTTTTCAAGTGGCCTGCTGTGTCAAATCCCTAATTGCACTAATGGACCTAACGAACCAAGCCTCCCAGGGGGAAGCAGAGAAAGCCACAGTAAGAGTGTTATTTAAAATTTAACTGAACAAAGTGCTTGGGAATACACTGCTGGGAACAGCTCTGCCTCAGAGGCGGCAGCGGTTGATAGGTCCTATTTACCCGCTGCCCATTTTAATCTCCAAGATTGTTTATGTTCCCCTTGGTGGGCAAACCCAGACCTGCCTCTCCCCGGGCAGTGGAGAGAAGCAAGAAAATAGCTCTGCACCACCAGAGCCAAGCGCCCACGCTGTGCTGGGACGCAAGAGCATTTCCTGCACTAGTGTTCTCTCCTTCCAGGATGTTTCTTGTGGCTTCATCTCTCCCATCCCACCCCACCACATCTATGAGGCTTTGGTGAAAGAACAAGGTGCTCTGGAGCTCACCACTCCCAGTTTCTGTTCTGAGGAGACAGCCCTTAACAACTCTGCCTTCACTTTTTCTGCAGCATTTGCTACTGGCAGTTGGGAATCTCCGCAGATTTCCCAACACAGCCTTGTGCTACCAGCACTGTCAGCCCTAAAGAGGACAGGCTTGTGAGCTGTGTCACTTCTTTGTGCCAAAAAACTGCAAATAGATAGGCAAGCCTCTTTTTTTCTAATGTACCCAAGCCTGATGGCTATTAACCGGATGACTGCTATTTTTAATATCTGTTTTATGTATTAAGCTGGTTTTTATAATGATTTCTCTGCCTGAAATGGGATGTGCTGTCTAGTGCACAGCTTGCTTTATGGTCCTAAGGTAATTTTTAATTGATGAGTGGCCTAGCACTCATTGGATGCTCAGAGCTATCTTTTAATAATAAAAAAGATTATTTCTTTGTGTCCCCTGCTGTAACTGCCTAGTGTTGATCTCCGTAACATTTTATTTTTTTTTTTAAATTGGGCAAAGGAAGAAGCAGGAGCCAGGTCCCAGATTCTTTTGCTTTCTTTAAAACACTGGCAGTCGTCGAGACTCAGTGACCAACCCGTGTTTCAGTGCTGATCAAAGCAACTGAGTGGAAGGGGATGTAGGGTTTGTTGCGCTGCAGTTGCCATATAATTATTTACAAGGCATTTCATCCCTCTAAAGCAAAGTTTAAAAGACAATAGAAAATCATGAGTCTTTCACATTTTTCTCCAGTTACTCTTGCTCCTGTTTGTAACTGCAAATATTTACATGCGAGCCAGGATAGTTTATCCCTCATGCCTTCTTAACAGAAACGTAACATTACTTGCAGATCTTTAGCTTCACTCCAAGACCTCAGCTTGCTTCAGGGAACAGAGTTTAGCTGTTAACCCTTTCAAGAAGGAGAGGAATAAAAACCTTCTTACCCACAGACAACACTTCTCAGGACTGGCAGCAGAACCAGAAGTGGAGTTCAGGAGCAGCGGTTGTGAGGGTTTGTGCCGTGGCTGCCAGTCTGTCTTCCTCTCACCAAATCCTGCAAAACAAGAAGGGTGTAAGTTTTACAGCCCCATCTGGGTATCTGGAATAACACAGTACTGGAAGAAACTTATTCTTGTCTAAATCTACATACCTAAGCATAGCTGGAGGCTCCCACATACACATTTTTCTCTTTTTAAAACATTCAGTGATGGTGTTTATCCTCCCAAATCAGACAGGTCTAGTGTTCAACTCTATTCCTTCAGCTTTTGCTCGTGGGTCATATATTCTTCAACTGTCAGGGGTGTTGCTGTCCTCTGAACACCTCCCGGTTTGTCCAGAAACTTCAACCCAGCCTCCCACTGTCCAGCAAAGTAAGATACCTGCCTCCCATTGCTGGTGCAATAATCCCATTAATGTATCTCAGGACAAGACTTGCATTTCTCTTCTTTGCTTGCAACAGCCCATCACTAGTGTTTTATATCCAGATTGTGACCCAGTATTTTTCACTGGTTCGGTTTTGTGATAGCCCTTTCTATTTTTGCACTTGATTCTTCTTCCAAGTGCAAGGCTTTCCTCATCTTTTCATTGTTCTTATCTAGGCCACATGCCCAAAGCTGTTGGGGTGGCTGAGCACAGGCAGGAACGTGAAGCAGGGGAGGAGACGTGTGTGCTGGAGAGGGAAAGGACTGCATGAAAATTTGATGATGGGAAAAGAAAAAGTTAGAGTCTGATGGAAAGAAATCAGAAAATGAAAAAGAAAGCCTATAGAAAAGATGAAAAACATGTCAGAGGAAAGAAGAAGAAAATGAATAAAAGAAGAGGTACAGAGAATGACACTGAAGATAATGTAGAAAAATTACATAGGGATCTTTGAGAGAACAATGCAGGCAAGGGAAACATGAAGTCTTACAGAACAAGAACTTTGTCCAATTTTAAGCTGTTAGGACTCAGCTCCAAACTGAATGTTTATATGCCATAAACAGCTGCTAGCTAGGTATGACCTGTCCTGGGCAGTAGAATGAGTCCTAGCAGTAAGATTTATTCAGTGCTTTTCAAACCTGCATAACAGAGCTGTGCAATCAGAGGAAAGGAACATTTAGCAAACACTGGTGGTTTCATTCCCTCCTGTTTTAGCTTCGGCCTTCTGCTTAAAGGATTCGGACTTTGAGGTGGCACATCAACCGTACCAAAGCATCGTCCCTGTGGATTGATGGCAAGACCCACACACACCCTTAGCTCAAAACATGTAGCAGCAATCCCAAAATCAACATTTTCACACTTACTAGCAGTATCCTCAGGATTTTCCATTCAGTCTGAGCCCTCTGTGGTAACTCACAGCAGCTACTGTTTCTTTTTCAAGGACATGCTCAGTTGTAAGCACATGTGGTACCTCACAAGCGCTGGAGGAGAATGCAAAATTAGGTGAGGCAGTCCTCATAAGAGATATTTCTATGTAGGTTACAATTTTCTAATTGGAAACCAGCCCTTTTATTTTAACTTGCCCCTCTGCTAATACTATAAAAAACTCCCTGCTCCCAGCCATTATCTATTTTATTTTAGTTAAACATATCTGTTATTTACAAATACAGAACTAAAGTAATTTTAGACAGGTGGGTTAGCCCATAAACCCCTCTAGAGTTCTGCCCCACAACCTGGGAAGTTACTCAAGGCAGCAGCACAGCAGAGAGCTGGGCTGGGCAAGTCCCTTTTGAGCCAAGGTTTGATGTTCACCATCTCCTTGAGGCAGGCACACACGGTGGCTGTGACTTACCTCTGCGCCGCAGCTTTACATCCTCTCTGCGAATTCGGGTGGAGAAATGAGCAGCAGGAGAAGAGAGACCCTTGGCATTCCTGTCGTCCCTAGGAAGCGGGCTGGTGGGACAGGACACAGCGAGGCCCTGTGGTGGCCCCGTGCTGGGGCGAAGGGTGCTGCTGGAGGAGGAGAAGTGCCGACTTGCTGGACGCCAGCGCCACGTTAACCATTGCCAGGGGGACGAAGGCAGCCCAAACCTGCAGCTGCCTGCCCTCACCGAGAGCTTAATCATTTTAAAATTGGGAGAATGAATGCCATGACCTGCAATTATTCATCTTTTGTGTTGCTAGCTACAGCTCCCCATGCTGTGCCAAATCACACGGTTTCAGACCGGTTTGGTGGTTGGAGCCTTATCAACAGCCCCATCTTCCCACTCCTCTGCCTGGCCTCCCCCTAAATCACCCCGTCACCCCCCTGCCCAGCCCTTGGTGAGGGGCTTCAAGGGGTCAGGCAGGATCAGCGCTGCCTGGGAAAGCCCCCGGGGTGGCGAGGGAGCCCTCGGGGTGGCACACAGCCAGTGGGCAATGAACAATGATGCCACCGAGGCAGTGGCCCGTCCTAGCCAGCCCCAGGCAAGGAGGGGCCCTGGGAGCACCATGTACCATGCAGGGAACGTGCCGTGCCACCCCCCGCAGCGCTAACAGGGGAAAAAAAAATACCAAACCCAAAACACACCAAAAATGTGCCTTACCTGACAGCAGCTTGTAGTTGTTGCCACCAGGAAGAGCCCAAGCCCAGCACAACCTGCTCCCATTTCTGGTTTTAGCCCTAAACGATGTGTTTCTCCAATGTGTTCTCATGCCCTCAGCCTTGAGCAGGGAGATGCCCGTGGAATGCCGAGAGAGGCACCGGTGCTGCTGCCATGTCTTCCAGCTCTCATGGGACCGGGAGCTGCCTTGGGGCACCACTCACCTCTGTGCTTCCACTGGGGCAGACCCAACCCCAACAGCAGCTGGTGGCCATCACAGCATCACCCACTCGCTGGGCTGTGCTCAGGAGAGCTGCACTCTTCAGTGATTTTCCAGACAGGTTGAAGGACCAGCAGGTGCTCAGCACATGGGGACAGGGGTGTGAGAGCAGCCACGACCAGGGATGGGGTGGCCAAGCACTCCTGTGGGCACGCAGCACCACAGAGCCGCAGCGCTGCAGAACCTCTTTGGTTGTTTCCCTGTGCTGGGCCAGGGCTGCGTGGCTCCCCAGGGACGTACAGTCCATTAGGCAATGCTTATTAATGGGACACTTCGAGAATTCTTCAGAACTACTCAATTAATATAAACAATGCTTCATTTAATTTGTTGTCCCAATTATCACTCATATTTAAGTGCACTATTCACTACAGAATTGTAATTTTCATTTTGAAGTGACACATAGGACTTAGTTCACGAGCTATGCTTATAACCTGACTTTTGACTTGTTGTGAAGTCATCGGGGTTACACAGAAGGTAGGAGGTGGGTTTGGCCCATGAGATACTTTTTTTTAATCCTCTGTGAAGCAGCCTGGTCATGGGTGCTGCCTGCCATGGTTGGGAAAAAAACACTCAGAACGCTGAGGCCAGATTTACACAGAGGGTTATATATTTTCACATGTTATAAACAATAACAGATTTTTTTAAACCAGGAAAATGCAAATAATTGTACTTAAAATTATAGATGTGTACAGCCTCCCTCCTTTGCAGGAGTAAAAAACCAGAGGTGCTATAAATAGTAACATTCCTTAAATCACATCCAAAGAAAGTTTTATTGTAACAAAGCTTGGTTTATCTTTAGTGGTATCAAGTTTTACTACTTTTTGCAGAAGGCTAAATAAGACCTTTGACAGCTGCTACTGTCAGACAGTGGTATTTTTGCTGCTGGAACCATGGCATTTAACAGATGGAAAGGCAGATAATGTAATAATATAGCATTCGCAAGTAACATTTCAGAAGTGGTAGTCATGGTCTTTAAATAAAACTGGGTAAAGCAGAGCTGAGTCAATTTTGCTCCTGGATCAAAGGAAGCTCCAGTTGCTTCAACTTTGACAATGTCACAAATGTTCCTTAAAAACTAAAGGGACAAAAATTTAAACTCCATAATTGGGAATAAGCAGTAGTGCCTGTGGGCTCTCCATGGAGAGTGGTGGTACAGAACCTGAGAAGACCCCACATGCAGGTGGGTGCCAGCCACTGCACACTGCTGTACCAGGACCACCCGGACTCCACCAGTGAGGCCACCCACCAGCTCTCCTCGTCACATCCAAAATGTGGCAGAAATTGTAAGGAGCTACCAGCTGCATTTGGTGGGTGGCCAGTCCCAGTCACTGCAGCATCTCAGGAAGCCCAAGGTCCTTATTCTCACAGTGACATCTCTCACTTTAATCTATGCATAAGAGAGATGCACAGAAATCAAGTCAGCAGGACACAACAGTGCCACCCCCTTACAGAGAATGCTTTTAGTTCACTGTTCATAAAGATAACACATCACGAGAGCATTGCTTGTCTCCCAGCCAAACGTGGAGACCAAATAAAGCATTAGCAAAACCCCACTTTGCTGGGCTGGGTGAGGCACAGGTTGTGTCATATTTGGCGTGTTGGTACAAATACGTGCTGGATCCAGCTTGCCTTTCGAAATAATAGCTCACTCAATTTTCATTGTGGGGACTAAATGAATCGACAGCCCTTCAGGGCAGCTCCTGATGGAGCCTGCTGCTACCATTTGTATCAAATCAGTGGATATCAGCCCACAGGAAATTATTGTAGCAAGTCAAAATATTCAGTGTAACTGCTGCAGGGAGGATGAACTGCTCATACCACATCCAAGTGTTATCTCATCCCTGGCACCTCTTCTAATCAACGTTTGGCTTTACTCGCTGAAAGCTCTTTGCACTTCAACTCAGAAGCTGACGCTGCTGCTGCAAAGGGTGAGAAGGGACAGAGGGCGAGAGAAGAGGGGGCAGAGAGAAGCGAATTGTCATCCATCAGAGACTCCTCTCTGGCAACCCTCAGCAAGTCATTTGGGCTTAAATCCCTTGAGATATTGAGGTATCACCTCTTAATATTTCTTTAAGCTTCCTACCCTTGTATCTGGGCACTGAATGCCAGTACCTGGTCCTGCTGCCCTTGAACGTGGCAGCTGAGGCTGTGAGGACCCACAGCACCACTGGGAAGGCCCATTCAGACAAAAAGGGCTTACAACCATATCTGTTAGTTGAATAGCCCAATGAAAGGTCAATAGCATCAGTTTTAGTTCAGAGGAGTAGCCCTTTGCACTGTGGATCTCTCCTGACCCTGTCTGCATGCCCTGAGGCTCCCTCATGTCAATCAATCTGTGGTCTCTGGCTCATTGAAACCACTGCCACTGGACACAAAGGTCTCAGGATTCACTCACAGAAGCTAATCCTCAAGCTGTTTTGCAAAACCTCTGAAACTGAGCCATCAGAAAGCGAACAGACCATGCACACCCTGAGCGATCACAGGAGCCTCATTTTCCTTCATTTATAGCCGTGTGTTCACAGGTGGATTCACAGCTCTTTGCAAGCCATCCTGCTACCTTTTGGAGAACCACGAGCCATATACTTCGGCAGAGAGAGGGAGTCAAAGCTACTTCACTTCAATAATTCCTTAACAGTTTTGCTGGCTACAAAATGGGATAAAGATGGGAAATTCTAGTATTTTCCTGGCCCTGACTGGGTGGGAAGATGAGTAGAGGCACAGCAGTGGTGAGATACAGAGTGCTGGGGATTTGCTGTGAAGCAGCTTTGAGGATTGCCTTCATCCTCCCCGAGGGGGTCCTCCCCTATGCAGAGGCAAGCATAAAATTGCATCCATGACTTACATACCTTGAACCAGAAAGCAGTTTTATCCTGATTTCTGAATGGAATGAGGCATGGGCAGCTGTATTGCTTTTCGCCTGACCCGTCTCTCATAGTTTCTGACACCATCAGTCGCTTTCATTGAACTTGGCTGAGAGGAAGCAATCTAAAGGTTTTGAGAAAACAGACAGTGGGGTAGAGGAGAGTTTGCTCCTGCCTCTACAGAAGGCAGGACCATGGTGCAACCTCAGCTGCTGCTGGGGAAAGGGGGTACAAGCACTTACCAGAAAGTCTCCAGGCAGAGCTAACACCGTGTTCAGCAGAAGTTCCTCCATCCTCAGGCTTGGTTTCATTTCTGTGAGTCAGCAAAGCTCCTGGTGCCCATGGAAACAGAAATGCAGGCTGGAGCGTCGCTGGGGGAAGGCACTCGGATGGCTCTCCTGCCTGGGTCCCCTTGTGCCAGGATGCAGGTGAATGCATGTGGCAGCTTTGCTGCAGGTCAATGAAGTCATCAATCAGAAAACAGATTTCCTCAGCTCTGCTGTTCAGAAAACTCACTGGTTAACAATCTAGGACTCCCAACTTTTTAATTGCACAAGTCAGTCATAAGCTTAGGGTCAATATTTCTTTTGCCGAAGTATTTTTCTCCAATGTTTTTAACTAATATGCGCAAACACAACTTTTTTTGTTATTGTTGGTACTCTGACCTTGCAAAAACCCAAGACTAAAAATCTCTGTTCAACCATATTTATTTATTTTTGTGGCTCTCTGGTCTGTGAAATTGGAGGGTTGCTCTAGGACCCAATACTGCTGGAATTTATCTGTTTAGAGAAAAATCTGGTTTAATCTATGCTTTGAAGAACAAAGCAGAACACACAAAAAATTATATGAATTGTGCAAAGAGATTATAAAGAAGAAAATTGGACAAAACAACGAAGGTCAAATTTGGGACATAATCCAACATTGTAAATTTGTGCTTATGGACCTAAATGTTTCCTCTTTAAGATCAACAGTTGTGTCTGTGAGGGCCTGGTGTGTGAAGGAAGCCAGCCTGCTGCAGCTGCGCCTCTTGGGAAAGGAGCAGTTTCCCATATAGCAGCTACTTACAGCCTGAAAAGCAACACTGAATGTCTTCATCTCACAAATGCCAACACACGTGGGACTCCTTTCACAGAATAGTCTCTACTGAAAGCAACGCAACTGGGCAGAAAGTTAAAGCTAAGCGTGTGGGTAAGCAATTGCAAGTTCACAGTCGACAGGCCCTGTATCCCTATAGGCACAAAACCTTATGTCTCTAATTAAATTAACTCATTTATACCTGTGGGAAAATCCCAGCCCAGTATCACAGAGTGCGCTGCACAAACAAACACACTGACATTCATAACAACTGATGCGTTAACTGGGATTTGAATAGAATCATTTAAGCATTAATAACATTTCCATCTCTGGAGGTCAAGTCTTTTCACTCCCGTGCATTTTGACATCCATTAGTAACAGAACATATTCCTAATAGAAACCTAATTAAAGTCAACACACCAAACATTTGTTTGCATATCTCCAGAAGCTGGAGATACAATTAAACCTACAGTATTGTGAGAGTCTAGCATATACAACAGAATCTTAACATCTAGGGTCAAGACAGTAAATATACCTTCTTAAATATTACACATACAAAATGCAATACTGGGTGAGATCAACAATGATGCTCCCAGGGCAGACACAGGGCAGTATCCTCTCTCCTTCAACAGCAGCTTTGGGAGGAAAGCTAAAGAACCTCTCTAGATGAGAAGCACATCCTCAGGAGATCACCTACTGAAACCCCAAGAAATTAGTTGTGCTCAGAAACATGATTTCCTTATTTTCATATTTATCAAAGGTAGTCAGGTAAACTGAAGGTCAGGGAAGATAAGTACTCCTGGCCTACAGATATACAGAATTTTTTTGTTGTGATTTTTTTAATGGGAATTTTTGTTCTTTTTTTTTTTTTTTAATAGAAGTTAAACCATAGATATGGTTTCAGTGAAATTAAGACTTAAGTTAAAATACAGCTATATGTGAGAACAGAGTAATAAGCAATTTGCACTTTTCTTATTCTGGATGTTGATTTTCTTATAGGGCTGTACATCAGAGTCTTAAGTGCACAATTGGGATACTGGTGAAGGCTAGTTCAGAAAAAAAGAGCTGTTCCTAGCACAGTTATCTGTGGTAAACATGGCAGAGGCTAGTTTGAAAATTAATGTGTTTCAACAGACAGAGAAGATGTATAGATGCATATACAAGACAATTCAGAATAGCATACCTATAGGCTGCGAAACAGGGCCTCTAAGTAGGTTGGAAGAAAACAGATGCTTCTCTGCTGCAGTGAAAAAACACCCTCAATATTATAAAAAGATGTATAAAAGAAGCTCAGGGACCAATTATTACTTGAAAGATAAGCAGGATGTTTTGAAGAATGGCTCAAAGCATAGAAGTGTCTAAATTCCTTATCTTCCAAAAGACCTTGGCGGGGGGAAGAAAGACTATCATGACCTAATTCCTTGTTTCCAGAAGGATTTTTTTCCTTTTCCCCCTGACAGAAGCCTGCCTAGTCACTGCAAAATGTAGCATTCAAGGAGGACTGTATTTTACACAGACTTCTAGAAAACAAATAACGTGTGTCACCATATAACAAACTGAGGAAATAATGCAGCTGCTAGCTCCTGACAAGTGGAAAATCTCTGGTTACTAGCAACGTATATCATCCAGTGTTATTTTTCAGACCCTCTACAGTTCACCCTGTGTGACTCCATATAACAAACTGAGGAAATAATGCAGCTGCTAGCTCCTGACAAGTGGAAAATCTCTGGTTACTAGCAACGTATATCATCCAGTGTTATTTTTCAGACCCTCTACAGTTCACCATATGGTCTCACAAATGGCTGCACCAGCATAAGGAGGGAGTGGGTGCAAGGGGGAAAGTGGAATTGCTTCTTTCGAGTGATTTACAACATTCATTAGAATTATAGGCTAGGATACGTAACACCATTTCCTTGCTGCCTTCCTTTTAACATGTCCATATATTTACACTTTTTGGCTCTAATCTTCAAGCAGCAGTTGCTTTAGGCCACCAAAGGCTGACCCCACATTGCATCTACTAGGATGGTGGCCAGTAGCCAGTACTATGGGGAAAGAATGTAAGAAATATGACAAGTTTAAAATTACCCTTCCTCCATCAGCTTCCAATAACCAGTAGTTTAGAAAGATTCTTCACGCAGAGTTCACTAAAACCATAAAAGAAACACAATTGAAATATTGATCTTATAGTTAACCGCTACTTGGAAGAGAGTTTTAAGTTAGAAAAACCCAAACTTATAAATATATCTAAAATATAGATCTGAACGGCACCAGCATGTCATATAGCAGTAATTATCGCAGTTCACAAATACAGATGTATTTCACCACTCTGGAGTAATTATTAAAAAGCAAAAACAAACTCCCAAACCAAAAGAGTTACACTGAGGGAAAAGTAGCCATGGTAAAGCAGCCCCCAAGCAGTGGAGAAGCCATGCCTCAGAGCCACTTAAGCTGTCCCAATTTGGCTGCTGTCCCAGAGGGACTCATCACCCACACCACCTAGGTCAAACTGACAGCACAGATAGTAGAGAAACTTCTCTCCCACGCACACAGTTATTAAACAATGATCAGTCTAGCTGCTTATCCAGGAAGATTCAAAAGATCTATCGTGTAAAATAAAAGCCCATTGTTCCCGGCTTTTAATAATAATTCTCTGAAAAGCATCTCTAACGATCATGACGGCGCAGGCTTTATGGGAGAGCTAACCATGGAGGACAGACCATACATCTTTGGCCTGGGAAAAGCTGTGGAGCGTTTCTTCCTGGACCCACCGATAAACTGGAAGAGCAACTTTGGTTTGGGAGACAAGCAGCTGGAGAGGGGAAAAGTAGGAGAATATCACAAAGGTTTTCAAACCTGTTAAGATAATGAATTAGAAATATCTGCTTGCTATTTGCTGCAATACAGCAGCTCTCAAGGGTCTCTCAGACACAGAGAGGCCTCCACCATCACCAGGAACGTGCAAAACCTCATAACTATCCAACTTAATGGTAACTCTACGCTTGCCTTCCTCTGCCTCCTAAGAACTAATGTCCTAGGGTTTCTGTGGGTGTTCAGTCCTAAAGCCTTCCCCAAAAGAATGAATTTCTTCTCACCCATCAGTACGTTGGCATACATAAACAGGAGCAGGCACATTCGAAATCAGCAGAAATCGGTACCTGTTATTCAGGGATATTAGTGAAAAAGGGAACAGGAAAACCACATAAAACTTGCTTTCACCAATTGCCCTTTGCTCTTTTTCTTTGCTTTTTTTTTTTTTTTCACTCAAGTACAAATAATGCTTTAATGTTTTCCTTGAGACAAACTATTCTGAGAAATGTTTATGTAGTTAAAAAGAAATTCCCTGCTTCGTGAGTAGCTGGATGTTTAGACAGTCTGATATAGGAAACATTATACTGTCTCTGCCGAAGCAGTCTGTAGGAAAGTTTGATGCAAGATCAGCTTCCTGTTCCAGTCATGTCACACTGTAATTTATAATAGTAGACAATGAGGTAGCAGCTCAGATGGAAGCATCATGCCAAAATAGAGGGCACAGACATTGCAAATAGTACCATTCACAGAGCACCAGTTTGCAAGCTTTTGGGGGCTGGTTTGTTTGTTTTGTTGCCCTTTTTTCTAAAAAAAAAAAAAATAATAAAAAAGAGACCATAGAATAGGAGTGCAGACCTCAAATCCTCCCACTTACTTGTAGCAGAATGATTGATAGTATCTCTCAGACCTTAATCCAGACCACAAGTCCACTGTATGAGGTGCTCTACAAACAATGCAGTCCTTTACCTTAACAGGAGTCACCTTTACCTTCTTACCTGCAAAAGTCATCCACGTGTGGTTATTTTGCAGCCTGAATCCCAAGCTGTGCAGGAGAGACCTAGTGTTTTCTCCACTGCTGCAGATGTTCCAGATCTTCATCCAAGCTCTCTTCAGGGCCTAATTCAACCAAGTATTACACTGCCTAGTACTGCTAGTAAACATAAAAATTTTATTCAGACACCCCCACCTTATTCCCTGTGGCAATATGAAACAAAGTTCCCCCATCTTCATTTTCATCTCCAGTTTGATCAGTTTTAGCTTGGATAGATCTGTGGAAATGAGTAAGAGTAACCATAGCCATTTACTACTGACCGTAGTGCCAGGTAATGCTCGATCACCATCCAAACAGGAAACAAAACACATATTTCATTTTTGAAGTAGCATTTTATTTTTGGTTAGCTTTGCACATGGAGCTTCAGCCTAGTTAGCACAAACTGTGCACTGCAGGTAGCTGTAGGGACAGGAACGTTTGCATGCTATGCCTTTGCAACGCCACCGGCTCTAGAAAGCACCACTTTACACACTTTTCAAAACACCAAACAAACAAAGTAGTATTTGCACAAGAACATTGCATTATAATGTATGTAAACCTTTGCAGCATTACTCATAAATACAGCACTTACCTTGCAATGTTAGGCCATATCCCTACAAGGTAACTCGTATTATGTGAGAGCTCTCTGAATAAGGGCTTGCTGTGTTTGTAAGCCAAGGTCTGCTATGAAACCCCCCCGTGCCTTCTACAAAACTGCATCTTGGCCTTCGAGCCAAGTGCTGGTTCTGCTTGAATCAACACAGGCCAGATATCCACATACAAGTTGCACCAAAGAAAGAATTTGCCCAAACCACAGCTGACCTTTCAGCCTCATACAACGTGCTCTTGGTGTTGTTCTCTGACAATTCCAAGCAATCAAAACTTCCCCAAATGAACTCTGGTTATGGTCACCTGCTTTAATACCAGGGATCAGACTTTCTCTAGGACACAACACAGGTAACTCCTCTTGAAATTAAGAAGGGTTGCAGGGAGCTCACTGCTGTTGAAACCAGACAGCAGGAGCCAGTTGTGTTTTTTTTTTTTAGGGAGCTGAGAAATGTGTTCCTATTTTTATATTAAAAGTTCAAATTTAAAAACATCACCCTAGAGATTTAAATTGCTGGATCCTCCATTTGCACATACTCCGTATGTCAAAACTTCAGCTTTTTAGGCTGTGGCTGGGTCGACACTAGACTTGATTAGTCACAATGCTGAAAGCCCTTCACTTCTTGCTGTTTCATGGCCTCTTCATCAAGTACCTTCCAGTAAGATCTGCTTGCAAGTCAGAGGTTAAATGTGGTCTAGACAAGGTCAGACAATCAATGCCTGCTATAGTCTTGTAGGGTTTTACATTAGTTTCAGGCTTTTTTCCTGTAAATTAATTTCTATTTTAAATAGCTTGGTTGAACCCGTATATATGTATCTTTAAACTTCTCTTAAAAGTTCTCCAAATCCAAAACAGAGTTTTGGAATTAATTTCTCTCAGTGGCATAGCAGTTAGAGAGGGGTGACCACAACTGTTTGGTGCTATCTGGAAAAGTAAGAAAGGAGCACAACGAACACAGCCACGCTGCTCTTCTGTTGATCCACCCTCAACATCTGCCCACACAGCAGCAACAAATCTCCTTGCAGCATTTACCCGCTACAGAATTAATAATGGTTTTTGTGCTTTTTGTACTCTCAGATCCTGACAATCCACGGTTGGACACACTCATGCACACAGGTATCTGGTCTGGGCTCCCCATCACAGCCAGGTTTCTGGCATAGCTTTAATAAACCATCAAACTACCTATTTCAAAACCAAGACCAGGAGGAAGAGAGAAAACGGGTCACAATTCTGTCCAACCAAACCTAGGATCCTCCTCAAGATGCACAAAAACAGTTCAAAGCATTAATACTCAATGAATGCCAAGCCTGCATGGTAAGGGAGGTTTCCTCTCTCTGTAGGAGCTTAAGAAGGGTCCCACTACACTGCCTACATTTTGCTTCCATGCACAAAAACTCTCTGAGATGTATTTATTCCATTCATATGAAAACACAATTTCATGTACTTAAAAGAAAAAAAAAGGAGTAAGATGGCAGCACAGAAGGTTTTCTTCATTACAAAGTGTTTTTCCATCAGGCAATTATTTATAAGAACTTTTGTTAACACTGGAGTTTAGGCTCTGGAACAAAGTGGATATATTGTTTACTAGCTTTGCCAGTCAATCTTCTCATACAAAACCTCTCCCTTCCCCCTCTCCTTTTCCAGCCAAGTCAGTCCCTTGAATAGCTCAGGAGTTTCCTTTGCCACCAAGATCTCCTTTTCCACAAATTGTCCCTTGAATAATGCCATCTTCAATGTAGTTCCCTGAGGTATCCGTGCTCCTGCAGAGAACTGTTGAGGGGACCCGCGATGAGCGTCTGTCATGGCTTTTATCCTGAGAGGAGCAGCAAATCATCCTTTTCATGGTACTCCACATCTCATCATCTTTGTATGAATAAATTATTGGATTCATGACAGAGTTCATCAGGGCCAGGAGAAGAAACCACCTTTTAACATTCTGAATCCCACAGTAGGTGCAGTTCAGACCATCGAGCAGTAAGACAACCAGGCCAGGGGTCCAGCAGACAACAAAAGCACCTAGGAATAAAAGAGACAAAAAGACTTCAAACTGCTAGGGGTTTGGGGTTTTTTTTGACATCTTACAAGACTAATGGGTTCATCAAAATTCTACACAGAAGTGATAAAAGCAGGAGAGGACAAAATTCTAATGACAGTAGCAAAATTATATCTACTACAGCTTCTCTGCCAAGCCCTGAGCATGAAGCAGGGCAGCTCTCAGAAGTCTGCGGGGAGCAAGAATCCAGCTGCTGACAGTATCAGCTCAAACATGAGTGGGGAAAGGTCATCGCAACAGTGATTTATCCACGCTGATAAATAAACAAGAGCTCTGGAGCATCAACAAGCAGAAAAACGGGAGCTTTGAACACAGACTTCCTTTCTTCATCTCTCTCTCGTATGCTGGAGGAGAAGATACCAGGTGGCCCACTTCCACCACTGCCACTAGATGACCCAAAGGAAAAATGTGACTGCTGTCACACTACAGCTGACTCTGCAAAGCTGTGGGCACACCGCCCAGTTCATAGAACAAGAGTCACATCATTTAAACACGTCCTGCCTGGAAACCCCAGGGCTAGCGTAGGATGCACGCTGCTTTCGGTGACACACCAGCACGGCGGCTCCCCCGCCGGAGCAGCAGCCCACCTCCCTCCTCTGCTCCCCCCCGGGCTGTGCCTGCTGCGTGCGTGAGACCAAACCACTCGGACCCAGGACACAAATTCAGTTGTAAATGAAAAGAGAGAAAGAAGCAAAGATGAGTTAGCAAAGGTGAACCAGAAATCTAGCAGTCAAGGGAAAGAACTAGGGCAAAGAACTGAAGCAAAGAACAGAATAAAAAGCAAAAAAAAAGACGAAAAGGATGACAAAGTATGACAGCAGTGATGGGGAAGCAAGAAAACTCTGCAAGAGAGGCATTTCCCCCTGTTTCCCTCAAAGATAGCAAGAAACCACAGGACAAGCCCAGGAGCAGCAGGTTTCTCCTCATGTTTCATCTGGGAGGCAGGAATGACAATAGCCCCTGTGAGGAGGAAATGAGACACAAGATGACAATGAAAGATGAAAGAGGCAAAGGAGGACAAGACATTCCTCTCCCACCAACCCCTCAAAAAAAGGAAATAGGAGGGGACTAAAGGAGAAGATGTATTAGACGGAGTGAAGACAACCTGAAGAAAGCATCACTGAAATCACAATGTAGAAGAAAGTTCAACATTGTGCTTGTACCTTTCCATGTCATTGCACATCCCCACCATACAGACAGGGCTGTGGGCAGCATTGGTGGGCAGGGGGAGCATCGTGGCTGAACACAGCCCACGGCCAAAAGCTTGGGAGGGGCCCTGAACTGCCCCCTCTGCCTTCCAGCCCCCCCCCAACACCACAGCCCGCCACCCCTCGCCTTGAGCACAAGGAAGGAGTAGCCCTATGCATGATAATACTAACTTAGCACAAGCCACAATTGCTGTCTGACATACAGAAATAGAAAATTACAACTCTGCGTAACAGTCACAGTTTGAACAACGTACTGAGGAAATTCCAATCATTTATAACGGCAGTTTCCCCTTTTTCAGGCTTAGAAAAAACAATCAAACAAATAAGGATGATATCAGCTACATGCTGAAAAGCTCTCCTGGGGATGTTGGTTTCTGTTCAACAGTTTTGGTAGGGAAAGCAAATCCAGCTCATTTTTTTTTTTTTAAAGCTGCTGGTTTTCCCATATCTGCGCTGTGCCAGCAAGAAGCAGGAGGGCAGCCCCGCTCATGGCAGGACCCAGGCAGTGCTGGATCCAGGACTTGGCAGCATCTTGGGCATCCCATGGGCTGTGCTGCACAGGGGCTGGGTTCAGCAGCGCTGGACCCAGCACTTCTCCCCATCGAGGATGTTAATGGATACTGTGCCTGTCTGTTGGGTAGGTCATAACGGTGTATAAAATGAATTCCTGTGATTTAGTGAGCATTAGGGTTGCTGAAAAATGTATCCAAGGCCATGGATCTTGCTGTGAATCTATGCTCCTGGAGCCCAGACAAAATTCACCCATATGATTTACTATGTTCCAGGCAATATTGTACAGAACAAAAAAGCAAGAGGCCACCTAATTCAGAAACATTTTCTGCTCTGCTGTAGCAGGATTTTTGTGATGCTAAGTACTAATTTCATGGTGTTAGTTTTGAGATACTGGTTAAGATCAGTAAAATTCCTCCATTGCCCACTGGCATCAGAAGCTGCAAGCTGCTACCACAACACTTGTTTTTCTCTGGTCGGTCTCTATACTACACACTGGTTTGGCTCCAGCATGCTGAGTAAGCAGCTGGGACACCAGCTCTCTCTTACAGTCTGCAGTGGGGAAAACACCGTACCGATTCATTGCCCTGGGGTTCACCAGCAAATCCCATCCGTTTTAACATGCACTGGAACCAGACCACCCAGACAACACTACTGTGTCTTGCTGAGTGTCTCTGTAAGTATTTGGACAGAGAGCTTTTGCTAGCCACCAAGGGTCACTGGCACAGTCGCCAGCTCACCAGCTCCATCCAGAAATTAAGACGGTAACAAACCCTCCTTGGAACAACCACTGAAAGCATTTTGACCACTCATACCACAAAGAATGCAAGGTCCAGCCCTGATTTCATTGAAGTCAGTAGGAAAGGAAACAGATCCCAAAGCCACTTTTAACAAAAGACACAGAAATCTCTCCATCAAACAAAACCCAAAGATTGCAGGCAGGATTAGCCCGTGAACTCCCAGGGCATATCCCTATCTAGCTATACAGGCAAAACCCCAAAAGGTTTCAGTGGTAAAAGTAAGGCAAGATAAAAGGTATCTGCAGACATCTCTTTGCACATTTCCCCCACCTCACGACTGAAGGCACAACAGGGGTCAATGCAGTGACAGTGTCAGTGTTACTGGCTAATGCTTTCATGGGGCTGTGGCTTTGACTCCATCAAAAATACATTTTGCTGTGTATGGAGACAACATGAGTGATTCACACCCTGCTCTTAGCACCGCAGAGATGAAAGTGAGGCACGGCTCAGACTCCCAGCTTTGCTCAGATTTTGCTATTTTTAACCACAGGGCTTTCAGAGGGAACCATGGTTAAGCATAAATATATACCTTTGTCTTGGCCCTTTGGTGATTTTCTTATTTGCAGACTTCTTATCCCATAGGCGCTCCTCTCCCTGACAAAGTGCCACACTCCAAAAAGAATTTAATTTCTGAGACTCTCTAAACTTCACAGAAGTGACATGGAATACAGCTTGGCTGCCACATGGATCAGAAGAACAGCTGAGTCTTCCCACTGGAATATGGGAGATCAGGTGTCACAATGCCTCAAGGTTAATTTGCTGATTTTCCATTAGATTTGAACATGGGTTTTCTTGTAGATTACATAATCTCTGCTTGAAAATTAATTCCTGTGTACCTAGAAGCACTACTGATGCTTCGGCAGCATGATATCATAAAACTCTGCACATCAAAGTTGTCCCTGAGCATGCTAATGCTGAGAAATAAAAAAAAAAACAAAACAAAACAAAAAAAAGAGTGCAGTTGCTTCCAGTTGCCTTTGCCACATGTGCGCCCGAGTTAAAACAGCAAGTTACCAATTAAACTATAAATTCACTGAAACTGAAAATCATCCGCCCCAAAGCTGCTATTTCAGCAGGAATCTCACTGCCAAGTTCAGCTGAGCTGCCATATACACACCACCTGAAAATCAAGTACCCTCACACCTGCAGCCACCCGTCTTCAAAGTCAGAGGCTTAGCTTGGGCCATGCCACAAGCTCAGCCTCTTTTGCTAGGTTTCACATCATCCAGTTTCAACCAGATAACTCCCTAGGGTTTAGCGTGCCAAAGAGAAAACCTTGTTCCTCCTGTCCTGTGATGGATCATTTTAGAGATTATGGTGGAAAAAGGTAGATGACAAAGACCTGCCCAGCCTCTGTAAAGGGCCATCCAAGCCCAAAGGGTGGTACAAAAAGCCACCTGTAGCTGTGATCACCATGTACCCATGACATCACACTGAAACCCAGATTCCCCCAACTCTTAACTGTAGGAGCACAGGAGAAGAACACCTAGAGAGGACAGCAATGTTTTGCTGGAGGGGCAACCAGCCACAGGCCAGCATCCCTGGGACAGGAGGTAGAGGCAGGCAGGAGGAGCAACATGCCATCAGCACACACGGCCTCCATCCACACAGGACAAGGGCAGCAGGATTTTGTCCTGAACCTCCCAAGAAACCAAGAGAGCATGTTAATGAGAACTCTGGTGCTCATTATGCTTCATCCAGCAATAGACCACCTTGGAATGGCTTTCAGTCAAGACCATATCTAGCATGTGCTCCAAAGCACTTTCAGGTGTTTTCGAAGATATCATTAAAAATAACTGCCTTGGGCAAAAACCACGTGCTGCATATAGCTATAGGTTGTTGCATCAGTGGATGTAAGTAAATTTTTGAAAAATCACTTTGGTCACTTGGTGACTCCTTTGGTACTTGGAAAGCCCAGAAAACGTGCTATCCATTTTCAGATACATTTTGTACAGCATGCTTGAATGACTTGATCAGGAATGCACACTCCAAAATGTTTCAAAAAATAAAATTCTCATTCCTAGAAATAAATGTTTATAAAAAGCATTTCAGAGTCAAAATTTGGAGAGTTGATATGAAGGAACATGCCAAGACAGATTTCCTCTGACACAGGAGTCAAGAGTAGATCTTGCACCCAACAACACATGAACTCGTTCAACTTCTTTGGAAGAAAAGCTTATGGTTTGGTTTTGTTTCTGACTGGCAAAGTAAATATACAAAATTATGATCTCTAAAGGAGCACTCAGGCTTTCTAAGTTAAATTTGCCTGGTCCAGCACACAGTATCATTAAATGCTTTACCCGAATTATAGTTTAATCTGGTGGCTGAATAACCGTATTCTACAAGTAAGAGAAAACTACTGCTGATCTTTAAACCAACCCGTATTCCTAAAGCCCCTTTCCCTAGTAAAAGAAAGAATGAGTTGAAAATGAAGTTTAGACTGGGATTTACCTAAACATAGCAGCACAGCTGCGGTGAGCACTAAATACCTGCCACAGGCTAAAGGACCACGAGGCATTAGCAAACAGCAGCCACCATCACTGTCCTTCCACCTCCCACATCAGGTGGCTGGTGTCCTCTTCCCCAGTACAAAGACCACCTGTCTGCTCTGCCCTGCAAACAGCCATGGGTGGCACTGAGAGTTAACAGTGCTATTCCAACACTCACTCAGCACCCTCCAACTTTGGCTTATACAAAACTAAAATAATATTAACTATATAAAGACGTGTAAGTTAAACAAGGCTCTGCATATTTATTTATTTGCACATGATTTCCTAGAAAGCAGCCTGTGGTTCTGCCTTGCATAGGGAATGCTTAGAGAAATAATTTTTTTAATTGTTTTTCTTTTTGTCTCTTTCCAATGCAGGGGTTAACTACAGCCCACCCAATGCTTATGCTTTAGGGCAGGATCATGTTTGGAGCAATTTAAAATTTTTCTGCAGGGATTTTCTACTTCCAGGTGGATGGTTTAAGTTTCATTGCACAAGAACTTCAGGGGGAACAAAAGATCGGATCTTGCTCCTGCAAGTAGAGGGGGAGACAGAAACAACCAACACATTATCTCTACAGGTGCCATAAAAGCCAGGGAGGGAAAAGGAAGGACAACTAGGGAGGGATTTAGAAGGCAAAGGCTCCAGCAGTGGACAAGCCAGCTTCAGGAGACACCTGAAGCTTGTACTAGAGATCCAAGGCCATACTGTATCACCATCTGAAAGTATTTTGCACCATGCAGCTTTCACAGAAAGAAAGTGAATTCTCCTTTTGCAAAGCAAATCTCTGTCAAAGTCACAGACCCGCCAGGCATCTTTTCCCTTCTCCAGGGAAACTGTGGCTCCAGGGGGAAGAAGTTAGTTTGTTTAGGAAACAGCCAAGAGGAAGAAGGGCAAAGATAACTATCCACATCCAGCCATAGGATTCATGGCCTTGTGCAGGTATTAGAGAACATTATTTTGAAAATATTCTATTAGGTAGCTGTGAGTCTTCACAAGCCTTCCTCCAAAGTGATTTTGTATATCTTCCCCGAACCCCCCCCCAATGAACTCTAGATAATTTGTGGTTTGTAGCAAGCTGCCTACCAAACAGAGACGCTTTTCTTCTTCACATTGGCTGGTCTTCTCCTTCACATTTCTGCTTGGTAAACACTTATTTCATTATCTAAAACAGACCGGAGACTAAATGATTCCAGCACTTTTAAGTTTGATGAGGGTCTTCTGTTTTGTTTTGAGGGGGTGGCTTTTGTTTGTTTAAAAAAAAAAAAAACACACAAAAAACCACAACAACAACAAAAAACCCCCACACAAACCTGTTGGTTGGCACTGCCAGCCTTGCACACCATGGTTTGTAGTCTCTTACCTAAGAGAGTCATAACAGTCTTCATAAGCTTCACAGGAGTTTTCCTACGGCTAATGGAGCCACTAGTGTGCGACGACAAGACGTTAGTTTTCCTCTGGACATACATGTAGATTCTTATGTAAACCACCACCATAATGAAGAAGACAACTAGGTTTAAGATGCTCCAGAACACCAGGTAACTTCTGCTGTAAATAGGGGCCAGGGATGAGCAGGCAGTAATGTCACAGAGGCAGTTCCAACCCAGGGTAGGAACAGCACCCATGAAAATAGCTATGGCCCAAATTGATATAATTAAAAAGGTCACTCTCTTCTTCGTGAGATTACTGTGGATCTTCATCCGCATTATAGACATGTGCCGCTCAACAGCTATGACGAGGAGATTCACCAGGGAGGCTGTCAGGCTGGTGTCCAGAAGACCCTGACGCAAAAACCAGCGATTAACAGTTAATGTCTTTGATACTGGGCCAGTGTTGAACATCAAGAAGACATAGGCAATTCCAGCAAAAAAGTCTGCAGCAGCTAAATTGGCCAGGAGATAGTAAAAGGGAAAATGAAACCTCTTGTTCTTGACCACAGCTGCTATGACCAATGAGTTTGAAATGAAAATGAAAAGGCAGAAAAATGTCCCAAAACACAGAACAACAATAAGCTTTGGCCCTGTCCACTCATCTACTGTGTCAGTGTTTGTCTTGTTATAAAAAAAGTCCATGCGCTTATCATAGTAGCATTCATTCATCCTGGATTAAAGCCCCTGCATCCTAGGGAGAGTGGAAGGGAAAAAAAGAAAGAAAGATTAAAAATCAACTATTGGTCCTTGCTTCAATCACCATACCCAATTTATTCTTTTTCTGGGGGAGGGGAGACAAGACAGGATCATGAGGGGGTATATATTTGGAGGCCTTAAGTAAAAATTCATATTGTGCAGAGTTAATGCAGGAGGAGGCATTCTGCCCACTGGAGGACTGCAGTGCACGACATTTCGATGAATCAGAAATTTTCAAAAGACTTACCTGCTTACAAAACCCCAGCGCAGTCCCTTTGCACCAGCAGTCATATCATACTGGCAAAAAAGTGGAAGCTAAGAGGTTAAAAGTGACTTTCTTGAGGTCACAAAGAAAATCTGAGCAACAGCCAAGCCATTCTTACTGTGAAGTCTCATGTTTGAGCCACAGCCCCATCATTATTTCCATTTCTCAATGTATCCAGTCAGGACAGTGAAGCATAAATCATAACTCTTCCATTGTACTGACTAAGCAATAAAAGGCTGGTTACCGGAAAAATAGTTTTTGGGTTTTCAATTATATATTAATAAAGACAATAATATATGTATGTAAGATGCTCCAGGCATATCTATTCTGAACACATGCCTGTTATTTACTGCTACAGGATTTAAGTAAATGTGCTGAAAAGGGAAAAACATATTCTACATTTTTGACTACTGTGGAGCCAAGGATTATTTTATGGGGCTGTCAACCCAGAGCCCTGTGAACACCACACAGCCCAATTATCTTCAAAGCCAAAACACGGCTCCCTACCCAACCACAGGATAAAGCAAGCCCCAGCGACAGCAGTAGTGCTGGGTTTTTTTTTCCTTATACCCACTCAGCACTATTTTGGACACGGGGCTATTAAACATGATGGAAGGGGGAGTCTGTGTTCCAGATTACATCACACTTCAGCTACTCCAGTGAGGTCAATGGCAGCTGCCTCGGCAATTTTACTGCCTTTATTACGAACCTGAATTTAAACTGAACTCAAACTAATTTACTTGGGCAGCTCTGACAGCAATTACTTGTGACCAAACGCCATGCAGGGTCTCACAACCTAGTAGGAAGGGTTTGTGTCTTATCGTCACGAGCCCTCACATTTGCTGTCAGTATCTGAATAAGGGCTTTAACAATGACTTCATTAGTAGATAGTGCATAGGAAAACCTAGGAACCCAACCATGGCACAAGATCCTAATCACATCAGATATTATGCAGAGAGGCAAACCTGTGCTTGACTCTAAGGGCAGTGAGAAGGAAGTATCGGGAAACAAAGCTGCAGGAGAGGCAGCCACTTCTTTTACAAAATGATATATTACTTAAAACATCAAATTCAAGTACAGAGTCAGAACAAAGAACAATTACTTAAGGACAAGAAGTGGAAGGAAACAAGTAAATCATACCTTGTGCTGAAATACTACAGAGCATCCCTTCATCTAAAAATAAAAGAGCCTTAGCAACTCAGGTCCACCATAAGGAGTCAACCGGAATTCAACGCCCACCACTCCCTGTTCAGGGCAATATGATAGTGTTGGGCAGTCTGTACATTCCCCATTCTCACCTAGGAAGTACTCAAAAGTCAAATTAAGTCTCTCAGTGACCAGAAGTCCCTGAGAAGCTGCAGACAACAGCTAACCAAGCAGCTGAGTGGTGGGTACCCTGCCAGCCAAGATGGCTCTGCTCTTACCCACCAAGGCAGTAAAGGACTTGCTGAGCTTGATATGAAGCTTTTACAGACGAGCCCAAATGCCTGCAAATAGAAGTAGCATTTTGGGCAGGAATGGCAGAAAAAGAAAAAAAAAAATCTGTGAAAATTATAGGGAATTTTTTCTGAACATGTTGTATCTTACTATGTAATCATCTCAACAGATGAATCCCTTTCACTTGCAGTGACAGGAGAGTAAAGAGATCTGCAGATACTTTTTGCAGTTCATCCAGAGAACAAGCTTAAAGAAATCCAAAATATCAACTATGAACTTATTCTGAATACTTCAGCTTATTAAGATCCCATCCCCATTTGAAACAGTACCCAGAAAAAAAAATAAGAAAATCACACATCCTTAATTCTCTACCAAAATAATCACACTACAAACACTCACTGTCACACAGCAGAGCTCAAATGACAAACGATTTTGAAAGAGATGTCTTGAAGTGTTGAGGTAAGGCAGGATGGAGCAGAAAAGCATCCAACTGAGGTCTTGGGGTCACAGGGCAGACTCTGGAGATATCCAAATGGAAGCTGCACCAAAGCTGTAGCTGAACTGGAGCTAGTTTGCATCCCAGTTCTTCAGAGCAGAGACATAGCACTCGGCTGTCTGTACCAGCCTGTGTGTAGAAAACTCCTGTCATGTGGCGGTCCTTCCAGACAGTGGTTTATTTCACACCTTCATTTTGTCCTAAGTCCTCAGCAGAACCAGCCTGGCCTCAGGGGAGCTGTGTAGCTGTGACAAAGCTCTGCAGCTGTATCCTCAGTGGTCCTGGCCGAGTCCACATCAGGCATGAGAGACGTGTAATAGGATATCCCATATTTCCTGGCATGTCACAGTTCAACACATTGCAGGACTTTATTCTCCAAGTCTTCTCTTCTGCAGCCGAATTAGAGATGTTTATCTTAATCACAGCAGGTTTAAACCTAAAAAGAAAAAAAAACCACCACCCTTAAATATTACATATTTCAGATTTGTTAAGTACACAAACTTAAAGACTCAGGCAAAAAAGTTTTAAAAATAATAGAAATTGAAACAGTAGAAAAACAGCTAAACTGGCCAGCCCAGCCTTGTAAAGACAACAGAGAGTCTTCCAGATTCTGCAGAGCAGAGAGCTCTCCAGCCCTGCTACTCCATGCAAAACTGCTTTCTTTTGCTTTGTAAGTGGCTCTCACAAGCTTGATATTTCTCATTTTTTATGGGAAAGGACAACAAACAATCTCCACTCACCTCTTCTATGCCACTCAGGATTTTATAGCCCTTCCAAAAGGGCTATGTAGACTTCCAAAAGCTTGATGGCAGTAACCACATATTGCATATTCTACAGACGGGTTGAGCTATTAGCTTGCCAAAGTCACTCACAAGCAAATGCATCAAAACTTTGCAAGTGCCAAAAGCATATCCTTGTCAAAAAGGTTATTTTCCTTATTTCAATCTACTTAATTATTTCAACCAATAGTGGCTGCAAAGATCAGAAACTGATGGACTGTGAAGTGTGTTTTGCTCTACCACTCTGAGTAAACACGAGCTTTGAGTGGGAGAAATCATCTGTTCCAAAAATCTCAAAGGATTTGGTTCAGTTAAACTGCTTTCAAATGCAAAAGCACGCATTAAGAATTCTTCCCAATCCACTACATCTTGAGCTCTGTTTGTCTTAAAGACAGCTTGCATATCTGAATTGATTTTAAGTTCCTCTATGTAAGCGCAACTTGCATCAAGTCAGATGCTCTTCACCATTTTAAAATAAAAGTCAAGAATTTGCATGAGTATATAGGATTATATTACACCAGCTACCCAAATAAAGTCAGTGAAATAAAACATCACCTAGATAATGTTTTAGACAAAAGCTTCAACTAGTTACAAGCTAACATACTTTAATAGTTGTTATTCAATTAAAATCTAGTTTACTTCCAGAAAGGTACTAAAAATCTGCATATTTATAATGAAATTTAATATCAGTTATTTAAATCAAGGATTTTTCTGATTCCAACTGTGATTAAAATCACCTTTGAAGTAACTTTGATTCAAAAATAAATTCGGCCTGTAAATCAGCTCTCAGTTACTCAATATTAATGCAGGCATTTCTGAAAGAAAACTCAAATAGCATTTTAATGAGAAAGTCATTACAAAATTTAGCTTGCAAGCCATAATGTGACTCATGGCACACCCCACTGATTTTCTGCCTCTTTCCCGTCCATTAAAAACCATTGTTTCAATACATTGGCCACAACCTTATTGAGGGGTTGGCGTCGGTTTGGGGGGGAGTTTGATGGCTTTTGCCCTGCTGCTGTGTGAATGCAACAGGGAGGGAGCCCACAAGTTTGGGCTGGCACCGTGAGCTACTGTGAGCAGGTTCAAGCCTAATTTGCAGCTGGACGGAAGAAGCCATAGAGCAGGGCTGAACCTGCAGGAGGACTACAGTGAAGCCCTATGACAGGACTGAAAGTTCGCCTGGGGGAGAGGCGAGGGAAGTTCGCCCAGGCAGAACCTGGTTTACTGCTGCTTTCCCTCAGCTGGCACAGGGATTTCTGTGCAGAAATGCAGGGCAGCTCAGCATCCAAAAGGATACTCCCTGGAACAGGAGGAGGGAACGCGGAGGCAGTACAGCCCGGTCAGGTCCGTGGGACGGCACGGAGGAGAGGGCAGTGCCCGGGCTCGGCCTGCAGCGTGGGCACACCGCCAGCCTGTGCCACAGCACTTCACCTCCCGGCTGCCCCCCATCCCTTAGCAAAGGCCAGGTATTAAATACACATCTCCGTCAGATATTTTGAAACTTATCACAAAAGCTGCTTTTCAGAAAGTAGAGTTTATCACACCGGCTGATCGCAGGCACCGGTGGCAGAGCAAGGAGGCAAGGTGCCTGAAATACTCTCTTTGCATTCAAACTGTTACTGTAGGGAAATACGAAGCAGCAGCAATTGCCCATCTGCACATACTGTTTAGGCTTCTTAAACTTATCCTACAAGCAGACAATGGCCCTTGATACAGGACCACGAAAGGAGGATATGGAGGCTTGCAAACCGTGCAGCTCTGGGCAAGGGCTCCCTGCAGCAGTGCTCTTGCCTGCACCCTGTGCCACAGGCAGATGTGAACACTCTCTGGCCCTTCCTCTTCTTCTGGTTAAAAAACTGCCACTACTTTTATTTTTCTAGTTTTTATAAAAGAAAAAAATAAAATAATAACTCTGTTCCTCACTCCACTCCCAGAGGAAGGTGCAGGCAGCAGAACCCAGCTCCAAGCTCTACAGACAAGTATGACCAACTCAGAAAGGGAATCGGTTCCTTGTTCCCCTCCACACCCCAGGTACATGTCTGGCCCCAGAGGAAAACAACAGCCACATGATTGCACAGTAACCCAAGAAACCCATTCAGGCTACCTCAGCTCAGAAAGAAACACCAGTGCAGAAGAGGGTGTGTAACACAGCAGAGGCCAAAAATGTTAATATGTAACTGTAAGAAGGAGTTTGTGAGGCAAGTGCACTGCTCTGCTTTTAATTGTCTTCAGCAGTTGATTGATATTATAACAAAAAGCAATTCAGAGAAACAGACTGAAAGGAAGCGCATAAGAAACACAAAATTATGCCCAAATATCTCAATCTAAGCTAAAACTTTTTTATCTGGCACCGTTAAAGGACGCAGTGGAAGCCAACACTTGTTTAACAGGTTTTACAGAGACAAATTCTCTCAGAAGTAACTGTTTCACATTTTGTTTAATAAGGAAAATCTGTGGGCTCTCCCTGTACTTGGAACAGCACGCAACATGGCCCACTTTAAATAACTGAGGATACACTTTTTTTAAAGCCATTTTTAAATTCAGCTCTACAAATTAGAAAAAAAAAATCTTATTAGTAAAAATCTGTAAGTCTCAACGGGTAAGTTTTTAATCCAGATAACTTTATTGGCAAGGGAATCTACTTCTGGCTGTGTTTGGCTACGTTTTTTTCTTTGTAGCTTAAGTATTCCCAATTTCAGATAATTGGCTGAACTCAAATCAAGCACGCACAAGCAGCATTATCCCATTATGTTGGTCTTCCACCCTTTTTAGATTAAGGAGAGCAGAGTGCCACATCAATTTCCACTCCAAGCCTGCTTCATCTCCATAATGTTAACTTGATGGAAAGTACAGCAAGGCTCGGAATTCCACCACGGTTCTGGTCATTTCCAGTAATAGTCCATTTTAATGGCATAATAATTTGGACTGAAAAGGAAAGGGGGTGGGGGGGCGGTGGTGGTGGTGAAGGGAATCAAGATGGTTCTATATGCGTGTTACATTTCAGAAGCATAAATCATTTGTCCTTGAATTACCTTTGACAACTCTTACATATTGGTGGTGGAAACGTCTACGGTTTTATTGTTTATCATGTAGCCTTGGTATTGTATGCAGGATATAGGGTACAAACAAACGCTCTTTAAAAAAGAAGTATTAAACCTACCAAAAACATAGAACCTCAAGACTAAATATTTAAGTTGCAGCGAAAGGAAGCAGTACCGCCAGCCATGGACCACAGTGCTCTGTACACAGACTGGTGAGAGGCTTAAAAGTCACTGTCAGGGCACAGAAGTGTCACCCTGTGCCTGTACGCTGCAGTTGGCATGGGCAGCTGGGCTGGGAAACACAGAGCTACAGGGGCACCTACACCCAGCTGTTACACAGCTCAGGCTTCAGCTCCTGAAACCCTGTAGTATAAAGCTACCCTGCTACACTAAATTACTTTTTAAAGCTCTGATCCGCTACAAAAAGTTGTTGGGGACGGATACTAAGTAACTCACTAGTTACCACAAGTTTAAACTTCAGACTTTGGTAATTTAAGACTTTCTGAAATTATGGTTTACTAAATCTATATATGGAGTTCAAACTAAAAACTTCACTGCAAAGCTTTCATTTAGTTTCCTTTAAGTGTGGTTCTGAAAGGAGCTGGCAGGTCATCCTATAATGCGGAAACAGACACAGCATTTAAAGTCTTTAAAAGCCATTCAAACAGCCTGTACATTGTGAAACATGCCTAGAAGAAAATACCTGTTCTGCTTCTAAACTAAGTTTTCCATTTCTGCAGAAATTCCAGGTCTGCTCATCACTATCAGCTCCATTTCACAGTTCAACAAGTCAGCTTTCTTTCACAAAACCTACAGAATGTGAATACAGTCTAATTTCAGCACAGTCACAACTAAGTGAACTTTAACTGTTTATTTGCGACACAGCTGGTGAGGACCTGAATCACTCCACTGCTCTTTAAAACAAGTCACCTGACTGTATCTGATCTGTTAATAGACTCAGAGCCCTGGTTTGCAAGCAAACATTTCCATGGAACTGGTAGAAATGGTGGGCTCCAAGAAATATTTGCTAGAGACATGGAAGTGGAGCTAATAGCTTAGAAGTAGAAGCCAGGTACGTAAATCTTTAATACTCAAGAGGAATATATTCTCTACAACGTCAAACTTTATACTTCAGAGATTCTATTTTATTGTCTGATAGCATAAAGATTGTGCTGGAGGATGTTGCAACATGGTTAACAGTAATAGTAGCATTGGAAGATATGGATACGGTCAACACAATTTGTCTGGAACTATCAGCTGGCATTCTGCAAAAAGCCAAATACATCTTTCACCTTTAGTTGCTGATAAGAGCTGCTGCACCTTTACTGATTGCACAAATTAGGTTGGTTTTGTTTTGGGCTTTGTTTGGTTTTTTGTTGAGTTTTTTTTAGATTAACTTCATCTTCAATACACAGATAAACTTAGTGAAATCAAACTTTTCATCATATAGCTGGATTTGAGTTGTGCTTCCTGCTACACCTCTTAGAAGACCATAAGAACATGCAAGAAACTACATACTCTGCACAGCTTAAAGAACAAAGCTACAGCAATGCACCTTACCAATCTGTCACAAGAAATGTCTTTTTCTAGATTTGTATTACAGAAGGAAGAACAGATCTACCTACATGACCTCTGGAAACACAAAGGTACAAAAGTGCACTTAATTTTTGCTGAAGGGGAAAAAAAACTAATCAAAAGATATAATGCAAAACAATGTCATAGGATTTTTCAGTGTATCGCATAAATTAAGACGATGCCTCATAAAAAAAACTGCATAAAAGAATCTGTGCCCCCGCCCCGCCATGCGCTATAAACTTTTTACCAGTGCCTCAGCAGGGCCAATCCAGATGCCCCAATCCAGAGATGTGCAAACCGAGTTTCCAATACACAGAAATTCACCCGTGCACAGGTAGGAAGCAGCTGTGTCTGTAGGAAGCGTTACCTGTCCCTACAGACAGAGCCGCACAGGTGTCACGCAGCTGCAGCCCCACCAGAACCGGGGCTGTGCCTCCGGGGGGGCAGCCCCCAGAGAGGCCGAGCCTCACCCCACTTTCTGCTCACCGGCAAGGGGAGGGGGGGAGCTGGCGAGGGGGCTCCAGCATCTGTGAAACGGGTTTAACAAAACTGCCGAAAGTTTCGTCCTGCCGGACGGCTGGGAAAAAAGTTAATAAATCACGCAAGTTCATTCGAGTCCGCGATAAAGCTCTTCCCATCGCCGGGCCCTTCCCGAGCCGCCGCCGGCCGCCCCACCGCCCCGGCCTCGCTGCGGGTGTCCGGGGGGGCTCTGCCCCGTCCCCCGCCGCCCCACTCACCGGCAACCTCCGGAGCTCCGCGCCGCCG